>NW_009970726.1:12183738-12203335 GCF_000747805.2 Chaetura pelagica | reverse complement strand
CCAGCCCGCAAGGCTCCCCAGACTCTCACCCGCGGGAGAAAGGAGCGGAGCAGGTTCCCCCCGACGTGTCTCCCGGCGCTGGCACCTCAGGCTCCCAGCGCTGCTGCAGAGGGAGCACCAGGGCCCGACCCTGCCCGCCCCACGGTTAACATCAACAACAGCAAAAACCCCAAACCAAGCAACAACAGCAGCCACCAGTCGGGCACTGATGCCTTCTTTAGAGGGATTAAGCCCTCGGTTGTGGATTATAAAAATCAATGCTGCGTTCTGTTGTCCTCCAAACCTGCAGGCCGCCCTTTTGCTCCCTGGGGAGGGAGGATGGGGCTGTCCCAGTCCTCTGGGGGGATGCAGTGAGATGCTCTGCACCCCTCTGCCCACACCACCATAAACCAAAGCCACTGCTGCTGCCCCATGGGGAGCAGCCCCCAGAGTCTCTCCAGGGCTGCCCAGGGTGAGGGTGCTGCAGAGGGCCCCTGGGTGCAGACCAATCTGCTCCACCACCTCTGCCCACACAGCCAGTTCCCTCTTGGAGCTGCCACTGGGCTCCCTGTTGGGCCCCAGAGCCCTGGTGGGGTGGTGGGTCATCTGGATCCCTGGTCTCCTGGGCACAGCAAGCACCATAGTCCCAGGAGCACCTACCACTGACCCCACAGAGTTCTGCTTTCTTGCTCTGTTGCAAGCACCCATCACAGCCCCATGGCCCAGCTTTCTTCACCGATGTAGCAGCTCTTTCAGCGACTCCACCAAACTCCATGACTGCTCCAAGGATTCCCCCATCCTGCAGGGCCACGGATGAGGCTGTGGGGTCACATTGGCCTGGGCCAACCCCACAGAGCCCAGGCTGAGAAGGGGCAGCAGTGGGTGTGCCCAGGCCAAGCTATTTGAGAATCTCAGTTACTGTTTGTCTTTTTTTTTTTTCTCCTTAAATCTGGACTTGCTGCCAGCTGTTTGGTTTGCATAAAGACAGAGAAGGGTTTAGACTGCACAACTGAGGTTGCTCATTGGCCATTTTAGGCTCCCTCAGTTTTCTTGTGCCAGTGTATTTTGGTTGATGAATCCCACAATACAAGATGTTACCCTCAGAAAACTAGAAACACAAGTATTTGTGTAGCCTTTAACTGGATCTTAGTTAACACCCTTAGCAGCCACTGGTTTTGCTCACCCTTAACACATGAATTTTTAATAAATTATTTATTTTTAGAATGTTAAAGTTTCATCCTTGTAGCCTCTTTTCACCTGTGTTGTTTTCCAATAAATTTGGGACCAAAGTGATCATTGCCAGAGAAGTAAATCACAAATAACTTCAGTGAAATCAGAGCTTTTTCTAGAACAAAACTGATGTAAATGGAAGGAAACTCAGGCTGGCTTTTCATCTGAAGCTTTGTTTGTTTCTTTTATATACCCCATATTCCTTCATGAATATGTTAAAATACTTTGTTTAAAGGAACTGTTACACATCCCTTGTTGCCCATCCTGGTGGTATCTTGGAAATCAATGTGAGAAATTTCAGTTCAGAATTACTAGTTAGCTGGCAACTGTACCTTTACAGTGACAAGCAGAACTGCTCTTATTCCTTGGAACTTCCTTCTGAAAACCCAAAGACTTGGCACTAAGAGTTTTCCACCCATTTTTGTTTGTCAGCAAAATTCAAGGAGTCACAGAGCCAAAGCCTGGTACCTGCTTCAATACACCCTTAGTCAGGCAACAGTTTATAAGTATTGCTGCTACAGGAAAAAAATCCTCTGTGAGCATGGAGAAGCAGAAAATGGTTGCTTTCCAGAATAACTCTGTCTACATGCATTGATTTTGCAGTTTTCATATCCATCTGCTTCTGGATTAATGCTAATCATTGGATTGAATATGGTCAATAAAGCCTTCCATCATACACGCAAAAAATAACATGGGCAGCATGATTCATTAGACATTGTTATCTATATTTTGTGTGTGTATTTGCTGTTGACCCAAACTTTGAAACAGAGCTTCCCACAAGGTTCCTTATATCCTCCACAGGGCAATATATAGTGTCTATGGATTTAGAGAGAAACCCTTAGATTTATCTGCCTTCTTACTTCTTGAATAACACAACATTTTCCCACACCAAAAACCCCAGGTAGGAATGTTTATAATTTTTTGTTGTTGTTTCCTTCCTGAATTGTGATCTACATCCTTTTTTCAGCCACTTCCTTCTGGTCATGAGTAGTGGGGAAAATCCCAACCGAGGTGTTTGTATCCATGCAGGGGAGGTGGGAGGGAAGCAGCCACTAGGGGAGCTCGATGTTGGGAGTAACCTCCGAGCATCTTACTCACAGCTTACCCAGCTTTCTGCAGCCCCCAGGAGTGGAAGCTTGAAAGCAGGTGTTAAGTTTAAAAACAAATAAAACCAAAACAAACAAAAAAAAACGGAATAAAGGAAATGGTTATGTTTTCAACCTTTATATATTTTTAATAGCAGGCAATTTTATAACTAATATGTGAAAGTTATTTTCTTGTCCCTCTGTACTACGAATTCTGATGTGTGTGAGCTTATCCAAGTGCATAGAGGTGAGAAGTATTCATGAAACATATATCCCAAGCTTCTGATGACCCATAAACTTAAGAGATATTGAAATGGAGCTGTTTAAACACAAACCATGAATTCTAGACTATCCAGTGTTTAGTCCCAGTTGTAATGTTTACTTGCTTTCCTGGTTGTTGGCAGGTGACTTAAATCCAATGTTTGCATCACATGAACCTTGCTAAGAATAAACCCTCAAAAGATATCCTATCTTTTTCTTGTTGTTGTTGTTATAAAAATTCTTAACTGGAGTACTAATGGTAGTGTGTTAATTTGGGTTTTGGTTGTTTATCTAAGGAATTTATCTAGGCAAGTGAGTCAATGATCATTAGAGGTTGTGGGTGTATGAAGAGCCAAATGGATTTTTCTCCCATGTAGATCAATCTGAGTAGGTTGTTACTTGGCTGTTTTGGGGTCCCACCTATTCTCAAATGTACCCCTGAGAATGAAGAAACTATTTATTTCACCAGGCTTGCTCTCTTTGCTTTCAGTAACAATGATTATTGAAGCTAATAAAAGTGTTTAGCATAAAAAAAGACCCTATGCTTGGTAAATACCAATACTCTCCACAAATGGTTAATGTAAGAATTACCTTTTAGCAAGAAGTACATTTTTAGGTGCTGTTTTCCCTTCAGAGAAAAAAAAAAAAAAGAAAAAAGAAAAAAAAAACAGCTACATAAATAGCATTGAAAAAATGCAAGTAATGCTGGCTGTCTGACTTGCACTGTTCTTGCATTTTAGGGAAAAGTGCAGAGTCATCTTTTGGAATATCAAGTAACAATACATCTCTGAGTCTGTATGATATGACAGCCGGAGAGGGGATGCTAAGAGAAACCTGAAGGCATGAGAGAAATTCAGACTTAGCTTGCTGTCTCTTGCAGTGTGAGGTTGGCTTGCCCAAAGTACACAAACCAACAGACTGGATCAAGGCTCTCTGTTTGGGCAGAGATCAGAAACAAAGCTTGCCCTCCAAAGTCCACCTCATAGCCAGATCCAGCCATGGTAACCACTGCATTCACTGGGCCATGGTAGCAGGAGAGGTATTTGCATGATTGTCTTAGTTTTTCTTGTTTCCTTACATTTGCAGACTATTTTTTAGCACAGTTTACATGTTTTCTTTCTTTTTTTTCCTGGCATATTTACACCCCAGCTTTTAAAAATGCTTTATTCATGCCAGTTGGGTTAGCAATGTGCTTGTTAAAACAGTTCCTAATATATTGTATATGACTGAAAATGACTTAATTGTTCTGTTTCTTTCTGACCCCAATTAAAAAATGTCCCTCATATTGTTTGAGTCGCTCTCAGTTGAAAAGTGCCTACATATATGTCACTGGGTGACTTGGAAACACTTCTTAGGTACATCAGTTCAGTTGCTCTTATTTATTTATTTAGATTTGTAATAATGACAGTAAATGGCCATCTGAATCAATCTGGGCACTTTGCAGTCATTAATACTGCAGCATCAATATCACATAACACAATTATAGTGCAATAAATTACCCATATGCCTCATCTGTTACCCAACCAAAAGAAGAGCTCCCCGTATCTATCACATTGCTCATTTATGTCCTTTCCTTCTAAAATACCTTGTTAGCAGAAAAAAAAGGACTCTTAAATGTTCCTGAAAGCTTAACAAAACCCTGTCCTTTCCAAGAGAAGTAGCAGAGAAGAAAGCTCAGGATGTTCCACCAGCTGATACTTCCTGATGAACGGAGAAGGACTCAATCCTCTGCACAGGCAACTAATGATGTTACTTAAATGAACATCAGAAAACCTCAGAAGGACATCTTCCATCCATCACATCTGCAGCTGGATCGTGTGACAGTTCAGGAAATCTGGTAACTCCTCTCAAACCACAAGGGGCTTTCTAGACTAAAGCCAAAGTTTTGAATTTTGTGCAGAAATCTGTGCAAATCAAGGCACTGGTTACCTTGTGAAACCCATGTGAGGCCAGAAGCAGAAGATGGTTACCACAGTCATTATCATCTTCAGTCTCTGGGTTGTTTTCAGGAATAATGTAATGCAATGACCAATTTAGCACATTAATCTCCAAGCATGGAAGGACTGGGGAGCAACAGAAATATTTGCATCTAAACCCCACCATCCTCTGACAGGTGATGATGTAAGGAACTCCTTAGTGCAGCTTCTTTCTGGGCAGGCAGTAGTAACATCGATCATTTTTACCTCAAATGGATTTCTGGAGCATCTTTCCTGGGAGGACAGAGAGAGGGAGGGTTCTTGGGTGCAAAGATTCCTTTGTGCAACCACAAAGCTCTGTACTCCTGTGCCTCTGTCTCATGGGCTGGAAGGAGAAAGAAGCTGGAGTTAAACCAATGATTTTGCAAAAGCAGTAGCTTGAAACCTCAGTAATCCCTGGAGTCAAGAAATTTTAATCCTTTTTCCAGTTTCCCACAGGATCTCCTTAGAAAACCTATTAGGACAGTGGATTTGACCCTGGTAGGCCTTGATTCAAAGTCCTCTGGATTCAGTCAGAGCCTTTCTGTTGTTTTCAGTGGATTTTGCATTGCTTTGATGTTAAGTCCATCACATTTGTGTTGCTCAGAGCAAACTGCTCTTGGTGCTGTTAACAATTCCTCAGATTCATACATAAAAGCAGAGAGGTAACACAATGATTTTATAGCATCAAAGTAGCATGCCCTGCTCAGCTCCCCGGTGAGATTTCCTTGGGTAACTCAACAAGCAACTCTACAGGGTAACAAACTGTATTAACTATTCATGCTAGATGGTTTATGTCTCCTTCACAACTGCAGCAGTATTGCCCAAATCCTCCGTAACAAGACAACTAATCTATTGGTCAAATTTGTTTGTAGAATTAATCAATTGCAATCAGTAATTGCCTTTGGGCAATAGTTCAATCATGGCCTCATCTTTTGGCTGCCATAAAAACAACTAAGTTTTGAAGACTAAAATGCCTCACTACTTCGGTGCTCAAAGTCAGACAGCATTGATGTTGATAATTATTTTTTCCCTATAATAATGTGTTTTGCACATAGCTTTTCCCTGGACATGGAATAACAATGCAGTGACAATACTGTTGTGAACCATGTGCCCATCTATATGTAAAATAATCTTAATGACCAAAGAAGACCAGTTTTGAATAGCATGATGTGCCTCTCACTCCAATGCTGGAGTTAAGAGAACTTTGCAGCTCTCCTGGTTTGAACAAAGGCTAATGTTTTTCTTTTTTTCCCAGCTCTTCTCTGTGTATGTTTTTCTGTATGGAAGAAAAATTAAATTTGCTGGAAGTGCTGAGTTTTCTTCATAAGAAAAAAACACTCTTAAAATATTCATAATAAAAAGCAAAGCAAAAACCCCCACACTCTATTACTTCACTCAGCCTTCCTTTTGGAAAGCAAAATAAATCATAATTTATGCATGGAGGCTTGAAAATCAAAATAGTCACAAAGTGGCATAAGGGCAGCCTGACAAAGTAAGTCTAGAAAATAACCCAGCATGTAAACAAGGTAAGTGACACAGACAATTGGGCACTGAGAGCTTAGTGATTTTTGAGACAGGAGAAAACATTTCGCTGATATAACCTAAGGGAATTTTGAAATCACTCCAAAATGCACTACCTGAAGACAGGCAATTTTTGGAATGCGTTCATATTATGTCATTATATCTAAATATGCTGAGCAAAGAGCAGTATAATATTTCCCTTTTCTTCTATGCTGTTAAAATGAATTCAATTTGGGGCAAAATTACTCAGCTTTAATCAGAATATTTTGCTATTAGCATCTAGTTGAATCCTGAGGCCAGTCAAGTAGGCTGCAGACATCAGTGCAGCTTGATCTTTTATTTTTATTCATTTATTTTTATCGTGGCAAAGCTTAGAAGCCAAGAGAGAATCAAGGACCATTTTGCCAGGCTCTACCCAAACAAATCCTAGAAGGTCTCTTCTTCAAAGAACCTACCCTTTTATTTTCACTGTGTGAACTTCACATTATCTGTATGATGACCCATTGAAGTAAGTGGAACAATTTACAGAATGAGGCACATTAAGATTTCCAATCTGACGTAGCAAAACAAAGCTTCATCAAAGTTCTCAGCTGTTCTTCATGGGATGTGGTGTGAGAAATGCCTCACTTGCCTTGGCTGAAGGTCTCATCCACACTTTTTAAAGCTTTCTGGCCAAACTCCTCTTTAGATATCGCTGAGGCAATTACGACCAGAGCGTTTCAGAAAGGACTGGATACTTCCGCAATTGGAGTATCTATGCTGAGTAGACAGTTTTAAACGATGTGCAAGTTTTTTGAGAGTAAGTTCCATTCATTATCTGGAGCCAGGAGGAAACTCCCTTTAAACACTGCCATGTAAATATCCATTTTGAGGGTCAGCCAACAGAAGTTACTGGGCCTGGCTGGAGCCAAGAGGTGAAAGGTTTCAAAGCCCTGGTTGGTAGCACAGGCCTTTCTTAAGGAGTGATTTCTGCATTTGCCAGCTCTGGCACAAGGTCGAATTGCAACAGCTTCACAGGTCACTTCTTGGTGACTGTCCAAGGGGACATCCTCACTCATGGTGAATGTATGAGAAGGGGTTCATGGGACAGCCTCATCAAGCTGATGCTGCTTGGAAGGCACAGTGAGCTAGGAGAGCATGCCTGGCTAGTTATGGCAGTGAGTTGCAGCACAGTGACTAATTCAGCTTCGTCACCTGAGTACTTATTTGAATATTCAGATCTGTAAGGGGCTTAGTGGCTTTTGAAAATGTCACTTAGGTATGAAAATGTTGTTCAAATCGTTCGGTGAACTAAGAATCAGAATGTGAACAGCAAGTCTACAGAGGAAAGAAGCAGAAGAACCCCACCCCTACCTTTCTTCAGGTCATTAACATTACATGGAGAATGAATGTCTTTAATTTTTATTAGCATTTTCCAGTCTGATGTCTTGAAGTTTGTTATGTTAAATTTTATTTTTACTAGAAATAAGGATTATTTCAAGCTATGTTTTTAAGATATTAACAGCCTCCAAAAAACCTCTTAAAAGACCTTGGTCTCCTGTACACGACAGCCACTTAGAGAAGCAAGATTACTTTTTTGTTTGTTTGTTCTTGCACTGTATAGTTCTTATTTCTTGTTGAATACATTTATTGTGCATTAACATAATTACTTTAATTTATTACCTTAGTAAATGTCAGAGCCATAAGAAGATGTCAGTGGATTACGCGGATTACACTGCACTCATTCTGTTTAACAAAGAGCCTCCAACAAATGATCAAACTAAGTTTCTACTCCATGTAGGCATTTTTGAGAGAGCATTGTGCAACAAAATGTGCACTTGTAATTAAATTCCGCCTTTGTTTATACCTACGTCCTTCTGCTGGGATCCATGCAGTCTGAGAATTCTAAAGCAGTGTCCGGCTGGCTGGGATGCAGGAAAGCCCTGTGCTGTTAGTTCTAACCATAGTGCTTTTAATATATTAAATTACTCTTACACCCTGAATTTAAAGACAGTTTGTTGTGAGGTTTTTTTACCTGTATTTTTCCCGGCTTTCCCTGTAAACTTTAAAAAAAAAAAAAAAGGTTACTTCAAATTTGCCATTTAAAAACAACCCACTAGATTCTGGTCAGTGCAATTACAGGGTAGAAACAGAAACAATCTTGGTTAAGTTTATCTAGCTTGGCTTCTTGTGCCAGACCAGGACCACCTGGTCACATGTACAGGTGGCTTCACTACTAAACATGCAGATTTTGGAACAAGAGGTGTTGGATTCAATGCTGTGCACGGAGCTTCAGCCTTTTGCAGATTCCCCAGTAGGTACTTCACAGGTGACTGCTGACCATGCACTCTTCTTAGAAGAGGGCTGAAGTGTTATTCTATATCCCCCTCACACTCTTTGACCTTTTTTTGCAATTTTTAATTATTTTTTTTTCCCCCCTAAGGAAAATATGTAACTTCCTATTGAGAATTCTATACTCACATTTTTCAGAAGAAAACATGCTATGATTGTGAATGCTGTTCCTTATCTGTATTGGCAGAATCCTCTGGAATGACTCCACAAAAGTCATGTTTAGTTCATATACTGTCAATAATTACAAGAGTAATATCCTAACCTGGCATATTCACATATTATATCATCTCAAAGATTTACCTCTGATTATGTTAGTGCAATGCACTGACAGGCTCTAGGAAGACAGAGCTCTTCTTGACAAAGCATCTGTACTGTCTGTTCCCATAAAATATCACAATGACTTCGGAGAGGCCCACTGAAAACTGCATAGTTTCTAAGGTCAATGCTAGAGTATTTAAGACACGTTGAATTATTCCTACTCTTCATTTGCTATAGAATACCTACAATTAAAAAACAACTCTTGGGGGTTGAGATCAAGGGAGACCAAAACTACCAGGGAACTTGTTTCTCTCTGGGTTGGAATAAAAAACAACAGTGTTGTCTTCATGCTGTTCACTGCACTGAGGAGAGCACTTTGTGGGAAGGATATCTACTGAACTTATGGAAACGTCTCTGTACCAACCTGTTGGATTAGGACTCTGTTGGACCAGATTTGCTATATGTGCACAGCCCACAGAATGCCCCCTTGAGAGTTATTGGAGCCTAATGCAGAGTATGAGAGATTGTAAATATGCCCTCTCCAGTGAACCTAATTTGTTTTTGCATTTCACAGAATCACAGAATCACAGAATCCTAGGGGTTGGAAGGAACCTCTGGAGATCATCCAGTCCAACCCCCCTGCCAGAGAAGGGTCACCCAGAGCACATCACACAGGAACATGTCCAGGTGGGTTTTGAATGTCTCCAGTGAAGGAGACCCTACAACCTCTCTGGGCAGCCCGTCCCAGGGCTCTGTCACTCTCACAGTAAAAGTTTTTCCTGATATTCACATTGAACTTTCTATGCTCCAGTTTGCATCCATTACCCCTTGTCCTATCACTGGTCATCACAGAAAGCTTAACTCCACTCCCTTAATCATCTTTGTGGCTCTCATTTGATAAATGCCAGAACAAATAGGTAATTTTTCTAATACGCAGACCTCAATGCAAGAGACCTGTTTCTAAGCACCAAATCCATAGACATTTTTGATCAAAATTTAGTTTTTTTCTTGACATAGAAACCAAACAATCTGTCTCATTATTTCTAAGAAGAAACGTATAAAAGGTGACATTTCTTTTTATAAATTAAGTTATTAAGTTAATCTCCAATCCTTCCTCTCTCAATTTGTTATTGCAACGACTGAAATCTCCCAACCCACTGCATTTTAGACAAGACAAATTTTACCTGTTATGTGCCAACTTAAGGTCAAACTCCTGCAAGTGTATGGGGACTGCTACCAGTAGTCCCACCTTTGATCACCATTGGGTTGCCCTACTTCACCATTGTCCTGGAACAACAGATCTGTAGAGAACAACCTTTGTTATGAGTACCTTTGTGGATGATTTGTCATGAATTCATACATGGAAAGCTACATTTTCAACTTCATTTTTTTTCTGACCACTCTGCTACCTTCCTCCTTGCTGAGAAATGGAGAGGATTTGAACTTAAAGACATTTTAAAAAGTAATGTGATAAAAAATAGCATGCCTGGTGTATCCTTACAGAATGGTAAATTTTACTTCCTTTCTTGCAGTTAAAGAGTGAAAAGGAACATTTTCCCCTGCTGCATAAGAACGATTTCTTAATTTATAAACCCTAAACTACCAAACTGTGAAGGACTTCAGTTGGAGCTGCATTTGGTATGAAGGTGTAGGTCTTGTTTTGGATTTGGAGTATAGTAATAATATTTCTATTATTATTTTCCGTATCTACTTTTGATCAGAGATTAAATACAGAGAAGTTCAACCTTGCAAGTGTCTGTTGCATGATCTAAGGTGCTGTGGAAGGATGTGGCTTGGCTCAGAAGAGGTCCCCTTCCCTCCATGGAGAGAGGGCAAGGCAGAGGTGGCAGTGGCTTGTGGGATCTTTTCCCAGGAAGGTAAATTGGACTCTCTTGGCCTGCTGACATCAGCTAAAATTTTGATTTCATCTTCACAACCTCATTTCGAGGTCAATCATGGAAAGAGAAACTGAGAATGTGTTGTGGGGTAACCTGTTTTCAGGCTTTTATCTTCTTTCTGCTCTGACCTCTTGATGCATCCAGCTTCCAAGGAAGTGTGCTGGAAATTTTCTCTGTTGTTCAATTTGCTTAGTGAGCTTAGTGCTATGAAGTATGTGTCCTGGGATTTCTTTTGCAGATTTTTGAGGGAAAAGACAATCTCACACAAGTTACTAAAGCATCCCTTCTGCTGAATGACCACAACACTTTGGGAACCCATGCTTAGCTACGTCCTTTGAGTGCTTCAAGCACCTTCAAGTTTCGAGTGAATGCTAAGACTAATTAAAGATAGTTATCTTGGTGCTATACCTCTTCAGTGAAGTACAGTAGAATTTATCTTTGCAAGAGCTTTCTAGTAGATCTGGGTCATTAGATTGCAGTCACAAGTGGCTAGCAGCTACGGGGTTTTTGTCCCAGTAGAGACTGTCAGTCACACCAGATCTTACTGGTTTTGTGATGTGGATAAGCATCCAAAATGTAAGGCTGGGACCAATAAACTAATTTCATTTTTAATCTATGGCAGATTTGAACATGGCTTTTATACTGAAATGCCAGGGCTCAAACCAGCTGGTTTCACCACATTCTTGGTGCTCCCCCTCCTTTAACCTACAGTAGCAGAATAACATGTAACGATTTACGAGCTTGTGTTCACCCAAGAGCTTGTGTTTCTTTGCTTATTGTACCTTTCTAGCTATAAAAAAAATTAAATAAATATGCTTAAATGAGTCAGTGATTATTGAACTGGGAAGCAGGTCTGAGTTTGACAATTAAATGTAATATGTCTATATTGGGGTGGGGGAAGTAAAGCAAAAATAACCCAACCAAACTTAAACATTTTCACATGCCAGAAAAACTAGCTTTCATGTACTTTAAATAAAAGAAAGGCAAGGCATGTTTGGGAATAAAGCAGTAGCCATCACATTCACTCTTCAAGTATACTCTGTTACAGCAGCATGATTCCTTTTATGATTGTATCCATCATGCTGTCAAAAAATGAAATCTTATCTTCACTCATTACTAAATATACAAAGAGCTGGGATTTCCACTTGGCAAATGCTCCTGTTTACCTGAAGGCTCGATTTTACCTGCACTTTGATAAAGTTCATTTGCAGAGATAGACTAAACTTTTTAATCCTTAAACTGCTTGAGTTTGTAAACTAAGTTTTGCTCTGAAGTAAGCAGCATGTGCATGAAGTTGTTATTTTTCTTTGGGAAAATAAAAGATTTTCTTATGGAAGGAAGCCAAAGGGCCCATCTGGATCCATCCTGTCTGAGTTGTGAGTTACAGCTCCTGTTTGCAACAGCTCTGCAAAAAGAAGTCTAGGTGAGGATGCCTTCAATAGTCATCTTCAACCTTGTCCTCTCCAGTTTTTTGTCTTCAGGAAAGTTCTCTAAGTAATGGAGACAATATCTTGGGATCTGTCATCCCTGGTAAATTTAAACCTTTTTAACACTCTCTCTCATCACCAAAACCTTACAGTAAGTATATCAGGATAACTTTGACAGTTCCAAAGACACAGAATCAGGCCTCCCTCATGTGCCATATGTGTACTTTCCTTTATAATGGATGTGAACAATCCTCTCTGAACGTGTTGGTGCAGAGGAACTTCCCGAGTCTCAGTATTGCTCCAAGTGCCCTTGATTGCTTCTCTTTAAGTTGCATCCTTTTAAAACTTAATGAACATCTGTTATTATTTCTATTATAATGACAACCACAAACCATCAATGAAATCATGGTCCCATTTTTTTGAGCTACATTTAAATGGGAAATCACAAACAACTCTCTACCTTGTTATTTAAAAAAACACAACAGGGAAAGGGTGTTACTGTAACTCAAGTGCAGAAGTGATTTGCACAGTGGTAGAGGTAACAATATTCACTTTGATTTGGGACTTTATCATCCACTTTAGTGGTGACTGCTCTGTGTTTCAGGTTGGCAGAGCTCTGTGGCCTGTATAAATCTCTTATCTCTATAGTAGATAATTTGTTCTGCCTGAAGCCTGTCTCCTTTGATTTGAAGTCTTGGAGCTATGTGGATTATTTTTTTTTCTCTTTATTTTTCCTTTTAATATTGTCCACTTTCCTGCAGAATTTAGTCTCTAAACTTCATCCTGGAGCCACCAACCACTGCAGCAACCTGGTATTTCTTTAATGTGGCACTGCACCAGCAGCTACTGCCACTAAAAATTCACCCAGACTGAAAAAAAAAAAAAAAAGAGTTAAACCAACACACAAAAAATATTCACTTACTTCTTCTTTATAATACTTATTTCTTGTCTTTAATATTATCTTATATTATATAGCCTATATTCTCTAAACATTTAGTCTCCTTCATCTCATGTTCTTATTTCAAGAAGTTAATCCCAGGTTTGGAACACCCTTTAATGACCATCTTTCGAAGCAGGTACAGTCTGGCTAATTTAATGACCTTGTTCATTGAATCTTTAAGGTCACTGGCATATCTGTATGAGCAACTGTCACCCACAGACTAACACTTTTGAGTTTGCCCTCTTATCCTGACCTGATTTCACATGGACCTAATCTACAGGCCAGCTCTTTATCAAAAAAGTGACTTGTCCTACAACCAATGCTTATGTATGATGTGACCTTTTTGCATGGCACTATATCCAAAAGTAATGAATTCTGATTTGCTTGCACATGATTTCTCTGTAGTTGTTGACTATCTTTAACTAAATGGTAGCTAGGTGAATTTCTAGGTGTTTCACCTGATGTGTTTCTGTTTAATGTTCCCAGTAACTTCCCAGTTGTTTATAAACCCAAATCTGCAATCTCTTATAATTTTTAACTACTACTGACTGAATTCCTTTTTCTGCAATAAACCAGAACTCTGCTAAACCTAGGAGGTTTTGTGAGTGCACAAACAACACAGACACACAGAGTTAAAATCTGCAACTCTATCCCAACTTCTCCCCAGCTGCTTGGCAAAGAGACATCATGTACCTTTATCTTCTCAACGACCTGCAGAGAATTTGGTGAATGCTGCACAACCCAGGAAGATTCAAAATAGAAGAACAGCAACACACAGTGTATGTTGTGTGTCACTTTTATGTTTACCCAAAAAAAATTTAGTTGATTTTCAAAGAAGGGGATTTCATACTGAAGTCCATGTGGAAATCTGTGTTTTCCCCACACTTGGCTATTTTCATATGAGACAGAAAGATGTTAGAATGAGAATATCCAGCAAACTTATTTTAAGAACCCTGACATGAAGGCACTTAAGTCAGGCAAGGATTAGAGGGTACCTTTGTAGCACTGGCACAGAAAGTTGCATCATTCTGTGTGAGAGTCAGGGTGGTTTTTGGCAGGTGTGGTGGTGCAATCCAACAGTGCTCATATTCAAAGGAGCCCCAGCATTTTCAGGTATTTCCTGGAATAGTGCACTTCTGTCCTTTCCCAACCTCATGACCCAGAGTGGGGATTGCTCACTCCTGGGCCCTGCTCCTACCTGCCCTGCTGAAGTCTTAAATGAGGAAATTGCCATTACGTAGTTGAGTTTAGAGCAGGTTTTTCTAAAAGGGATGATACTAGAAGTGGCACAATTTCCTCCCTAAATTCACTAACTTCGCTTTTCTGCTGGCTCCCCTAACAGATGCCAACCTGATTGTATGAATGATGTGAGTCCTCAGTG
Organism: Chaetura pelagica; assembly: GCF_000747805.2. Lineage (NCBI taxonomy): Eukaryota > Metazoa > Chordata > Aves > Apodiformes > Apodidae > Chaetura > Chaetura pelagica. Next base: position 12,189,066 of record NW_009970726.1, on the reverse strand, counting down.
GCAGAGCTGGTCTGAATTTTTCCCACCATAATGACAACTTCAACTCCTTTCCACATCGGGATGAAAACAAGAGCCAGGAGACTGCTCACAGAAAGAAACAACCCAAAACCCCAAACTTGACAGCAGCGTTTGCACCTGGGATGCAGAAGATTACAGGAAGGCTTTGTTTTGCCTGCTGAGGAGCAGGAACCAAGGACTGCGTTTCCCATATTTCCAGTGTGTGTTCTGACCACTGAGCTTTTGGGGACTAAATTTTCTCAGTCTTTCCTGTGAGAACTGATAATTCATATAAATAATTAATCACCATAGGGACAGTATTCTACTTCTAATTTTTTTAATAATCCCTTATTATGTCCTAACCATTAGGCTATTAAGACTTCTACTTTCCCTTTCTCATATACACATCCACATTTTATTTTGGCCAGAACCTCTACTCTGGATGTGTGTAGTCATTTAATGAGGATGCTTTTCTTTTTTTTACAAGCACTGTTTTTACCTCACTGGAGGTTTCCAACAGAGCAATATTTTGATCAAAATCATTTCTGACTATGAGTACTTTCTTTTACAGTGAGGAAAGTGGAGTAATTCCATGTTGTGTGATCTAATCAAGCCATGTCAGTCATGTTTTCAAATTAGAAAGCAAACAACAAAAGAAGTGTACCATGGAGGTATAATTGAGCATATGTATTGCATATTAATATTAGCATTTGTAGATGTTTTTATTGTTGTTTTTTTTTTTTTTTAATTTACAAATTTATAAATGTTTCTGTGTTTTTTTACTTGGGAATGAAAAACAGGTGCCTAAGCACAACTTGCTGCCACTCTGACTGCATCATGTAGATGATGTGTCCTCTCTTTGTCTGCTCTTTGGGTGAAATATTGCTCTTTGAAATTAATTGTTTTGTTTTGTTTTCTTTGCCTCTCTCTTTAATGGAACCAAATATTTCACCCATATTTAGTCTTGCAAGATCCCCAGGGTAAACCAAATCTTGGTACATCTATTCCCATTGAGTAACATACTCCTTGAGCAATCCCATTGGCTTCTGTGAGACTATTTGGGACTATCCAATGGGAACAAAAGTACATGAGTCTGGCCCCAAGGTACTTACACACCCCCTCACTCAGTGGCACCTCAGTTTCGGTCAGTGCCTTTGGGTGCTGCTGCATTGCAGCCTTTAATAATCAGCTTGGTTAAATTCTCAGAAAGCAATTTTTATGAATAGTCTATTAGGTACATGTAGAAACCCAATCTGTGAAGGTGAGAAGATACTCAAGAAAATGCTTTCCTGCAGATGCTTCACAGAAGAAGAAAGGATGAACTCACCCCAGCAACTATTTGCTTAGTTCTTGGAGATTTGTGCTTCTACGTGAATGGTTCAAAGGTTGTCTGACTCAAACATTCTGTGTTCTCATCCAGGAGTTATTTTCCACTGGAGAGAGATGTGGGAATCCTACTTTGTGATGGTGCTGGGCTCAACGTCTCAGAAGGCCTCACTGCTTCTGCTTTGTTCCATCAAATTGTTCACAATTCTGGACTGAGGCTAGGAACAAACTTGGTTAAGAAGAACATGTTTGAAGAAGGGAAGGGCCAGGTTTTGACATGCCAAACCAAATGCACAGATTTTCAAAAGAGCAGGTATGGTGAGGTCTTGAAGAATCTGTCAAGACTTGGAAGTCAGGTGACAAAGGATTCGTCTCACCTAAATTTATCTCCTTCACACTTAGTTATCTAATCTAAATGTGCCACGTAGGATTCCCCTGTTGTCAGGGAAAAGAGATAGAGTGCAATGAAAGGCTTTCTGGAGGTGTTTGTGTCTCTCTGCACTAACTTGAGGTGGATCATAGGTGGACCCCGGACAACCAGTTTAGAGTAAATGTGTAACTTCTCATGAGTTTTAGTTAGAGATCAGATAAGTGGATCCTACTCTTAATTTCCAAAGGTCTCATCATCTCCCATCTTAGGAAAAAACAATTTCCCTCTCTACATGCAAGAAGTGTCTACACTAAAGGAAAGTACTGATGAGTTGTAAATCCCAGCCTAGGCTGAGGGTACCTCAGCAGGATGAAGCAGGAGCCAGTCACTGGGTTCACTAGGGGGAGCTAGTAAGAAAACTCTCAATCTCGTCCTGATAATGGGAGTTCCTGCGGCAGAATTATTCAAGAGAAGGTAATTGTGTTGGAGTCTTCCAAAGTCTCTTCCCTGCCAGCTCACAGATATAGTGCTGGATTTGTCATACCTAATATTTCAGCTGGTTTATAACTTCTTGTCTTTTTGATCTCGAGAGCTTTTTTGGATCACCTTTCCTGGATAAAAGTTGACTTGTATACAGAAGAAAATGTGGTACAAGGTAAGCATGTATTTGTCTTCAGAGAAACAACAACAACGACAACAAGAAATCTATCTGGCTGTAAACCTACATTTCTGTATTGGAAAGACTTTAGACACAAGATCACTAAAGTATCTCTAGGGTTGTAAGATGCATTAGTCATGTGTGTGAACCTAGAGATACACATTCCCTCTATCAAGATTTATGTCTTTGAGGGTGCATCAATAAAAAAGACTGACTTGTCTCATTTCTTTCTAAATTATCCAGGCAAACTCACACTTCAAATCCCTGGTTCTCCAGATCTATAGTATTTTCCACTTTAGTGGGGTGAGAAAAGACAAAAATCTTGCTGCTGAGACAACTGCTTTAGCAGGCTGTGCTCTGGGTTGCTGAACTCAGATGAGCATGAACTTTTTACAAGAGCAGTCCCAGCTCTGCTGGATCTAACTGGTTTCCCTGAAAGTGCATGTCTGCCTGCAAAATTGATATCCCAAAGCATTCTATTTTTATGCTGCGAGTTGCTGTGTTGAGATCTATAATGCTTAGAATTATTTTTATTGGACAAACACAAGTACTGAAATCATGAGGTTCTGGCAGTCTCGAGGCTCTGCCAGCTTAACAATTATTTGTGCTTGGCAGACCAAACAGTTGTTAATACATTTAGTTTTTCTTAACTAGTCTCCACACAATGGAGATAATTCTTAGTGACTTTAATAAAAAGTAGGAAGCATGCAAGAACTACTGTGAGACTTTTAACATAAATCAATTGAATAAATCACTCTCTGACCAATTTCAAGATAAAAAATGCTAATTTAATTTTATACACCGATTTGTATTATTTGCTTCAGCTTGTTAGCAGCTGAGTTACCTGGTGAGCTGAGTGTCTGATGGCATAGCTGCAAGATTCTGATTTATTTCCAGTGCTGGCTGGGGATCAAAATCTGCCCTCTCTTATTGAGTGTAAAAGCCCAAATAATTCCATTGTTTTGAAGGAAGTTATGTTCAGTTGACCTTGGACCTTCAGTCCCCTTCCTGCAAAACACAGGCTCAGCCAGGTAGGTTTAGTATTTGCTTCACGCAATGAGAAGGGGGAGGTAAGGAAGGAAAGGAAAACCTGGATCATCTCCAGCAGTAAAAGAGCTCCAGGTAGATCATTGCCAGGTTCTTTTCTGCAGATAAGCTTAAATAAGTGTTACACCCAATGAATGCTACCATGACCTGCAAATGCCACAGCGTGATGGAGCCCTGTAAAAGAGGTACAAATGAGAGGGAAAACAGAGAGAAAGATTGTGAGCTGCAAAGGACCAGTTCCTCTCTTTTCTTCATAACCCTGGCACAAGTCCAGATTAATTCTCCCAACATTACTATGAGGCTGTGACAAGACTGCTGAGCCATGACTGGGATGTAAAGACAAAGTAATACATCCTTTCAGAAGCCGCTCTTGCAAAATGTTTTTTCCTGGTGACGTGTTTCTCTGCCTCCTGATTATTATTTCTTGTGTGCGTCTGACATGGAAGGGTAGTTGCATAAAATGCAAACTGAAACCACGGCCTCATCAAGGATTCGAGCAGCTGGGTGAGCTCATCATGGCTCAGCAGTCAGGCAGAACTATAGATTGCAATTTACAGCAGAGCCCAAGCTCTGAGCAGCAGATTCAATTTTATAAGTGCCTTTCTAGTTCAGCCTAGGTAAGAGCCTCTGGAACACGCATCCTCTACACGTCCTATAAATAGTGAGTGGTTAAATGTGTCATTCGGCTCCCTCAGTTCACATCATTGATTGCTATGCAGAGCACATACTTGAGAATAGCCAGCCTCACCCCCCTCATCAGGTACCAGGATATTTATTTATTCCTTATAGTCATCACAGGCAAATAAGACATTTGACCTAATGTAACAAAGAGGTGGAAAGCTGATTACTGTATTTCCACAGCTGTTGCACTCCTCATTTTCTAGTATGTTTATAAATCATCAGCATACTGGCACGTTATTATAGCTGGAAAGTTATATCTTCAAGGAAATATATTCTTATTTACTAAAAAGGAACATGAATAACTATCTTATCAGAAAGCCTGTCATAAGTCCAAGAACAAGGTCCACCCAGATACTGGTTAATATCAACAGTATTGATTTTATTACTCATACTTTATAAATGACATTGATACTCTTGAAGACTGCAAACATTTGCTTTGTTGTGCTATTGTCTCAGCTGGAGTGTAAATCTCTCACTTTTGAAATACACACAGTGATTATTGTTCTGGTCATTGTTTCATGACTGGAGGCATTTTAATGATGATTTAAGGGGTTATATATAGTTGGACTATAAACTTCTGATGGCAATTAAAAACTAGTTAAATGAAAACTTTCAGCTTGAAGGCAATATCTGTTTATCACAGCGAGATATAAAGGACTAAAATGTGGTATTTTGAAAAAGAAAATCAATAAGTAGTTGGGTTTATTTTTCTCTTTTCATGCTACAAGGCAAAGGAATCTAGAAATCCATATTTTCTGTGGATTTTCCAGGAGTGTTTTAGAAACATGCAATCCTATCACTCTTGAACAGCTACAGATTTCTGTTTTCATTATTTATATGTCCAGTGCATGCTCCGCCCAGGGAGAGACACCTTCTTTTCATGTTTTGTCAGCAGAATTGTGAACCAGCAGAACAAACTGGGGTGCTCCCAAGTGCTCCTTGCTGAAGAAGTAATGTAAATCCTGCAGGTCCTCGTGAAAACAACTTTATTTGGAATTGCAATGAAAGAGAGTCCTTCCATTTGGGGGTTCTCCAAGGTCGTTTCCCCAAATATTGTATTTCTCTCAGTTAATAGTATTTCCTAGCATGGCATTAGTCTGAGATGTTACTGGCTACACATGAAAAATATTACCTCCAAATTATTGCTGGGTATGTTGTTATATGATTATACTGGCCAAGATATAAACAATTTTAGGTTGAGTTTGCAAGGTGTAAGCAGTGCAAGAAGGTGCAGACAGTCCAGGAATGC
>NW_009970726.1:12166160-12183461 GCF_000747805.2 Chaetura pelagica | reverse complement strand
GGAATGCCATTTAAACCTGTGTGAATGCATACAAATGTATAGGAATATGTATGTGTTATATTGTCATACCACTGTGGCTTATGTGAGTGTGTGTGACTCTACAGTTCAAGAATTGTTTCACCAACAGTGAAAAGAAGTTGTTGCACAATTTATCATATACTGGTGTGTTACTTGTGACATACTTAACAAATGAATTAGCTTAGAATTTTCTGGCTCTTTAGGAAAAATGTCATGTTTCCATCACTTTTCCTTTTCTCTCATCTCATGGGTACAGCATGTTGGACACCAAAGACTTTTGCCACCGATGGGGAGGGCTAGAGGTGAGAGGGGTAGTTAGGCAAGCTGAATTTGAACTTTGCACAACATTTTGCTGGTGTACCCTGTAAGTCTTGCTAGGAGTACTGTCACTAGTCAGTCCCATGTTGGTTGCCCAGCATTTTTCTGGCCTTGTCATCTACAGGGCCAAAGCTCTATCCCTGGAGATTACAGCAGTTTGTGAAATGCTATTGTTAGGAGGGCACACAGACTTTTCTGATCTGGAAACAGACCAAAAAAAGGCTCAGAGAGGCTGAGCTTTTCCATGAGGTGTCTACTGATTTTCTCTTGCAATAGGGATTTCACACAGATTGGTGCAATTTCGTATATCCTTGCCAAATATCAACATCCTATCTGAACAGTGGATATGATAGAGCTGCCTGTCTCCTGTTTTTTGAAGACCACTAGAAGAAGTTGTATATAGCCCCCAAATACATACATACTTCTTCCACTTTATTTACTCTGTAAGGAAGTGAAAGACAAGGAATTGTGCTTTTAAAGGTCCATCTCCAATTCTAATATAGATGTTGCATTAAGTCTTCCTTGTAGGAAATGTATATTTTCCATCCTGAAAGGTCTTTTTAATCTCTAGAAGAATAGGCTAGAAAGGAAAGGTTATACGGAGTTAATGTCTGCTTCGCTCCTCTGTACTTTGGCAACTTGTGCTCTTTTTTGGAGAGCTTCCAAAGAATGGAATTTGACAGTTGTTGGTGTCTCCTATTCCCTTTGTCTGGACCATACCTGGACATGAGCACTGGACATGAGCTTGAGGGGAAATGTCATGAGATGATTACAAGATCTAACAAGATGTTTTTCACTACCTGGATTGATAATAATATATTTGTCTATAATGAACCATATCCTACTGAGTGTGAATATTTTGAAATTAGAATATTTTTTCTTTTCCAATACTGCTGTAAATAATTCTGGTGCCTACTTCATGTGCCTAATGCATTCGGATCAACTGGTACGTGCTTGGATATGTCCAAGGATATGTATGTGCTGAGGAATGTTCAAGGACTTTCAGTCACATGCAGAAATGTGCATTTTCTTGAGGACATTGCCTAAAACAGTCAACACTGGCACACAGCTGGCAGCCCTAACACCTCAGCTTTATCCCAGTTGTTTTCTCCACCTTGGTAGGGCATTTTGGTGAACAAACAGATCAGTTGATTTTTCTCTTTTTTTCCCCTTCTGATGATCCCTGAGCCTGGCAGGATCCTTGGCTGCTTTACTCTCCTTAGGAAGAAGCTACCCAGAGCATATGTGGATTGTGTTCTTATGGTTTCGTATTCCTTATACTTCAAGGTGAAGAGCTGTTTGGCCTCATTCCCATCTGCAGAGCTGTGGGGATTTTTCTTTTCTGTTTGTCCTTCCAGTATCTTTCTTTCTAAATTCCTGCAACCTCCCGAAAATTCAGAGTGGTCTCTTTTGAATGTCCTGTTCCATGTGGCCAGATGATCAAGGTCAGATTGAAGTGCTCATTTACATTGTAATTCAAGTAAGTTTATTGTTAAACTATCAGGTGGATTTGAAAGTAGCTAAAATCAAAGAACCTGAGGGAAAGAACACCAAGAGTTAGTCGATTATTACAGGTAGGATATAGTTAGAGAAATATAATGCAAGATTTCTGTACCCCTCATGCTCCTTTTTGGGGCTCTGTTTTTTGCCATGATGTTATTCCCACTGTTATTACTGTTGTTACTGAAGTGAAGCTGTTTCAATTACTCAGCTGTGGTGGGAGAGAGTCATCAAAATGAACTGTGGGGGCTCTGCACAGGTTTGAAATGTAAGAGCTAAAATCCTCCTAGGACATAAAGCAGCTCAGTGTTGTCAACTGTCATGATTTTTACCAAGTCTTTAGGAAAAGCTCCTGTCCCCACTGGGATCACAGTACTGAAACAGGTCAACTGCAGTGGGGTTTGATGGTATTTTAAATATCAGCTATTAGAGTCACCTAGGTAAGAACTTTGTCTTTTGCTTCCTTCATGAGGAAGAAATAAACTTTGATGATACAAAGGGAAACTAGGCTGGAATGAAGCCTACCTGTACAAGCATCAGAATGCACAGAAAAATAACTTAACCTTCTGATGTTTGCAAGCCACAGATGGCAAACTGTTCCAGGCTTCTCTTTTCTGTAGCCTGACTGGTGGTTTTGAAATGCTCACAGCTGCTGATACAGTAGGATACCTCCAGAGAGGACAGTTATGACAATTGACAGAAATGGGCAAGCTACGATGTCTATGAGTATCTCATCTCAAGATGTTGCAGTGACCCCAAAGTGCACATGGGGCAGTTACACCCTCAGACTCAGTGGCAATCAGGTACATGAACAGTTCCCAGCGACCAAGGTTTTGCTTTGTGTTAACTGTTGACCGGGACTAGAACCATATGCATTATATTCTTGATCTGCAATGGGATGAATCCATGGTGTTCCAAGTCTGCATCTGTCCTGCTGTTTCTTCTGGAGAATTGTACAGACTTGGGCTGCTTTGTAACAGGCAAGCTTGAGAAATAGGTTTCAATGTTTATTTGTGATGTGTTTGTAAAACTCAGGCCATTTGCAAAATGCAATTTGTCTGGTGCTCTTCCTCTTTTGCCCCAGCATAAATGCAATAGATCCTTCTGACTCCATGGCAGTGAATCTCTCTGCTTCATCTGCTCTGTTTCAGAGTGTCTTGGTTTAATGAATTGCCACTGTCTTATGGATTTTTAATAACAAATACTGTGAACTGACACACTAAATGAAGAACTAGGTGAAACCTGCTGTACAGGAATGAAAAGCAGAAATTTCCTCTTTACTGGGCCTATAAATTCACATCAATTTTTCTGAAATAATTGCTATATGTTGCTATTTTGTGATTAGTCATAGGCTAGCACAAATGAAGCCAAAGTAGCTAATGACTTAGGCAATAAATACCTACAAAAGAATAATCTTCATGAAAATGCTAAAAGAGCAGTATTGTAAAGAAAGCCTCTGTCTGCACAAATCAAATAGGAAATAATCCTAGAAAAATCTGAAAATGAGTACAAGCACTACTGACTCTTACTCAGAGCACAGAATTATTGATCCTTGCCTGCTTCTATTGATTTTATGTCACTTCTGTGATTTAATCATGTTTTCCTTGTTATCTCTTTGCAGTCTTTCTTCTATTGTCTGGTATGAAATCTCAGCCAAGGCCTTTCAGGCTGTGGTGGTGGATCAAAATAACTTTGCCTTCCATTTGCATTGTTTTAAAGAAATGATTAACCAATCAAGTTTAGGTGATCCTTGGACAGGATTACACAGTTTAAATGCATCTCTGAAAAATGAATATGCCTCCTCCTTTTCCTAGTCAAGGACCAAGAAAGGTTGTGAAATGCTTCTGCAGGAACCAGAATGCAAACTATGCCAAAGTGTCCAAGCACTTCACTTTTGCATTAGTCCATCTATTTGTTGCTTTTTAAAATGCTCAAATTGTGTTAGAGTTTCTGGCCACTGAAGTCTTCAGGAACAAATTGCATGTAGGAGAGACAAAACTTGCACTTTATTACAGCAGTATGGCTACTGCCATGCAAACTTCTCTCCAAGATAGCACTGTGTTTTTTCTACAAAGTGCTCAAATTTCACTTACAGGAAAATGGCTGCAGTAAGGATCAGGATTTGGCCTAATTGTTGACTTATGTTTAGAAAGATATATTGATGTTTTCATTATTGGTTCTGAAGGAAAACCAAATTTAGATACCTACTGGTCTATCTCTCCTTGTTTTCAGAATATATTTCTTTCTCTATATTTTTTTTTTTTTAGTTTTGGTTAGAATAAGTTTTTTGCACCTGGTTGCACTCAACTGGCAAAATACTCTAGTTCCTTCACATGCCTTGAAATTGTTCATGTTAAATGTTTCTTGCTTTCTGGGTCTATTTCCATAATGGAGCACCTTTTTCACTCTTTGTATTAAGATTCCATTTAGGAAAGGTTCAGAGAGGTTTAATATAGAGTCAGGAGATTTATGAGTGTTACATACATAATTATTATAGATGGTTATAAACACATCAGAAGGAAATGTAATAGATGTTTGTAAGCTCTGGTTACACAGAACCTGTTATACTCTAAAAACTGAATCACCATTTATTAAATACTTTATTAATCGATCACAGCCTTATTATAGCATTTAACATAGTGCTCAATTATTTCTTTTTCCATTTGAATCTGACTTTTTAACCTAAAATGCATAGGCTGTAGTAAAATCCACACCAGGAGAGGGCTGCATTGCCAATGCATGGGAATTACAGAATGCTATGCAGGTTCACACCACCCAAATGTCTAGTCTATGCGATATAGACACACACAAGCTTCTCACGTTCTTGTTCAAACCTCAGAATGGGGTTGTGTTACACTATAAGTTGCATGAGGAGCAGAAACACACTTCACCAGGTTCATTCTTCGTAGGCCATCATGTTGCCCGAATCCATGGGATCTTTTAGCATGAAATGGGCTACACAAACTTCTCAGCTCTCCTGACATCCTGGAGCTGTAATAGAAAAGATGCAGAGAAGTGTCTTGGAGACCACCAAACTTCTGCCCACCAAAACGGGTAGGGGCCTGTCTCCTGCAATGTGGTGACCCAGTTGGCTTTCCAGTGGACGCCTGTGGCAGACAAAAGGTCAAATTGGAGGCGGAAATCAGAGTGGGCGGGGGAAAAAGCAACACATAAAAATGCCACTGTGCTACTTGTTGCCCTATGACAAAGACAGTGTGGGAGGACGGCTTGAAAATGCAAGTGAGACCTTCCCTGGCCGTCCACAAGTTGTTCCTTGCAGCAGCCCAGCATCACTTTTGTGTTCTAGTTAACAGCATGTGCTCTAAGCCCTCAAATATAAATAGTTACTGGTGACTCATTCAATGTAATTCTTCAGCTATGTCAGTGGGATGCAAGAGTGGTCTTATGGGTAAAGGCATGGCTTTCAGGCAGGAAGTGCACATTTTATTCTTGCCACTTGCCACAAGATAAGTCATAAGGAATTTAAAAAAAAATCTTTCCATTTGTAATTTTGTGAAAAAGACAGAAAATATGTTACTCCCTTCAGAGCAGTATTGTGAATTCATCTGGGGTCAGCAAAGCATCCATTTCCCTGTGTCAGGACTGCCAAGGACTGCCAGGGCCCCACTGCCCACTTTGTTTATGGCAGAGTGTTGCAGAGCTAGACTGGCTGCTGCTGGTGGGACTGGGGCTTGGGTCACAGCAGCTTTATTTCTGGGAAAAGGAGAGTTCCCTCTCAGGAAACAGCAGGCACAACTTGCCCAACTCCCTCCACCACTGCGGATCAACAAGGCCAGATCTCCTCCCATTCCTGTTAAATCCGCCAATTCTCTGCCATTATTTCCCATGCAAAAGCATCTCTGCCTCCCACATGCTCCTGCCCCTCATCCTTGGTCCAGCAATATTTGACTTCACTGGTGGTGCTGAGAAGTCTTGGGCTGGTTCTGGTTAAAGTCTTTTGCATATGTGACTTCTTGAGACCTTAGACTTGCTTGGGGTACTTCAGGGATTGCTGCATTCCAGAAAGGCAAAGGCTGTGTGAAGCCATTGAGCGCAGGTAAGTGTTCTGGAGTATATCTCATTTTCAAGCATATGTGGAAAAGCAGAATTCAAATAGCACTGCAGAACTGTTCATCTTTGGGTAGGAAAAGATGCTCCTTTTGTTAGGATTTTACAGCTGCTCATTCTATATGCTTGTGATTGCTTAATATTTTATAGACCACAGGACAGTATTTGCTTTTAAACCTCAATCTCCTTTTCAGAAGGAGAACACGGTCTCTCAGGTATTGAAGTTAGAAGGGTTTGCACTCAATCTTTACTGTTCTTTGTATTTCAAACTCTGCATAACTTGGCCCTGGGTGAGTAGGGAGACTATTCTCTGCAAGATGATTACACCGTAAAACCTGAAACAAAGTTTTGAAATGAAATTGTCAACTGCATCTTTGTCTATTTGCTCAGGAGAAAGCAGGATTTAACATTTAAGAATTTGGAGCTGACAAAAAAAGGCAATATTCAGAGCATTTGAGACATGGTCAGGTTTTGGTCAAATGTAGAGAATAATGCCAGTTGATTTAACTTGCACTTTATTTAAGATGAGATTTCTTTATTACTTAAATTTGCTTTCATTTGGGGATGTGTCGTGTGTGTCCCCTGCCTGTCTCTGCTCCCTGTCCCTCACTACTCCTGAATGGTATAATTCTGAACTGGGAGTCACACAGGCAGAAAACCATGAACCAAAGAGCTATGCTCAATGGAAAGCCTTGCCCAGCTCCAAAGCAGGGCTCAACCTCCCTCTTGTTTCTCACGTGTTTGATATCAGAGCTTTCAGATGGAGCATTTCAATAGCAACACACAGTTTACTCCCATATATTCAACAAACAAGTTATTGACAGTGTTAAACTGCAGTAACAGATTAAAAAAGGGCAAATATTTTCACAGTGCAATAGAGAGTGCAGCTCTATTGTAGAGCTGAACTCCTCTCATGCAGAGGGAAGACTTGATATATAGTGAGAAAGCCTCACAGAGCATGTATCCAGCTGCCTTCCCTAAAAGGCTCGTAACTTGATGTAATGTCTATACAGTTGCCATTCTTTGTAAGTTCACTTCAACAGCTACATCCTGGTATTGAGTTTTGTTATATTATACAGCCCTGCTAACGCTTACACGTTTGTTCTTGCTGATGAACATCTCCTAATATTGAGTTATGTATCAGGTTATTGCAGGAAATCTGAGTGAAGATGTAATATTTCACATGCTTACTTTAAGAGGAGAGAACTGCTAATATCATGAATAATTTCTCACAATAGAGATCCAAGCTGTCAGCTCCAACTATAATATCTGGGCCCCAAGGGAACTTAGGTTTTCATCTGGAGGAGTACAGATCCAAAGGAAAATTTGGCAGTGTTATCTTGACAGTGGTGGAGAGTTGTACTTCCTTACTCCAGAGTTCCGTTAAATACATCAATAGATACACCATATTATGAATTTTTAAGCACCTCTCCAGAGACAATACTTAATAGAGAATATCTGAGGACTCGGCCACTGCAGGGTTTGTTCAGTGCCTTAGAAATGCTTGTGCTGGGTAAATTTCTGTGGGAGACAAGTTCGGCCTTTTATTTTAATCTGTCTTCTTTCAAGATGAATGTGTTTGTTCTTAAGGTCCAGGTGACATTGGCAGATTCTTTTAGCATCTCCAGACAGCATGGCTGGAAGGTGCTATAAATTTGTTTTAAAGGGTTAGATTTTTTAGCATTGTTCTACTCTTCAATGTTCTTACTGTTTTCCTTAAAAAAAAATATTAAATTTACTCAAGGAAATTATTTTCCCTTTTGAGGTGAAATGAGACTGTGTGTTCTTAAAGAGAACATGAGCACAGAACAAGATCCTGGGACACTTGGGACACACATTTAAGTATGTGAAATACTGTCTGCCACTGTTGCAGATTGGATTTCTCTGAAATTACAGGTGTGAACACACAAGTGGCTTTTGTTCCACTTTTCAGGAAGAGATAGGAACCACCTTCAGCATTTCCTGCAAGAAATGCACTTTGTTGCATGATGGGGTGTATAGTTTACCATAATGGTTGCTTCAAATCCTACAGAAGACACAATGGCCCCACAGAAACTTGTGCTTAGAGATTTGGTGGCAACCTCAGAAAGTTTCAGAGACAGGGTGGGAGAGGCCAATAGTGGTCATTTGCAAGACCATGTGATATTGCAACCATTCCTACCCTGTGTACCAACAACTACATGGAATGTTGTCATTTAAAGACATTGAAATAATTAATAACATAGAATTTGCTTCACTTGCCCCAACAAAGGTCTTGCTCTGCAACCTCCAGTTCAACGTATTCTGGCATGTCAGTAGGGGAAGTGAATTTTTTTAAATGCATGACTTCATAGTATATAAAGTCAGCTCCACCATTAAGCTTAATATATGGCATTAATTATGTCGGAATTCTTTAAAGCAACAAAATTCTTCCCAGTGCTATGGTTCAATTAGAAGAGGTAGCTTTTAAAGCTGGGTAAAAAGACCATTTCAAAAAACAGGATCTTATTTTGGTATTGGACATTTCTTTGTCTTCAGACTCTTGGCCTGCTGCTCAGCTGGTGTAAATGTGGTACAGTTTTCACTTGCTTGTGCCAACTCATTCAGAAACTAGCTGCTGTGTTTAAAACCCAAATAAAGCACTGATGACTGTATTTTTGGTGCACGTACAGAAAGCATGTGAAAATAAGCAAAGAAAATGAACTCGCAGCTAAATTTAAAGAAACTAAAATGCACACAGGGCAGTAAGCAGGAACACGCACCACTTCTGCCAGGAAAAAGCTTTGCACTCTGATGTAAAGATCAGCCAAGGAGAAAATGGTTAAAGAGGCAGTGAGAACCATGGGAGAGGCCGGTGACCTGACAGCAGGCGCTCGGGGGCGGCTAACAGATCCTCACCACGTTTCTTGAGCTGGAAAACGTGGCAAGGGCAAAACCATGTTTGCAATTCACAGGTAAAGAAAGGCTGTATTTAAGCTAATTTATTACCTGAGGTAATTCTGTATGTCAGTATAAGCTTTCAAGGCAGGCTTAAAAGTCAGGATCAGATACTGCTGGCAGAGCTGGTGTGTTAGAGCAGAAATGGTGGTGCAAACCCTGGCTACTTACACCAGGCTCCCTGCTTGAGTCACTGAGGTCCTCTTGTTCAGCTATATTAAAAAAAAATGTTTATAGGCTCAGCGAGATCAATTTGGGCATCTTAAACATCTCTGCATAATCATGGCTGGTGGCTATTTTCAGTCTGTGCATACTTGGTGTGAAGTGGCAGCATGAACCTGTATCCAAATTTGCATGTGATAATATCAGACATATCTATATCAAACCACTTCCTTGAATATGCCACCACTGTCCTCAGGACGTTTGACCTGTACATTCTAGCTCTTCTTGCCAATCTGGAAATGCACATCTTTGAAAGACTCAGGGTTTTTTTTCACTTGGTCTGTCAAAATGTGTTTGGTATGACAGTGCTGGCTCTTCAGAGTTGCTTACATGTGATAACTGTGTGCATTTGCTTTCAAATTAAAGCTTGTTTCGGAAGATTTGTAACAGTTGTGATGTTTTTTCTTTCACAACATAAGGAGGCTGCTTATGTGTTGGAAATAGAAAGATGTCCAATGCAAATAGTAGCTCCCTTATGTAAGGAAGAGCTTGCACTTAGAAAGGAGAACAGAAGTGTTTGAAGGAGGAAGTATCTACCTGTCATTCATAAAACATGGACGGTGTCCTAAAATGTAAGGTCTGGATTCACACTGAGGGTGAGGCTCCTAAGCACTATTGATGTAACAGGAAAGAAGAATTGGTACCTAGATGGATTCATCATGATGGCTTAAATTAAGCAAAACATGCCTAATTGAAAGCAAGTGCCTTATCCCATTGCAGTCAGTGGGATGTAAGTATATGCCTGTGTTAGACACGGAGGAAGAGACTGCTGAATTGGTGCTTGAGTGAGGGACAAAACTGGTTTATTTATAAGCCCTCTATTTATAGCTTTTGCTGTGTTGGAATACACTAATTCATTTTAAGTGCTCTATCTCTGAGAATGAGCTCATAGCTCTCGAGAAGGTGTAGTTCTCTGGCTGTGCTGCCTTTTCTAATGTGGTCCTGATCTCTTTGAACAGGTCAGCTCCTTGCCATGGAAAATAACACCTGGGAGGGAAAGAAAAAAATAGATGTCTCATAACAACATGTTATATCAGGCATCTACACTGCAAGGGCAATAGTGTGCTTTGCCATGGGAGGGTTGGGCCAGCAGAGCAGAAGTAGCACTGAGGAAGGGCTTAGTTGAAGAAAGCTTGACCCAAAGGGAGCAATGTATGATGTGGGACTTGTCTGTGGAACTATGTCGGGGGGCTGCAGGGCTGGAGTCCAGGCACACAACACGGGGCATGTCCCTGAGATTTTGGTTGTCACCCTTTCCTGTTTGCCAGCATTTGGGTAAAGGCAGCACGGGCCATTCCCTCCCCCTGGGCAAGCAGCTGCTGGAGAGCAACACAGGGGAGGATGCTGCCCTGCCAGCCCCAAGGTCACCCCAAAAGCCTTCACACAAGCCTGTTTATTATAGGTTTTCCATGCATTTGAAGATCTGGAGTGCAGATAGCAGCGTGAGGAGTATACATAGCATGGTTCTGATTGAGCACCACCTGCCTGTTGAATTAGCTTAGATAGGCTCTGTATTGGGAGTAAAGGAAAGCCTTGGTGTGATAAGCTTCTGGAGAGACAACACGGCTGGGCAGAGCCCTCCACCTCCATGGTGCAGAAAGTGTAAAAGCAGTAGAAGCTGAGGCTGGAGGACATGCAGGGGATTTCTTTTCTTCCCCTTTAAACAGAAGCTGGGTGTGAAGCCGTTGTCCACATCCCTGGCAACATATGCATGAATTTCAAGACATGTACTTCAAAGGATGCACCCCTGGAAGCGGGAGGACATGTGTTGTGGGATTCACTTGCATCTCCTTCAGAGAGCTCTGAGTCATTATTTGCTTCTGAGCTGCCCCCACATTTTGGGCTCAACCCCGGTCCTCTCCTAACAGCATCTTGAATTTCCAGTTTGGCCCTCCTCTAAATTTGAAACTGGACCAACCAGTCAAATCCCATCTCCAAGACTGACAATCCCTATGAGAATCCCACAGTCCTACTTTATTAATTCATATGTTTTTGGGGGACTCCTTGTTGAGTTGCCATCTGAAGTTACAGGAGAGGACGAGCCAACAGCAGCAGGTGACAGAATCATATTCAAATTGCATGACATAACCACAGTCTCATGTTTACAAAACTCATAGCGTCACCTTTGATGGCTTTCTCTAAAGCTCTGAGCACAAAGTGAAGAAATAAGACACAGCAAAACGTGTATTCCCCCCATGCTTGTTCTTTTCCAGAAATAATGAGGAAACTAAGGTTAAAAATGGAAGAGAGAAAGCAAAGCAAAGCAAAGAAAAGAAAAGAAAAGAGAAAAGAAAAGAAAGAGCAAGAGACAGAGCGAGCAACAGAGCAAGCAAGCAAGCAAAGCAAGCAAGCAAGGAAAGAAAGAAAAAAGAAAGAAAAAAGAAGGAAAGAAGGAAAGAAAGAAGGAAAGAAGGAAGGAAAGAAGGAAAGAAGGAAAGAAGGAAAAGAAAGAAAGAAAGAAAGAAAGAAAGAAAGAAAGAAAGAAAGAAAGAAAGAAAGAAAGAAAGAAAGAAAGAAAGAAAGAAAGAAAGAAAGAAAGAAAGAAAGAAAGAAAGAAAGAAAGAAAGAAAGAAAGAAAGAAAGAAAGAAAGAAAGAAAGAAAGAAAGAAAGAAAGAAAGAAAGAAAGAAAGAAAGAAAGAAAGAAAGAAAGAAAGAAAGAAAGAAAGAAAGAAAGAAAGAAAGAAAGAAAGAAAGAAAGAAAGAAAGAAAGAAAGAAAGAAAGAAAGAAAGAAAGAAAGAAAGAAAGAAAGAAAGAAAGAAAGAAAGAAAGAAAGAAAGAAAGAAAGAAAGAAAGAAAGAAAGAAAGAAAGAAAGAAAGAAAGAAAGAAAGAAAGAAAGAAAGAAAGAAAGAAAGAAAGAAAGAAAGAAAGAAAGAAAGAAAGAAAGAAAGAAAGAAAGAAAGAAAGAAAGAAAGAAAGAAAGAAAGAAAGAAAGAAAGAAAGAAAGAAAGAAAGGAGTTACTTTTTTTTTTTTTAATAGTAATACCAGTTTGGCTAAAGTGGGCTTCTCTTCTGTTTCTCTCTCAAACACAAAAGAAACATTTTGAGGAGAACAGAGAAGTTTTTCTATGTGGCCTGCTCTTGGCTTTATCTTTATTTTCTATCAAGTAACTGAAAACGAAACAAAGATCTCAGACATAGGTACATCTTTAAGAGAATTTGCTCACTCTTAACTTTGTTTGAATGGGTAAACCTCCTCACTGTTTGCCCTTAAAGCTATTCTAACAGAGACCTGTTTTATCAACATTGGCTGCTCAGTAAGGAGAGGCATTTTCTTCCACCTTCAGTGCAGTTTTCTATACCACTGTTGGGGGGTGGGAAGTTGACCTTATGTGGACCCTCAAGACAAAACCAGAGGCTTTAAGCAAGTGAAGAATAGGCAAACACTAGCCAGCAGTTGCCATATACAGAGTACACTGCTCAAAAATCCCAGAAATCTCACTGATAGAGTGTTTCACTGTGACTGGATAGGGCTTCTCCCCTCATAATTTATACATGTGTCAATAGGAGATTATGCCTGTAAGTACAGACTTGGCAAACTCACTTCTAGTGTTTATTAGGGAATTTTTTGGAGAGAACAGTAAAAGAAGTACTGCGGGTATTTTCCCCAGTCACAGTGCCTTGGAATGATGAAACTGTCTTTGGAGCTGTTTTCTAAAAGCTCTTAGTGAGTTTAAACAATTTTATTTTTTTTTTAATAGAGAGTTTTCTGGGCTCTGAGGAGAGTGGTTGTGGGCAAGAGCTTAATGTTAAAATTCACAGAAAAGCAGATCTGCAACAATTGACCTGCTTGTAATTATTAATTGAACAAAAGTCCCTAAATCTGAGTATCTCTGAATTCTGCAAAGTGTGAGAAACCGATCTGAATTTGTCTGACCCATGTCTCAGCTTTGAAAAATAATCAACAGTTAAAACAGTGGGCTTAAAACCAAAATGTATACTTGCATTGCACAGAAGTTTTGACTTATCTCAAGCCTATTGAGAACAGATTCAAGATAAACTGAATTAAGCTACTAAAACTGCAGCAAGAATGTCCATAGAGCTTTTGCAGTGATTTCATAGAATAAATTGGGGGAAGAAAGTATGGTAAGCTTCCTGGTCTTTTCCCAGGGATGGGTTGGTGGCTGAGGTACTGGAAAGGGTTTTAGGAAATCTTGATTTTATTTCTGGCTCTACCAAGATATTTATCCTCTCTGTGCTTCAGTTCTTCACCTTACAAATAGCTGTAAGTAATATATCTCTGCCAGGCATGTAGCAAGAGTGAATTTGGATTTGCTCAAAGACTAAACAACATGTACTGGAGGAAAAATGCAACCATGTACATGTGAAGTTTTCAACATACTAGCTCTTACAATTCAAAAAAATTTCAAATCCTGGAAATTTTACACACTCTGTCAGAAACTGAAGTTTCTAACTGCATTGATATGTTTAGTTCTGCTAGAAGACAATGCAAGGTGTTGCAGTTTGCAAATGTTGCCCCACAGCTCCAGGAAGGGCTGTGGCAGTTTGATGTCCAGATGCCATAAATCAGGGGTATCCACACACTTTCACATAAAAAAAAAAGTTCTAGATCTCCGTATTTGAAGCTTTGTCTTGGACATGAGGATTCTTCAGCAGATTCCAATGGATTGTCACTGTGCTTCAGGGGCTCAATTATTAGTCCTAACCCAAAACTGGATATAAAAATAACTACTTCAGCATTCCAAACCTCAAAATTATTTTAAAGTCCTGATGCTGAAGTACAGCTTCATCTTGATTCTGCAAGCTTTATTTTTAAAATCCCAGGACCAACATAGCTGTTGGTCCATCACTTCCCATCACTTCTGTTTCCATCACTTCTGTTTTTTTCATCACTGAATTTCAACATACGTAATGCAAACATCACAATGGTGTGATCTAGAAAGTGCAACTTGCTCTTCATTCAGCTGAGGACACAATGTGCTGCTCAGCCTTGCAGTTGCATTACAAAAATATTATTAATGACAAAATGTGGGCTGGGTGTTAAAGTTTTATATTAGAGTAATCCAAGGCATTATCAGTGATGTGGTTTATTGGACATTATCTAGAATATGGTAGATGAGTCTCTCATCAGGGAAACTATTTCTCAGGAGACAGGAACATGTATTGCTAGTTCCTGCTTTGTTTGATCTGGTGGTGAAAAGTATGGAGGGACATGACCTGGCTATGGAGAGAGATGACTTGGAATGTGGAATCCAGTCATCTTCTTTGTGGATAGGAGTGTGCCTTACTGCAAGGTATCTCAATATGGCAATGGATAAAGTATTTTTTTTTCAGAGTTTGCATAGTATTAGGCACAGCCATGCAAACACAGGCTCTACTGTAATCCAAACCTAATCAAGGGCCTAATAAAACCTCTGCATGAAGTCAGTGGAGTTTAGGAAGCAATTCATCTCAGCCTTAGCTACACATTTAAAATAATTCAGATGAACCCGTCCCTTTACTTCTGGAAGCAGACAGACAACAGGTAAGCTATGCATTGTGTCTGAACTGGTTTGGTGGGAATTTTTAGCTTTCAGGTCTTCTACATGAACTCTTGCTCCTACAGAAATTGCTTTATGGTCTTTGTTGACTATAGAGAGGAAATGGGATCTTAGATCTAAAGGGTTCCTTTGAAAGGCATGTATATGCACATGCTCAAATATTCACACATCACACACACACAGAGGCAATAGAATCCAGAGTTTGAAAACACACTCGCAGAGCCTTTGCTGCAACAGTATCACTAAAAAGATGCTGTCAACTCCAGTACTGTGAACCTTCAGTATTTTAGCTCTCTAGATTTTCAAAATGGGAATAATGTCAAAAAGACGTAAATTTTCTGCTGGCTTTTACTATTTTGTTTTGTTGGTACAATGATGAACGGCAGAATCCTCTGTCTTTTTGTTCACAACCTTTTCCACAGTCACTGTGCATCTGATTTCAGACTGCACTGGGTGGTGTTCATTCAGACTGACTGCTTTCAGTGGGATTTTTTTTTTATATGTCAAATCACAACTATTGATTTAGACATTTGCCACAGTGGGTTGCTGTTGTTTTTATTAATATAAATTAAATTGATAATGTCCCCTTAAGCGCTCAGGAGCAAAAAACCATCATTGTTTTGAAAGTGAGCTCCATCAAAACACAAATCCCACTATGAATAGAGGACCGAATGATTACAAGAGCCATATGTTTATAAATGAGTAATAACCTTTACATCAGCAGAGTCCTTCACCAGGAACATCACAGATGGCGATATTTACAGTAGTTGTCTCCGAAGGGCTGACACCTAGGGTGGGTGAGCCTCTGTTAGCACAAGCAATCTTAAAATGGCAATTTTTGACCTTCCGGGCTGGACAATGGAGGAGTTTCATTTTCCAGAGATTTTTTGCCTTCCTTCTGTCATCAGTTTTGCCACGTTGCTTAGTGACCTTCCGGCACTTGACCAGTCGGCGATTTTCAGAATGCAGGAAAATGTTCATCGAGAACAATGCAAATCCAAGTGCCAGCTTTCCTCAATACCCTGCTTTTGTATCTGTACAATTCAAAACCTGTAGGAGTTGGAGAGATATAATACTGCAGCAAGTAGGCCTCTAAACCAGCTATTGAAAATTCACATGTTTTGATGAGATAGCACATAAAACAGTGACTGGCACCAGGCCCCAGTCTCATTGCAAATGTTCATAATTTGTTGGCAAAAAATGAGTCTTCTGTGACCTCCCAAGGTCACCTCTCCAGATTTCTCTCTCTGATTCATCAGTAGCAGTTTTGTCAGTGTGTGCAAGTACACAACTATGAGCTCTTCTCTTTCTCCTCTGCTGGCTGAGTGCCACTTCTGAGCAATAAACTTTCCGGGATGCCTTTTGAACACTGCCTGGGACATTTACCCCGCCCCAGCTCCCGCTGCTCTCAGAGAGATGGCAAGAGAGCAAGCAAAAGCTCACCCACGTGCAACATCAGAAAGTCAGCTGGCTGCTGGAATGCCACTTAGTCTATAAAAATGCTATGAATTTCAGGCATTCTAAGGTCAAGAAACTCTGTTCCAGGAGGAACAGTGCCTTTGGAACAGGGAAGGGGATTTGGTTGTCTGAGGCACACAGAGATGCCTGGGTTTCTGGAAGATGAATGAGGTTTCTGTTATTTTGGTTCTGCCAAGGTCTAGTTTCAGCACCCATCAGGGCTGTCTGTGTTCTCAGTCAGAGGAGGCCAGGAGGGTTTCTGAAGGAGACACTTCAGCTCCCCAGCCTGCACTTTAGTTGTCTTCAATGGGCAGGTGTATCTTTCCATACACTCCTTGGACTATACTTTGCAGTGCTGATTAGCTTGTGATGAGGTGTTTTTTTCAGGAGCACTGAATGCAAATGACAGGGTGGTTCCTGTTTCTCCAGGATGAAGACGCTGCCTGAACACTAACCACTTCCTGTATTGGTTTCCCTTTCTGCCCTGTTGGGCTGTCCAGCCTGCACTATCCACTTCACTATTGGAGCTGACCTTCCATGAATCAAAATCCTGGCACTGCCCTTTTCCTCAGGCACTGGAGCATTTTATGCTCAGGTCTTCTCTGTTTTCACTCTGTTTTTGAGTTAATTGGATCTTATTTACACCTTCCCTTGTCAGTGAGGCACCATTCATTTCCCCTTCACTGTGGTAAAGGGCTTAGGAAACCGATCTTATGACTCAAACTGCACATTTTCATAGCCATTTTGTCCAGTAAATCCAGCTCTGAGTTCCTTACTCCCCTCTGTGCCTCAAGGTAAAGCACTGGCCCTTCCAGTGAAATCAGCTAAGTAGAAACACCATAACTGCCACAGGTCCCCTGGTGGTACCTTTGACTCCTCCTGCCGGGTTTTGGATTTAATGACTTGGAATGGGTAGCAGATACTAATGGTTTGCACATCTGTTACACTGCAGCTGGAGAGCGTGTTCCTGTGTGAGAGGCTTGTTTTCATGTACTGAAAGTAGATGGACAAAAATAAAAGGCTCATTAAATATTGAAAAGTAAGGCATTTTTTTTAAGAATATTGACATCTCTTCTAAAAATCAAAATTTATAAAAAAAGTCTTATGTCTTCCTTCTGGCATGAAATTATTCTCTTTAGCAAAGGAATAAGTCTATACTTCTTGGGGTCATCTCTATTTTGACTTCAGCCACTCATCAAACTACTCATTGCTGCTTTTTCTTCTCTCCTTTCCCACTCCCTATTTTCCCTAACCACCCCCCCCCCCCCCGCCAACAACCTTAAATTCTTTCTGGGTTGGA
>NW_009970726.1:12160218-12165962 GCF_000747805.2 Chaetura pelagica | reverse complement strand
CCCCCCCCCCAGCAAAACTACTTCAATTCCTTGTGTGTTGGAGGAAGTAAAGATACATCCACAGAAGACAAAGATAAAATCTTTGGAAACTTCCTTTACAATTTTCCCTGTCACATCTTCTTGTTCTATAAGATAATCTGGGGGACTCAGTCCCCTCACTGGCAGGGAATTCAAACATGCACTGCCCTTTCCAGCTATTCCTGTTGCTCCAATAAAAAAATTATACCTATCCCTTAAAACGTTGGACGTCTAGAACGTACCAAACAACAAAACATTAAAAAAAATATCTCAAATACTGCCCAGCAGAAGAGTGCTTTACTTTCTGTGCTCCTCTAATGAAAAGTGAAATCTGGGGTTTGCTTTGTATTTTGAGACCTTGCAGCGTTATCTTCTTTGAACCTTCAGCGCTCTTTGTTCTTCGCCGTCGAAGTGACACTGCAAGGACGGCTGTCCTCACTAGAGCTCTCATTTTCCTAATATTACATTGTTCTGTGCATAAAGAGCACCTAAATATATTCAAGCAAGTGGCCTTTCTTATACAGGGTATGAACAAGAAAGAATGAAAATGAAGTCACATCCTTGAGAATCTGCACTGGAGTAAACAAACGCAACAAAAATATTACCGTTACAATCAACGACTGCTGACTGAACTCAGTGGGAGCTATCCACATCCATCTGAGCACAGGCTTTGACTCGCCTCA
Source organism: Chaetura pelagica (assembly GCF_000747805.2). Taxonomy (NCBI): domain Eukaryota; kingdom Metazoa; phylum Chordata; class Aves; order Apodiformes; family Apodidae; genus Chaetura; species Chaetura pelagica. The sequence goes on along the minus strand of NW_009970726.1, from coordinate 12,165,261 downwards.
GCAGTAAAGTTTAGATGTGAACCTGACCTTGAAAGTTCAAGGGTGTTCTGATTTAAAGTTCTAGTTTGATCTCATCTGCGCTCGCAACAGCAGGACAACAACTTCTGTTTTCCCCTCTTTGTTAAAGAGGTCATCACTTGCCTTGGTTTTCAAAAGTTTGTTCTTTTCTGGGAAGAAAATGCAAGAAGAAAAGAGGTTTGCTTTGGGTTTTGTGTTGTTTGTTTTTGTTTGGTTGGTTTGTTTCGTTTTGTTGGTTTTTGTTGTTTTTTTTTTACAAGTAGATAAAAAAAGGAAAAAAGAGAACTGCAAATGATAGAAAATAGCAGGTTTATCTGACAAAAAATAATGTTCTGTTACAATAACCAGTTTTATTGCACAGACCTTGTTTCTTTCCTTCTCTTTGTACAGCAGACAGAAGATGGAATGAGGCTGACTGTGAACATGAATATAAAGGTATGCATGGATGTAGGACTTTATGAACTGCATGGGGTAGGAGCCTTGATTAGTGTTGCTGAGTAACAGATTAATTCCTTTAGCACTTTCCCATAAACATGCCTGTGTATACAGTCAGAGGATTTAAACTGAACCCATAGCTTGAATTCTGCCTCGCTCGTCCATGTGAGCTGACATCATCTGTTTCTTCAGCCCATTTCTGATTTCTCTACTTTTGCCTGCCCCTTCCCTCAGTGGGGGTTTGCTCTCCAGGGCTAGTTTACAGAGGTTGTGTGATCAGGGCAGAGCTTTGCCTGCATTTGCATCCTCCCAGAAATCTGGATGCAGGATCAAGATGGGTGCTGCGCAGCCAGATGCTGAGCACCACTCAGGGTTCCAGTACTGAAAGGGTTAGGGCAGCCTCGACTTCTGCCAACGGGAATCCTCCCATTGATTTTTCACTAGGAGCAAGTTCAGGCCCTTCTTCAGTAAGTTACTGACACAAGTATCACTGTTGATAATAGTGGCACTGCAGCAGATGGAGAGCTTCAATTATCCTGGGCCTGTGATGAATGAGTGCTATTGACAGCTGCTGCAAAATCCATAGCAGACTGAGTCCTGCACAGACAATTATGATATCGCTGGTAAACATATGGCAGGATTTGATCTCTTAAAAACCTACAAACTCAGGCTCTGCTGGCCTTGGGTTTGGTCCATAGCCAAGTTCGAGGCTGAACTTTGGTCACACGCCATTGGAAAATCCCATAGGGGCGGCAAAATGGAGTCTAAGGGCTTTGGTATTTGGAGCCCATTCTGCCTTTGTTGGGTATTGTCTTTGAGTGTCAGTGGTGTTTATCTGGTGTGAGAAAAGAGAAAGTTTGTTTTCCAAGAATACTGCTAAAAATGTATGTGTGAATTCCTTTCAGCCTATTCTAATTAATTTTAATACTTACAGTACTACCTACAGAAGACTTTTTGAGCAGGTTGTTCAGAAGGAGAATGTATTCTTCTAATGACCAAGCCATTTTACCTGCAGTTAGTACACTAGTCAGGGAAGCAGGAAAACGGATTTGGTGTTACTTGCTGTTGGTTGTTCAGAAGGAGAATGAATTCTTCTAATGACCAAGCCATTTTACCTGCAGTTAGTACACTAGTCAGGGAAGCAGGAAAACAGAGTTGGTTTTACTTGCTGTTCTCTTGCTTATGTCCGTATCTCTTTTCACTACAAAAATCTGGTGGATTTGGGAGTACCCAGGCAGGGTCACAGTGCCAGAAATGGAGCAGAAGATCCATCAGGTGGCTCCTGGCTCCTCCACGTGGTGATCCCTGCCTTGACCTAGAGGTGAAGGAAGAAAGGCAGGAGTCCCCCTTGTCCGAGCTACTATCACATCTGCATCACAGCCTTTGCGATGGAGGCACAGCCAGGCAGAGGCAGCTTGGGAACCTTGACCACTGGCATTTCTTCACCACTCTGACTGATATTCAAGTTGTGACCCAAGTTCTTCCCTGAATTACACATGAGCACCGAGGAGAGATGCAGGCAGGGATCGCGAGTGCCATCTGTGTGACCACACGGGAGCTTTCCCTCCCCACACTGGTGCTGTTCCTGTTCCACCAGCTGCTGCAAAGGGCTCCTTGCATGCAAACCACTCAGGTGTCCTCTGTGGTCTCCTACAAACCATCTCTTATTTTCGTTTTCTGTGGCTGCTTAGTATTTCCAAAAGGGATGCTGAGATAGTTACACATCCACCTTCAAACATTAGGGTCACTTTGGGCACAACTGGGACTGGCTCACCAGAGTCTGGAGGGCTCAGGAACCCCAACTCTTCTCCAGGCTTGGTGGCTCACAGAGTTCTACCTCGTGGTCCTTCCCAAACTCTGAAATGTTATCTTATTGACCTGGTGAGTTTTCATTTTGCTCAATCCAGAAAATAGATGTAAAATGAAAGTTCTTATTTTCAGTCTTTTTCTTTTGTGTGAAGATAGTTTTTCAGTTGCTTTGTTATACAGCTTCTGTCCTCCTTTGGCAGTGTTAATGCTTGTCTGTGCATAATAAATGTCCCATCACCTCAGAGATTTAAAAAAAAATAAAAAAAATAAAAAAATTTGAAGAACTGCTTTTTCCTTTATTCTCTGAATTAACATTTTAAACTGGTCCTCCTGCAACAGCCATATTCAGAACTCTGCATGTACATTAGACAACTGAGAGCAAAATTTACCCTTCATATACACTTTGCTTCTCTGGTCACGTCACATCTCAGTGCCTTCCTAGAAAATGTACTGATTTTTATTCTTGCTGTATTGTCCTTAACACTTATTATCTTATTGTCAGCTGGCAAAGTTATGAGATCAAAGGTTTAAGCATAACAGGCAACCAGTACTCTAAAATATTAGAAACATAGCCAGAGTGATCTTATCCAATTCTCTACTGTTTTGCAATTTGGGAGGGACTTTTGGATCTTATTGTCTGCACTGTCATTTGATTCTTTTTAATGCCAACCTGTTTCTTAAACATTATAAACTACGATACCAGGTGTGAGCATTTCTCAGCACAGATCACTCTCTGAAATACATCTTTAATTGTATCAGATTATGGGTTTATTTTGTTTTTAATAAATAAAAATATGTGACCTGTATGTTTTTATGGATGTATGAGTTTGTTTGCCTACTTTGAAATCTACTTACACATAGAGAGTTCAAAAGCTTGACTCAGACATCACGCTGTGCTCGGGGGAGGCTGAATAGAGGGGTGATGAGGGGTCAAAGAAGGAAGAAGATCCAACCAACATGGGTACTGTAGATGACCACAATTAATGTGAGGGCGTGTATTTGCACTGGGCTCATCAGAGATATCTCTCTCTGTCTGAACTGAGCATTTGGTGTTGTTTAAATACTGGTACCTTATCTTGGCTACTAATATGTGGCATCTCTTTCCCCTGTGTTCATGGCATAAGTCTTTCCTTTGGTTGAAAACAGTAAAGAGATTACTGACAGGACAATGTTTAAAGACCAGAGCAAAAGGCTTGCAAATTCAACCAGTATTTGAAAGAAGTGCTTTGCCAGTTCAGTCCATTAGCTCTGTTACTTGTTAAGCCCAAGCCACAAGCCCTTCCTTTTGCCCACAAAAACAGAGGAACCTTTTACCTGTGCAACTGCCTGGTCAGGCTGGTTCTCCTCTGTGCATGGCTTGTCCTCTCCAATCTCAGGCTCTCCTTGATTACCTCTTCCAAACAACAGAGGTGGGGTTTTTTTAAGGGTTATGGAGGAGGAAAAGGGAATAGCATCTCTTTTGGGCCCGAATCCTGTCACAATGAAGTTCAAGGTACACAGTATGGTTTTAAAATGTAATAGATACACCTGTAAAGAAAATAAATAATTTTTTAAAATCAATTTAAATCCCCCTGCCAACACACACAGGAAAGAAATATATTACTTCCTCATACCAACTCAGAAATAAAGAGAAGAAATGGAGACAAAAGTGGGAATAGAGATGCTCAGAAGACAATGTCACTACTTCCCTGCAGGGCAATGCCAGCCCACAGTTGGCATTGTGCAGCATTTCCACAGTGGATCTTTCTCTTAGAAATCATTTAGGGGTTCAGCATAAATGATTGTGGGGCTTGAGATGCTTAACAAAGTCATATTAGTAAAAACATCAACCTGATGTAAAAATATGTTCTGTTCCATCTGGGGTCAGATTGCTTTTGTTATAATTTAAATTTAAAATGAGGCTAGAGAAGATATAAAACCCAGATATTCTAGGAACTGACACAGCCCCAGGTCTGACTTTGAACAATTTATCGCAGAGACTAGAGTTGTCAAGGGATCAGTCATAGCCTGTAGCTGAAAGTCATAGATGGTGAGCAGGAGAAATCCAAATATGCAGGAGGAAAAAGGAAAAAAGAAACCCTGTTATATTCCATTTCTCTGTAAACATAAGATTCTTGTCCTCACAGAAGTTTTTGCATTTCATCAAAACTAACAAGGAAAAACCCATACAGTGTCCCCAGGTAGTAAGCTGGGACCAGCATTGCATTTTTCCTGACTTTTGTGAATTTTTGTGCCAGGTAGTTAAGATTAACACTGTATCCACTTGACACTTAAAATGCATTTTCATAATGAAGGCTGTTTTTGCCACTGTTTTTAACAGTCTTATCATTAAATGGTCACAAAGGGGTTTAAGCTTATGCCTATTAAGATGTATGGAAGAAGTTCAAACCTCTACTAGATTTATTTTTTTCTCAGCCTATCTGGCTATAGATTTGACCAGATTCAAGTGCATTGATTAGCAGAGCACAGGCAATCTGGATAATCAGAAATCACAGGCACTTCAGGACATATTTTTCTGTTGAAATCCATAAAATTTAGAAAGATTTACTGTATGGGTAACTGAAAAGGAATAAGAGACCTGTGAACTTAAAAAGAAGTTACCTCATTGCTGAAACAGTTAATGAGACACTTTAAAACCCAGGGACTAAGCGAATACTTTCAGTTTGGGTTGACTGCAGCAGGAAGAAACAGAGAGCTGAAGCACACCTTGGTCAAGCCCAGGACATGGGGTGAGGAAAGTGCAGAGGCCAGGACATCTGCTCAACCTGCCACTGTGGTCCC
>NW_009970726.1:12137165-12159873 GCF_000747805.2 Chaetura pelagica | reverse complement strand
CCCAGGTTCCTCTGAGATATATGAGATCTGCTGCAGTGCCTTGGTGGATGTGAATTGCCAGAATGAACTTGCTATTTAACATGAGGAGATACAACACAGCAGTCTGTATCCACTATATGAATGTTTTTCTGCATCATAACAATTTTTCTCTCGGACATGTCCTGAAAACTCTGCTATGAACCATGCTCAGAGGGGACTGGATACAGCTAGTCTCTTACCAGTCTCTGCCACCCCCCCGTGGGTGCAATCCCCAGTGCAAAAGCAATTCATCATGCAGTTGGAGTGCTTGGTTTAGAGAAGCCCAGCTGGGTGCTGCTGGCTGGACTTCTCCCCATCCACGTGTCTGGACATGGGTGGAGATTCATTAACTCAGTGCTTCTGTTGGAATTCCTCTGCTGTGCCAATCTCCTGCTATCTGATCATTTCCAGCAAATTTATGTGGCTAGTCACGTAAAATTATGGAAAACTCTGACAAAGTAGGGCAGACCATTTATTAAACTCCCAAATGAAACAATTCGCCACTTCTATTGTCATTTAAATACAAATGGCTTTTCATGGATTCCAGTGAAAAACAAGGTAGGCTTAAAGAAATATAAAAGTGACATTTATAACTCCACAGATTTGTTTGATGTCTTTCACTAAATAGTGTCTTAGAAAGCATTTCTATCTGGACTTCATTTGTTAACATGGTTTATGGCTCCATAAGCCATAGAAACCACTTAGCCAATAGCCTCCTCTCTATCCAACAGCAGAAGACTTAAACCCATTCATTTCATGTTGATCAGCCCATATTCTAAAACAGATATTCTCTTCTATTGCTTTTCATGCTACAGCAATCTCTATTCACTTTACAACTGTCAAATCCTCACTGACTCATTTTTTATTTATTTTTTTTAGCAGTCACAAATGCTGCAGCACCTACATGGCTTCAGTGCCTCCTTTTATTTTGTTTCCTTAACTACCTCTTCTAAAAACCCTTCCTCAGTTCAGCATTGTGTTTCTGACAATGGCCTGTAGCAGGTATTTAGGAGAAGAGTATAAAAGCAGAGCAACCATACAGTGATACTTTATTCTGGCACTCCCTCCCAGCAGTCTGTGCCTCAGGGGCATCGTGAGCCAGAGATGGTATCTGCATCTTTACGTTTTGTAACGCTCGATGAATTTTTCAGCCAGGAATTTGTCTAATTGCTTTTTGAGCCCATGTCTACTTTTGGCCTCTACAACATCCTGTGGCAATGAGTTCTGCAGTTTAATTATGCGTCACGTGAAAGAAGAAAATAATTTTAAACCCCTTTTTTTCTTTGTTTTAAACCTGCTGCTTGATTATTTTATGCAATACCTTTCCTGGATATGTCCTTTCTTAAGTGGCAGTAATCACTTTAGAACATACCATCCTTTTCTTATATTTAGGGTACTTTCTCTTCATATGTTCCATCCTACTTTTATCAATAGTAAATTTAATTGAACAGTTTTTGTCAGCTGAACACTAATTAATATGAAACCCTTTAGCATCATGTCACAATTATCTTTTGCTTTTAATTTTGCTTTTGGTGGTTTGTTTTCTTTTTTTGCTTTATCTTAATGGGTTTTATTGATTAATTTTGTATTGCAAACAAAAAATAAATGTCATCTTACTGCTCATCACCTTTTCCAGTTTGTTTATGAATAGTCTGAATAGCACAGGTCCCAGGACAGATCTCTGTGGAACTCCATTGATAACCCTCACCATGGCAAAATGTGACCAATCATTCCTACTCTTGTATTCCTGTATTTTATCTAGTTATTAGTCCACACAAGGATTTCTTTACCTATAAGTGCTCAGTTTTTCTAAAGAGTGTCAGTGAAGGACCTTGTAGAAAACATCAGGAACTTAAGTGCAACTGGGAATAGCCTCCTTCTTATGTTGCAGTGCTCTCTTCTCCTTTCTGTTCCCTTGACAATCCACACTGCAAGCAAGTCAGTTCACATTGTGGTTCTAACTTGGCCATCCACATGTAAAATTTGACCTTGGGATGTGAGAGGCAGAGGCAGACTCAGGCATTTTTGATGAGGACACCTCAGACTTGTGTACTCCCAAACTACCACCAATCTTCACACTCAGAAGCTGGGTGCTCAGCAAATCCTTCAGAGGAACTTGGAAAGACCTGAAAATAACTCTATCCCCAACCCAGTGGGCACATGAACATGTGCAGTCCACCAAGTTTCTGTCTCATGCAGGGTATTAACATGGACACTCATTTCAATTGCTCAAAAGAGAAAGGCCCCAAGAAAAAGATAACTCTCCCAAGGCCACAAACACTGTTCTCACACTCTGTTATCAGTTAGCTGTTACTTATGCAGTGCCTGCTCCACTGGTCAATATGAGCCTGGATCTCTTGTAGCAGACGCTCTTGACTACAAATGCTCCAATATGTTATATTTTGAGCCATCATTTATAAATGACAGCACCAGCAGGGAGGAGGAAAGAGAGGAAGATGTGTGGGACCTTTGGTTCCTTGTCCCACTTGAAGGTACACTTCCTGAACACTATGCCTTTGGGTTATTTTTCCTTTTATTGTATTAATATTATGTGCTTGGTTAGTATTCCTGGTTTGCTGGCCTGATCAAAGCAGTTTAGTTCTCACTTGTGAAGCAAGTGAGATGCTTTTTATAATCAAAGCTCCGTACTGTCTTTCATATCCCAATAGATTTTGGCCTTCTGTAGAAAGTGGTCTGAGGCACAGGCTGTCCAGTGTCTGGATATATACAGAAACTTCCCTGAAAAGGCAGTGGCCACAAAAAGGGATTTTTTTCAGATATGGCATATCCTCATGATAAAGACAGCAGGGTTGAAAGAGGCCTCCTAAAAAGCATGATAGACAGCAGAACACTTTTCCTCACAAACTTTGGGATGATGTAGGAGAATATTCAAGTGGGAGAAAAAGGCAATGAAGTATGGATCAAGGATGGAGGCAAGAGAGTTCTACAGAAAACAAGAGAGTCCTGCAGACAGCACGAGCATTAGCATGTGTGTGTGTGTGTGTAGCACTTGCTGCTCTTGCTTCCACATAAGTGGAAATGGCTTTGTGGGTTTCTCTTGCATACTGGGAGTAATGACTGGCAGTGTCAGGCTGCATAACAGTGACCTGTGGGACTGGGTCCTTCCAGATGCACTTTTTCTGGACAGACTGCACAAGCTGTAGCAGATTTCAGCCAGCTGCAGTGATGTAGATGTTATTGGGGGCTTTGGTGTTTAACATTCTCCAGTATCTCCAGAATCTTGTTTTGAGGGATTGAAAGGCCATACTTTCCCCTACAGTCTAGAGGAATTCTGAGCTTGGCTAAAATCCTCAGTTGGGCCTTTGATTATCTGTGCTGGGCTCTATGAGTACACGGAATATACAACATAGCCACAATCCACATGGTTTCCTAGCACAGTTTGGTGACTGCATGTCCTGCAGGAAAACTGCCAGCTGCACCCTGATGGCAGTTCTTGGCTCGTGGAGATTGCTAATGGTGAAATCCTGTCTAGTGATTGGCTCACAAAAACAAGCAAGGGATACTTCTAAATCAAGGTATAGTAGGCCTTCTCTGGCTGATACTGTGTGAAGGTATTCATTGAATGTCCCTTTCTCTCTGCTACCTGTGTTCTTGAGGTGACATGTGGATCCTGGCAATAGGATACCTACTCTCCACAGAGAACTGTGATGTACAGGCAACCTCATGGGAAAACTTTACCTGCTGCTCTTGGACCTGGCTCTTCAGGACCAGGTTGTTCTACAAGTAGGGGCTTTTCTCTTTTTGCCAAAACTAGCAATCACTGAGGAACAATGAGGCTGCAAAGAGGGGTTAGCCATATTCCTGCTTTGAGCATATCATGATAGTGGTGTGAACAAGAACAAACTGTGAACGTAGATCCATGAGTCTGTGTAGCACTGTGCCACAATACATGCTATTTGGTGGATGTGTCATTCACCCCAAAAGTCACTGATCTTGGGCAGAACAGGAGAGGACCAACCAACACTGCTTGACCTGAAAGACACACTGGTCCTTTCGGGCACGGCTGCAAAAGGCAGTGCAGGTCTAGTCTGTGTCTCCCATGTAAACATACTCCAGCTATGCACATAACATACAAAACCTGCATGTCCTATCTCAACACAGTTCCTTCATCCTCAAACAGGAAGAACAAAATTCCTCTAAATTCCTTGCCTTCTGTGTGCTACCATTGACTCGTGGCTGTCTGGCTTGCCTTCATGTCCAGGAGCCACGGGCAGAGGTGCAGCATCTTGCAGCAGTATGTGTCTTCTGGCAGACAGTTTCTACTGATCCTTCAAGCCTGACCTGTTTCTGCACACAGTTCTTGGCAACAGCTGTATTGAATTTTGATCCCTGAGGCCTTCTTAGAGATGTTAACTAAGCAGAATGAACAGGGACAGAATTTTAGAACAGGGACAGAATTTTAGAAGGGTTCAGAAACTCAGGAATAATCTCTTTTTTCCACAAAGTTTTCCTCTTGTGTCTCCAGGTGCTGAAGTTTGCTGGAACCCAGCAGTCCATCCAGCTGAGGAAAACATTAATCTTTCATGCTGCCCATTTTCCCAGGCTAGGAACATGATTCTTTTTTGACACTACTGACCAATCAAGAAAATTGTTCTGGTACAGTTTTCTATCTTACCCTCACTATTTTCACCCAAATAGAGCCATACCTTTCTTCTTCAGGAATGACCATTTTTTATCTTCCCTTTGACCACATAGTAAGAAACTGCTTCATTACTGCAAATTGACTGATCATCCTTCTTTCAGAAAAATCTGAAACCCATTGCCAATTATCTTTATGTCTTTCAAGTTTCAATAAGCTAAATATGTCTTTAAAATAAAGTTCAATTATTTTAATTGAATGGTAATAAATGCCACAAGAAAAATAAAGTAACGAGGGGAAAAAAAAAAAAAAAGAAAAAAAGAAAAGAACAAAAAAAAAGAACCCAATTAGCATGGTGAGTGAGTTCTTATCTCCAAAGCACATCCAGCACTATTTCATACCCAGTCCCTGGTTTAAATTCCAAGTGCAAAGCATGGGTAATCACAAAGTTTTTCTTAACTCTCCAGCACATCACATTCCAGACCTTAACTGTATGGTGACTGTGGTGTCACAAGAGCTCTGAAACTTCCTGGCAGCACAGCAAAAAATGTTGGGCTATAAATACACCAGAAGCTGTAACCTTCTTTTCATTGGATCACATGTATGTCCATCAGTATCATTATTCTTGTCTTTCTTACCACGTTTCTGCTTTGTGCTGGTCTCTAGTACAGTGAATTCTGCTGAATTTTCAGAGGCCAACATCTTGGCATTGCACCTAGGAGGGGTGAATAATGATAAATCCCCATGTAATCAATACCCATTGCACCTAGAAGAGGTATTGATTACATGGGGATTTATCATGAGTCAGCATTTCACACTGTACCTTTGACACTGTGATGTTATGTCACCTTTGTTTTTCTCCTGTGTCAAAGGGCTTTTTTCAGAGAAATGTAACTGGTTTTAGCAGCTATTCAATAACAAAGATCCTCAGTTCTGTTCATGTGGATAAGTCCAGAGAAGGGACTTAGGAGGCTTAAGCTTCAAGGTCTAACATCAGCAGTCTGACCAGCATGTTGGCTACACCATCTGTGAGGAGGAAGGAGCATTTTAAGCAGTGAGTTTAGGTCACAGTGAGAACCAGACATTCTGCAGCGGTGAGAATGATTAGTGTTTCTTCCTGTGAGGAGGTGTAGTTTCAGGAATGAGATGTCTGCTCTGTGGTCAGAGAGAGAGGGCTTTATATAAACATTTCTGATGAAAGGTAGCACAAATGGCTCTTCTTTTCCTCCATGGGCCCCTTTATAAGACATCATTTGTAGATCAAGATAAATAATATATGAGTGTGTGAGTGCAGGCATAGATCACACCTTCTCAGAGATCAGATGTTTCTCTTCTTTTAGAGGTTTCAGAGCACAAATAAAATCCAGCATTGATGATCTTATCAGTCATCATGTAACATGCAGTTGTGCCTTGAAAATTAAATACATAATGCCTCAGAGGAGAAGGCAATGAGTTAACCTTGCATTAGAAATTTGGATACAGTGAGCATAACCTAGTCTATTTGTTGTCTTCAATCCTAAAACACCTTGATTTGAAACTTTCACACTTCTAGGAGTAAAGAAACGTTTGTAGATCTTTCTCTCTCCCTCTTAGGCCAGCCAATACTATTAACCACAATTTCTACTTTTATGTTAGTAATCATGCTGTGATTTGAAACATCTCTCTAGCTCCTTGTGTAACACTTAAGACGACCCTGTCAGGGTTGGAAAATTTATGGCATTTGCAGTCATTCAGTGAGAAGAAATAAAGGTTCAATCTCTTTTTTTTCATCAGTGAAGATCTTTGCCCTCACCAACAGAGCTGTTCCCTCCTCATCAAGCTGTCAACAAACACCCTGGTCAGACGTATGGGCTGGCTGTGGTGATCTCTGCTGGCATTGGAGTTTGTGGAATCTCGTTTTCCATTCATAATCCACAGAGAGGACAGGAAGCTCTGGATTACCCCCAGTGTTCTTTCAAAAAACAGCAAACATTGGTCCTCAGGCTTCAGGGATTGAGGAAGGAATTTCTCCTTTGTGAAGAAATACATGCACACAGATGCACATACACACACATTCGGGAACATAAAGAATTTGCTCCACAGGTAAAGAAAGGACCCCAGATAGGACAGTATAGTGTTCCCAGGTGGCCTGCTGGATTGTCCTTGCCTTATTCTTGACCGGCATGCTAGTTCATGGGCTGGGGTCATGCTGGTTTCCAGATTTTGAGGTTGCATGAGTATTTTCCATGAGGTCAGATTGCAAAAGGCAGGGTCCTTCCCCTTCCATTGTTCTCTAGAAAGTAGAAATCTTGTTTGGATTATTTGAGTTTATCCTAATTAATCAGTTCCCTGCTAATGTAGGAATCTCAGGTTATATTTTTTATTCCCTGAGTGTTATACAGGAGGTCAAATAGATAATTTAGTGGTTTCTTTTGTCCTTGAACCTTAGAAAATCATGAAATAAGAATTTGGAACATTTGGTTTGCACTCCGTGAAAGACAGAGTCATCGCTGCTGTAATTTAAAGCAAGTTATGATGGAAATGGATGAATTATGCCCTTGAGAACTCTGGGACTTTATATCCAAACCAGTCAATACAGTTAGGGTGATGAGCAGGGAGACAGGCCACAGTGCAATGTCTGGAGGCAGGGTGTTTGTTCCTGCCTATCTCCAGAATCCTTGCAGCCTGTAAACTGGAGCAACTTGGCTGCAGTCAGTGAAACTGTGCCAACTGCCAGCCAGTAGATAATTTGGTCCTTAATCTTCACATGTGTAAACGACAGTTATAAACATGGGAAATAACAAGATATTCCAAAGGGTTACATTGAAGGTGATGAAAGCACTGATTTGCATAGGTCTCCAGGCAATATTGATAGGAAAGGTGTGTCATGGAGAACGCACTGAGTAACAAGTGGCAATAAGGAAATATTTTTCCTGGAAATCCAACTAAAATCAAACCAAACACAACCATCCCCTTCCCCAGAAAAGAGAGTTCAGCTGGCATCTCTAGGAGTTAGTTCTTTACAACAATGCTTAGCAGTACTTCTCTTATGAGAATTAGTTAGTGAAATACTCACCTCTCTGTGGTACTTAACACTTAAGTTCCTGGCAGAGGGGCCAGGATTGCTCATTTAGTGTAGTACTTGGTTTAAAGTGTTTTCCACCACTCTCTGGTGCAGATAAATCTAAGCTAATGGTGGATTTGAGAAGGCAGCAGTTTTATGATCCAAATACATTGCGTTGTCTATGAATATAATCTATTTTTGTCAGTTACATTGGAAAGAAATAAATTACTCATCAGTCAATCCATTATTATTATTATTATAAGAGCACGGCACTACTTAATTGCATCAGTTAAGTGGATATGACTTTGCCAATGCTCATAATGCCATTACATCAATCCACAGAAATGGACCTGTTGATTTATTAGATGATGATGGACAAAGAAGATGTTGCAATCTCTTTTATAATTTAACCTGTGCTTAAAACCTGTGGGTGTTTAAGGCCAATACACATATAGTTATTACCACAGAGAGGGAAAGTAAAAAGGGAATTGTAAACCATAACAGCCTCTGTGAAGTACATGTCTATTTTGGTATGTGTAATAATCCTGAACGTGTCTTTGTGTAACACGTTGTACAGTACTTAAGCTGCTGTGGGCTATCAAGTCCTGTAAATCCACATTTAATCAAAGGACCTGTGGCATATGATTGAGTATTGTAAATTTTCTCTACAGTGGAGAAATGCAACTGCAGAATGGCTGTTCCATAGGCAAACTGCCTAGCAATAATAAACTTGGAGAAACTTCAGGTCCACCAGTGGGGGTTCATTTACCAAGTGCCTGTTTTCATTTACTTATATATTTTTAAAAATTAATTGCTACCCAGCAGTGAGTCAAATTAATGCAGTCCCGGTAGTGATGTCATTACAAGGACAAATAGACCGTTGCTGTGATTTGATAATACAACTGCAATATAGCTCTTCAGTTATTTTTGTACAATTCCATTTGTCTACAAGAAAGGCCTTCTCCATGCTGGCCTCTATAGGTGAGAAATTCTCTCATTTCTCTATAGGTGAGAAATGCCACAAAAATGGACAATACTCTGCCTATTTTGAAAGCTGCTTCTTTGCCTTTGATTCTTCACTGTCTCAACGAAACAGTTTCATACCTTCTTCTGTCTTCTGCCTATGTTTTGGGACAAAGAGAATAGATGATCTCCAGGTGTTCATTCCAACACCACCCATTCTATGATTCTATGATTCTATGATTGAGGAGATTTAAAAGGTAGGGTTCCAGAAGTCTTCACAAGAAGAAAGGCCAGGTTTTCTCCATTGTCTGAGTCCCATCTAGGCACCAGACTAAAGCAGTCATCTTGAATGAATTGCTCCCACACAGAGTCCTGGGACCTCTTGGTTGAGGAGGTCTTTGAAAAGCTGAGAAGTGTGGCTATAAACACAGATCCTACTTGTTTGAAATTCTCACACAGAACATCTGTGGGGAAATCTGCATAAATTCTGAAGTTCATATACAATTTCAAGTAGCTGACAGAAAAGAGAAATAGGCTGAAATTTAATTTGTTTCAATTAATTAAATATTGAGATTTGATATTTTTACTTTTTGCACTTTTGACTCCCCAGCGGGTATAATATTATATTAGGCTACTCAATAAGTCTTCTAATTATAGTGTATCATATGAAGTCTAGAAGGTCAGCTTCTTATTAGAAATAAAAATTGAAACTATGGAATAATACTGAATGCTGCAGCCCCTGCAAAACTGCCCTTCCAGTGTTATCAAAAGTCAGACCCTTGTGTCCATTATTCAATCTGAATAAATAAATTTCTTCATGAGAAGCTTCCTTGAAGTCAGTGGACTGTGGAGTAAGTCACCCTTTGCCGTGACTCAAGGCTCTGACCTCAAATAAGGAAAGAGATTTTGATTTTGCTGAACCTTTGGACTACATTGCACAAGCTTGTGGAGTTCCTGGTATGCTGACAAAGGAGAACTCTGAACGACAGGGAAGACTTCTGAGTTACCTCAGGAAGGAACAGAGTGGTCAGTACCTTCCAAGGATTGCCCATTCAATCTCCTCCTGCTGGTGGCAAAGCAAGGAAAGCCACAAGCACACCCTCAGGCACTGTCACCTCTGAGCACCATACTTACCAGTAAGGGGAAGAGTGAGCACCTAAATGTCTGTCCCCCAGAGGAAAAGACAGCCCTATGCAGCCCTATGAGCTCTAACACAGTTGTTTCAAGCAAAGAGGAGCTTCTTCCTCCCCTCTCCCTCAGGGGTCTGCTCTGAGTTTTGTGGTGGAATCACGAAACCTTGAATAACGTTTCCAAGCAGCCTGCTCAGACTGGGGGCTGTCCATGATCACCCTCCCTAGGCTGAGATTGTATCAGGTTTCTGCAACGACCGTATTTCTGGTTGATATTTTCAGGAGACACTCAAGAGGTCTGATTAAGCATGTCAGAAAACACAAACCCGAGAGCCAATCCTATACATGTCAGAGGGTTTTCTAGATCTCGTGTAAACGAAAAAGCATCTCCAGTAAACTGACTTCGGTAGCATAACTGACAGCAGGATTTGGCCCATTCTTTCCTGGGAAAATTAATGAGCTGTAAGAAAAATATCTGACCATCATTTGACTTATCAAAGCCATTGTGACTCCTTCCCTAAATAACATTAAGATGAATCACCTATTATTTGAGAATCGAGAGTCACGGTAGAGACTGAAGCCAAGTTAAGAAAATAGCACTGCCATTACTAGCTTTGCAGGATTGAACTTGACTTGGAATCTGGGGTTTTGCCCTGACAATACCACAACGTTTGAAATCTTATTTACTTTGTGGGGTTTCTTTTGTACTAACCTACTCACTCTAACATCACATGAAACATTTAATAGGTGTCCTACATGCACGGAATTTATTGTCAGCTGCTCAAATCCTGATCTCATGTGCATTGGTGCAAAAAAGAATGAGGGTGCTGCAACCAGTGGAGAAAATGTCTATTATCCTTCTGCAAAAATACAGTTGCTGAATTCTACAATAATAAAACTGGACCTGCAGGTGGTTTACTGACATTACTTTGGGGATGCACTTTGTTTGATCTTCTCTGCCTTCACACATTTTTTAATGTGTCTTTTCTACCCTCTTCACTATCTCACTGCTTCAGTTGCACAAATGAAAAAATATGGGAACCCTCTGGTGGCCAAAATAATATCTGTAAATCCCACTCAGCCTTAACCATCTCTGCATGATCTAGTGGCAAGGTCAAATTATGTTGGATTTGCATTATTATGTTTTATCACCTTTTTCCTCCACTTTTGTCCATGTACATTTGCATATACCCTGTCGTTGCCTCTGTTACACAAAATGCCCTCAATTTATCTACATGACTTAAACAACATGTTTTTTATTGTGGTTGAAGGTCTGTTCATCTTTAATTGCTGATCACATGCTCAGTGATTGTGATTGGTACATTTAAGCACAATAAAATGGTAAAGAAATTGATTAAACAGTAATCAGAACTGCCTATCATGGAGTCCCCTGTGCAGGCTAGTCCAGTTGTGAGCATGCTTTAAGATAATGCTTTCTGCATTTATCCTCAAAAATTAATGAAATATTTAATCATCCCCCTCCTCTCCTAATATTACTTTTGAGTTCAGAACAAAAAACGTGAGATCTCCCATGGTTGGAGAAGCACCTGGTAAATCCAAGGGTACTGACAAAGGGATAGGGCTTGAGGCAACGGAGCATCAATGAATTGAAATAACCTCTCTGCCTGCTGTGGAGCAGCTTCTTTGCTACACTTCTGTCATGAGTAAAGGCATCAGGCCTCCAGCAGTGTAGACTTAGAACTCTGACTTCTGCTGCAGTGGTGTTTGGACTCCTTTGGCTTGTCAGCTTCACTGTGTCTCCTAATGACAGCATAGCCTCCTCTCTATTTCCTTTCAAACTGCAAGGTAAGCTGCAGGATAATCTCATTTTTTTAGCAATGTTCTCTGGACACTGTAAAAGAATTTAAATTCTGCCAGAAATCTGTGGACCAGAGTCTGCTAGTGTCCTCCAGTTTGTCAAATGGATGAAGGTCTGGTATGAATCACCACTTTTCCATTTTGTGCCATTGTACAATCAATACACACTCATATAAATGAGGATGCAATGGCCAAGGCTCCAGAGGGAGTTGGGCCACACAGATTGCTGCATCAGAAAGTGTTGCATCAGATTTCTGCTCTTCTTTGCTGATGCTAACATAAATTTTATTGCTACATTAACAAATTTGGCCCACTCAAATGCTTGTGACAATTGTGACAATCAGCATTTCCTGATCAATGTGCTACTTACATTTTTGTCCCTTTCTTATAGGGAAATGAAACATGTTGATTTTCATATATTAATTCAGTTATTTTCTCTAAAAAAGAGTTCAATCAGACAACTGTATACTCCTTATGGTCATTAAATGCATCAAGGAGGATGCGTATATGCTGCTCATTTAGACCCTATAGTCTTCAGGGTATAGATCACACATCTTTGTCTTGTAATCCTCTTTAACACCTACTGTGACACAGATAATTTGTAATGCCAGATTCCATGTGCATTACAGTTACTTCCTTGACATCAGCTACATCAATGAAACAGTAAAGGACATTTTTCATCTGCTCTCCTTTGCCATCTGAAATTTAAAGAGTCTAAATCTAAGCAAGTCACTTTTCAAACTCTTTATAGTCAATGGAGAAGAGCAGGTGCCAAGAAAGGATAATGAATCACATGTCAAGATGGACATCTAAGATAGTTCAGACATCCCCAAGGAGTGAACCCAGGCACTGAACTGCTGATCATCCATGTGTTTAAGTTCTTGGTTTGTTCCCTGAAAGGGTTTGTGTATGTGCCAAAAAGCACTCCCCTAGACATTGCTTGGGCATGTTTCTGGGAAAAGATGACCCATAAGGCAGTCCTGGGACAGGGCTGCACCAGATATGGTTCACTGCTCTCCAGGTCTCCACCCTTGCCATGTGGTGTACCTACAGCCTCCATTTCCTTCTGTGAAAACATCAAGTTTGACAGGCTGCAGCACAGCCCTACGATTTCAGACACTTGCAACTGAAGAACATAGTGTTCCAGGGCCATGGAGGCAGCAGATGGAGACTCCAAAGGAGACCCAGAGCCAACTATTTGGGTTAAGATAGGCCTTGCTGTTTGGTTTCAAGGCCAATCTATTTTTTAATCAATAATACCTGCCCCCTTTTTATAAAATAGTAAATAGGTAGCTAGTAAAAAGGTAAATAAGCTTAGAAGCAGTATTTCTGTTGTGTCAAGTATGGTGATATTTTCTGGTTGCATTTTATTTAGGCAAATATGAAGAGAGGTACGTACAGCCCAGGGCAGCAAGTAGGCATAATGGGGCTACATCCAGAGAACCAGTACTTAGTGCTATGTGGATATAACAGTACTACTGTTCCACAGACACAAACCTCCTCAAAGTGAACCTGAAGAGATTGGTTTCCAAAGGAGCTATAGAGACTTAGTTCACTCAGCCTGTTAAGCCTTTGGTAGCAGATATGGGCAGGGAAAAGGAGCCAAGTATTGACTGTTTCATTAATGTGCTCTTCCTACAGTGCAGGAAGAAATGCTTTGTGAACCTCACTGCTGCCTGTCTGTACATCTGCAGCATTGCTTTGTTCTGAAAAATCACTGCAAAAAATGGCACCTCCTTACACTCTTGGGTACACACAAATGTAGCTGTAAAAGGACATAGTGTAGAATTTGCCTTTGAAGTCTTAGGCACCTGGGACTGGACGTATTGCTAGTTTCTGCTCCTCCCAAGGCATCAGTTACTTCAGGAAAGCTGGATTGCACATGATTCCTGAGCTCCTCAAGACCTGGAATTAAAGAAGTTGTTTGGTCTGCAGAGTCTCTGCAATGGCAGGAAACAATTAAGAGAATCTGCCTTCATATACAGACAGTCCTCAGACTGGCTGGACAGCGTGGACAATTAGGAAAAAAAAAACCATTTACACACCAAGTGAGCCCATGCACCCTGCAGTCCTTGCAATAACGTCCACATGTACTGCAGTGCCATTTCTGCAGGATCTTCTAAAAGAGGACTTGCATTTATAGTCCATGTTGAGGCAAGCAGAGGGGAAAACAGCTTCTCATTTCTCAGCAGCCTGTAGCAAATTGATGGTATTTTGGTTTCATGGCTTGGGGAGGAGTAGCTGAAGGCAGAGAACAGCGCCCTGGCAATGTGGCTTGTGTTCAGACCACCTACAAGAGGTGCCTCCTGTAGTTGTCATGACTGTTATAGCAATTTAGTTCAATAAAGCAGTGAGCACACCTACAATCCAGATCTGCTAGGTTGTGACTCCCTGTGCAGCTGGTGGGTAGAAGCAGTCACTGTGACTAAGATAGGCACTGGCAGCGGGGGGTTCAATGAAGCCCTATGTGCTCCTGCCTCACCTGCAGAACTATACTGCTTTTCACTCAAGAAGGCCATGCAACGTTGCCAGGACCTGATTAACTTCTGCATCTCTGTGGCAGATATAAATAGGCTGCAGCAGAGGTGGGCTGTGGCCACGACCACTTGTCTTCTTAAGGAATCATCTATGTGCACAAAAATAGAGGAACCTGGGTCTACTCAGGGAAAGCTTGCAAGATGTTCCTATTGAGACAAGAAGTTACTCTGCTGATCCTGTGCAGTGGAATTGCCCCTTGTCTCAGAGGCTTTACTGCTGGCAGACTGTGACATGGCTCTCCACCCATTTGACACACACATGGTTGGACAGCTGAAGAACTAGCGAAACTGCACCATCTGAGATTCACTTTCAGTTTATTATCTATGTAGTGTCACTATAAAGGTCTGAGCTAATCTTAGCTGCATAATGGGCTGGTAGAAAGTATTCCATTTGTTATACAAATAAATATTTGCTTCAAATGTGGTTTCCCAAAGTAGGGTCACCTTGCACGCATCTGCTTCCAAAAATGCATCTGCTTTACAACAAGGTAGTAATTATCCTTTCCTCAAGGGGGTTCAGTTTGAACCTACTATGTGTACTAGACTGCTGGCAAAGTTTTTAATTTTGGTTTATGGTGTTTGTAGTTTTAGGAGGCACAGGATCAAACGCTTGAAATGCAGTGTTCATCTGATACTACGTACCAACCCCAAATACAGGTAGGGTTTGCTTGGTGGGCTTTTTTCTTCTTCAAGAACAGTCCTTTTCTCCTGTACATTTCCCACACACACACCCGAAAACATCAGTCAGCTGAGTGCACAGATGCAGAAAGCAAGAAACTTCATTTTACTGGTAAAATACCTTAGTGGAGTAACACAATAGCATTATCATCCTTCTTTTTTACTGGTTCTTCTTTTAATCTCTATGTCATAATAATGTCATTAGAGGGTGACTTCATCTTTTTAGCAGGCTATTTCTGCAGTACTTAATGTCTGTTTGATCTTTCATTCAGATATCTATTACCATACGTATCTATTATGAGTTGAAAAGGTTTTTAGTCTGACATAACATTGAAGAAGAAGAAATGTCAGCTTCATTAAACCTCACAATTCTAAGACTGGAGGCAAATTACTTAATCAGCACATTTTTGTAGCAATGTATTGAAAAAATATTCTGAAAATACACAGGTTTTCTTTATTTTTTTAAACCACCTCATAAAGCACTTTGCTTTCTGTGGAAAAGGGATAGTGAGAGAAACATTGTCTTGAATTAAAAGCCCAGTTTCTACTGAATTGAGCTGCTCAGCGAGCTCAGGTTTGGGAATAAGAGGAGGCTGGGGAGTGACATGGTCTTTAGCCTCTCACATGCCACAGCCTCATATTGCAACTGGTGATTTGAGGGATGCACCCATAGCTATCCACTCCAAGATAAGACCATTCTACTATGATAAATTTAGGGGTGGGGGATTATGGCAGCAGAATACTTTGAGAAGTCCTGGGGGCCATCAAAATAAATGAGGAAATTTCAGGTTTTTTCATTCTTGATGCATAATGCTGGGCTGATGTGTATTTCAGATGAATTAAGGCCTGATTCAACAAGGATCACAAGCAATTTCACAACTTCCAGGGCCCAAACCACTCCAGCAAAACAGACAGGATGCCTAGATGGGTGATGCCTGTATTTATGTGGCTTGCTGAACGAGGACTACAAGAACATGGAGACAATGACAGCTTCTCTCCCAGGGTTTGTGGCTGTCTTCATCTGTCTGACAATTCTCAGCAGTAGCACCAAGACCGTCAGTTTGGGCATCAAAGAGCACAAAACTGATGACCTTTTGAAGCAGAGAAGTGCATGATGCATATGGAAAGGCAGGAGAAGGAGGGGGGCTTGGGGGCCTGAATGCTTGAAGGCATTAGCACACACTGGTTACTGACTCCTATGAAAATGAATAGTTCATGCCTCTGCTTTAGATTTTGCTCCTTTGAAAGATCTGTCGGGCAAGTTTAGGAGTGCAGGAGCTGTGCTTTAGGTGTGAATCACCACACAGACATTATCTAGACTAGGAGAAGGGTATGTTTCCAGGTGCCCTGCTGTAACTCCCTGTAAAACACTAGCACTGCTTATTCATTTAGCTTTTAGAGGCATGTGCAGTTGTGTCTTGGTTGTCTTGACTGAAAGAATGATCCTGTGTGTTTTAGCTGGATCTTCTTTGCTACAATCCATAACAGATGCCATCAGTGTTTTTGTTACTATCGCTACTCGATGGCTTTCTGCAACAGCACTTCACATTCCTGAAGCTGAAAGTTTTGTTCTCTTGGCCACCGAGAAACACTACACTCTTATTTAGGAGTCTCCCTGCATTCCAAGATAGCACCGGTAACAGAGGACACGCAAGGGTCAACAGCTCCTCGGCCAGCAGCACAACCTCATTCATTGCAGCAAAGAGGTTTTCAGAGTTTGGAAATGCCCTAGAGAGCTTTACCTTCTGTGGCCCAAAATGGCTGTTCCCAGGCAACCCAGGGAGACATAGACAGCTGTTGTCAAACATTCTGCACTCAAACTTGTCCCTTCTTGGTACTGAAAACTCTCACTGAGCTCACTTGGGGTCTTGAATTCACACTGGGCATCTTTGATTTTGTGATCAGTAATGTCATGCTTGTGCCATTGCTAGACTAAGGAAAAGCTGGCAGCAAGCTGAAAGTATGGTATGTAATGATGTGCACTAAATTGTTACAGAAACACCTTATCCTTTGGAGCAACTACTAAAGTGAAAGTGAGAACTTTTAGCAATATGCACCTTAAGCTGTGTGAAATGCTGCCCTGGATGTTGTTTATATTACCTTGTTGAATGAGATTCATGGTTTTAACTAAGGTCTGTAATTTGCCACGAATAATACAGACAATAGTGAGATTTAGGTGCAAAAGGAAGACATCAGGGTGCTTTGACATGATTATTTTACCTCCTGTAACATCTTTATCTCATTGTGTCTGAGATGTGAAGTACAAATAGTTGACATTCACTTGGTCTGAGGAGTTGCCACCAACTTTCAGGCATTTTTTTTCCTAAGTGTCAAACTTTTACAAGCAGGTTGTGAAGTCTCTCTTCAGTCCCAGCACAGTCACTTTAGATGGAATCATGACAGTAGTGACATCTCTTCTTACCCATTTCCATTACTAGAAATCAAAGCTCTCATTTCCAACTTACCCATAACTCTGTTCTGTTATTGCTTCCCTGCAGAGAAATGGGACAGATAATTTTTCATTTGCCTCCTAGATCTGTTGCTGTATAGCTTTTTTCACCAGTAACCTTTTTAATTTGTCTGTTAATTGTTACTCTAGGAGAAATATACTACCCTCAGAGAAGCAATCAGAGGGTTCTTGTCCATAACTAATGTTTTGATAAATAATGACTAGGTATGCATGATATAGCATAAACATTTCTTAATTTTGATAACATTTTTTAAAAAAGGAAGACAAGAAAAAATTTATTTAGAATGGTAGCTCTCTGTCCATGGTAAACACTGAAAACCTGGTTTTATACACCAAATACAGTTTTTATATCCTTGTCTATCCTGGTTCCCATAGGAAGGTGTCTGCCCTCACAGCAGAGCCAAGCAGGTCTTCACAATATTGATGTGGCATATAAAAGAAGATTTTCTGCTATTGTAGATGCATAGTCTCTTTGGGCAACATAATCTACTCGGATAAAATCTCTCTCCTATCAGTGTCCACCATCTAATTTTGGCTGCTAATGATGTGAATTTTTCATACTGAAGCCAATATAGCTGCTCTGCAAGAACATTGTCAGCCAGACTGAGCCTCCATAAATCAGTGTGTGCTGAGTCCATGTTAGCTGAACATCTGGACAGGGCAGCAGGAGGTGCCTTTGGGAGTTGCTCTGTCTCTTTGCAAGGCAGCTGGGAGACTAAAAGTGAAACTCGTCAGAGGGAGCCATGCTCTTTTCATGTTTTCATTCCAGTGGCACCATGTGGGGATAGCAGAGGATCCAGGCTGGACCCATGGTGGACAAATGAGTGACAGGGACATAGAGTAAGTGCTCAGGAGGGAAAATGTATGAGAACACAAGGCAGAAACCTGAGACCAGCCATATTTATGTATACGTCTGCAAATAAATGACATTTTACTTGGGTTTCCCTAAAATTACAGTATACACAAGCCACATGGGTTGTCATGCTGGCACCAGTCTGGGAACAAGTGGGAGCCCAAGTTTCAGAGTGGCCCAGTGAGGCCCTTTGGTCTAGGGTCAATCCTTAAGCTTTATCTCTCATTAAAATATCGTTCAAGTGCTAAAAATGTTCTTCCCACTGGTTATATCATTATGAATGTTTACCCTGCCAGTACCTGGAAAAAATTGCTCTCTGAGGTAGAGCCAAATACCATTACTAGATCTGCAAAAGATTTGACAGTGAAATTAATTAGTTAATCTTTGTAAAGTGCTTTGAAGATGAAGAGCTCACTATGAGATTTAGGTAATGTTATTATAGGTTAGTGAGTCATTTCATAAATTTAAAGCAGAGGGGTCTCTTTTACAGTGTCTTATAGTGTGGCCTTCACTGTGTCTGTAGGGCTGGCCAGTCTTATCCTGCCACCTCCTGCACCCTTGCCTCTGCCTGCATTCATGTGTTGCCTACAGTCCTCTGGTGCCAGCTCTGTAGGTCAGGGACTGGGTAGTTCTAGGGGGAGAATTGCTTTGGGCAGTCAGAATTCACTGCTAAAAATTGCTGTCAGCAACTTTCACTCCTTGCCATTGCTGCCCCCCTTTCCTGGGAAGTTTGCCATCTGAGCCTGTTTTGGCAGGTGGCTACTTCTCCTCTGCCTGAACAGATTCGGACCTCAACGTCCCCATTCTCCCACAAAAGGACGGCCCAATCCACCCTGGCTTGCTGCCCTGGGCCCCACCTGGATGCTCTCTGATCTGCTTGTGGAGCTCATGGTTGGTATTAGGTCAGGGACTTTCCTTGTGCTCTGTGTTTGGGCAGAACGCA
The DNA here is from genome assembly GCF_000747805.2 of Chaetura pelagica. Lineage (NCBI taxonomy): Eukaryota > Metazoa > Chordata > Aves > Apodiformes > Apodidae > Chaetura > Chaetura pelagica. Next base: position 12,140,820 of record NW_009970726.1, on the reverse strand, counting down.
ACACACCAGACTCTGAGATGCTGGTGTTATGCAGGTAATAAATAATAACAACCTTTAAATCTCTAGTGCAAATTACAGCCTCATGCAACACCTACATAATTTTGTATAATATTAGCACAGTAGCTACCTTGGGAGAACTACAGTCAGATAAGAGACTACACAATAACAGTCTCTCCATCTGAAATCAAATGGAATTCTCTAAATGCCTACAGCTCCTTTTCTGCCACCATGTTTTTTTTAAAGAAAAGAAGGAAGGAGCGACGAAGGGGAGTGAGGATGTGAGATAAAGAAAGAAAGACAAAAGGAATTTTAAAAAAATGATAAAGCATAATAATGATGTCATTTCTCTTCTATAGAACTCTTCTTATGTCTAAGTCCCCCTTGCATCTAGCACTCCGTGATAACACTGGAGGGGATGAGCCCTCTCCCAGTGTTTATAATCTGAGGTTCCAATCTTGCAAACATTTACATGCATGGTTAACTTTATGCACACAATTAGTGCAATTGAAGTCATGCCACTTGCAAGACAAGATGCAACAAGTGAGTGTATCAAACACTAGGTGGGAAGAGGGCGGCAGACAGATGAAGGGTAGTAATGATAAGATCATGTGGTTACCTGGGCTAACTCTGCACGCTCAATGACTCCAAATGCCTTCTTTATTTTTGAATCATCACTTTAAAAGATTTCCCTGTCACTCTATAACTGCTTGTTGTGACTCAGAAAATGTTTGCCTTACTCATGCTCATAGAGTATGTAATTAGTGGACTTTTTAATTTTCTCTTCATAGAAACGATACATCTCCACCACTAACTAACCCTATTTTAAAAATAAGGAAAAAAAAAATGACCCCAAGCCTTTCTAATTTACTCTACTGCTTTCCTTCTCTCTGTTTGTGTATTAACCTCCCCCTCTAGATACCTTCTCCAAACGAGCATCTTCTAGTTTCCTGAGGCTTTTCTTATCTTCCTTGCAGCTGTCCAAGAGTCAAGATCTGAGGAACAGGAAGGCAGACATCTCATTGACCAAATATAGCAGACACCGCTTACTTTAAGGGCTCTGAGGTTGTGAACCATACAAGAGCAGCTCTTGACTACACCCTGGCCTTGATCTGTCCCTCCTGGCTCTTACCAATCAAGACAACACAAGGAAGCAGATCATGAAGTCAGGCAGTGCTGAAATTACTAGAGCATCTGGAGCAACCAGGAAGGCAAAAAAATTTTCAAGGATGACCTTGTTCTTATGTTTCCTAGCAATTTGGGGAGATGGGACATCTCTTGATAGCTAAATCTCTCCTTCTTGGAAGATCTTCTGAGAAAAATCTGTTGCCACATAGACTGCTGTGGGGGAGGCTTTGCAAAGTCAGATTTAGAAAAGTCATCCTATGCCACTCCACACACATTGCTAGATACTCAACGCACGTTCATGGAGCAGGGAAGATGTGCAAAGTTGGACGGACTTGGAAAGACAATTTAGTTTACACGTAACATTGTTATCACATAAATTAGAATAATTATCACATTTGTGTTGTATTTTCATGATATTTGCTTCACTTAAATTGTTGTTATAAAATAATTTTATGAGTTATGTTGCTATACTCTGCGGCAATGGAAGGGAGTTTTCTGAACTCAATGGTGAGGCCATGTGATTTAATTGCCACACTATTTGTTAATTAGTCTGGGTGAAAATGCCAGCACCTGAGTGTGTTTGGAGAGTGGGCGGTGAGAAGGTAACTTTGTGTGAAGTAGTTCCAAACGCCAGAGAGCTTGAATTTGTGGTTCTGATTTCTTGATGTTATGACTTCTTTAGCTCTACCAGCCAAATAGCTCCCATTTAAAGCTTTCACAGGCAGAACTTCTCTTGTGTATCTCATGCATCTGAGTGGAGGAATGTTGATCTGATTCACCACTGGATCACATCTCGCGTAGTGCAAGTGGGTTTGGATCACTCTTGGGCCAGAGAGGCAGCACTTCATGCCACATTGCAAGAGCTTAAACAATTCAAAACAGAGAGGCCCTCACTGGCCCTCTCAGTGTCCAACTGATATAGTTGCAGATAAATTTGCTTGATATCAAAGGTAAACTTGAGTCCATGTAGTCTTGGGGTAATTTTTAGTGATCAGGTGTATACCTTGCAAAATCTTAGTGTAGTTTTGGTCCTGTAGGAGAATTTGGTCAAGGCAGATATACCAGGAAGCAAAGGTGGAGTTGCTCATGCAGTTTGTATTAGATATTGGTAATAATGTATAATAACACTGGCTTTTTCAGAGACATGAAGTGCTGTTAACAAAGGTTCTGATGGGCTCCAAGGAGCTATAGGTCACTTCCCAGCCACTGATCTAAGATGCAGCAGCCACAAGGCTGTCAGTCTTCACAGTGTTAAGCCCAGGCCTCAAGCTGCAAGTTATGTTTTACACTATGTGTGTTATTTCTGGGCTAGCAAGTTTAAAGTTCAAACACTAGATGAGTTTCACATTTCAGGGAGCAGTAAGGGGATGCCACACTCTCGTGTTCTTTCTGATGTTACAAAGCAGACCACGGCAATCTGTGAGCTGGCAGAGTCACCCACGGCTTTTAAACAGCATGGATGAGAAAGTAGCCATGCTTCTTCCATGTTTTGGAAATACAGGATTAAACACTCCCTGCATAATACATGTTTTGATGACTTCAAGGCTTAAGGAAGACAAATGGATCTAGAAAGGATCCCTGCATTGCAACAGATGAAGCAACAGGCTGGCAGGAGAATAACTTGAGTGAAAGGAAGTAACTCACTCAGTGATGGACTGACAGCTCCTTTGGTGCAGTCCAAGGCTGCAGGAGAGACCAGCTGGCTAAGTCCAAGATGAGGAAAGAGTCTCATTTTCCAGCCGTTCCTGTCTACCTGAGACCCAACTGGTTATACACAGATATTAATCACAAAGGGAATGCATGTGTATACACTTGGGGTTAGTTTTCCTGAGTTACTATTTTCAGCAGAACAACCCACCATGAAGGTGTGTCAGCAAGGCATAGCTAAAAACATCTCTTCAAAATGCACTCATTACAGCAATTTTGTTATATCCACTAGCAATGGTCTTTCTTTTAGCAAGTAGATAAACCCTGTTTTCACATCATCATTGTCTTCTGCTTTGTTGACCATTGATGGCAACAGTAAAGATTACATAAAAAAGAGTTACTTGCTTGCACCAACAGGTCAGAAATCTGCTGAGTTCTGTGCTATCCTAAAAGTAATTATTTCACTGTCATTTCAGAATAGAGTCTGGTTATACGAGAGGGAAACTGCAGGTCACCTGTGCTTAATATCTGAGTTCACATTAATTTATACACAGTGGGCTAAACTCTGCCCTGATTTATATGCACATTGCCCCACAGTGATTATGCAAGAGGAACTGCATGGAGAATTTGATCTAGTGTGATTTCAAAAATAGCATCATGAAGTAAAGCTGGTATAAATGTGAAGGAAGTAAATCCACAGAACATAACCTTGGGTGTAAAACAGCAATTTTGGGTGATGATGCTATCAACGAAAACTCAGCACCTGGACAGGGTCCCTGCCCAAGCAATAAACTCTTCCAAATACACTCCAGTCCATCATGGATATGCAAAGAACTTTCTGATGGCAAGGAAAAGCAGGATGCTCCTGGGCATCAAGAACCCT
>NW_009970726.1:12102746-12137116 GCF_000747805.2 Chaetura pelagica | reverse complement strand
TAATCACCCTGCAGATAAGATAATCATGGCTCAAATTCAGAAGTGTAAGGTAAAAATTCACTACACTCATGAAACTAAAACTGTTTTATTTCAGGAAAGCTGGCAGAGTGTTTCAACAGCTTCCTGTGGCTTAGCTGCTATGACACAGTAGGAATAATCTTTCTTCTGTCTGCATCCTAGGAAGTATTATGTTTCATCCTTGCTGAGTGACCTGCATTTCAGATGTAAAAATTATCCAAGACTCAATTCTCTTGTCCCTCAGCCTGCTGGGGATCTGTTAGAAAGAGCAGCTGGTGCAGGCTGTGCCTGGCACTTAGAGCTCATTCGCCCTTCATAGGACTGCCCACGTCCCCATCTGATCACAGCCAAGATGAAAGCCAGATGCCTTCAGAACACCTTCAGAGAGGGGATCTCCTCCCTACTCTTTGGGTCAGCCTTAGTCCTCCTCCCTTGGCCCTGCAAGCACAGGGCAGTGCAGGGAGCGGGTGGGTCAGCCCTCCTGCTGCATCCCTGGCATGGGCTGCTGGCAGCACCACGGGGCAGAAAACGGATCAGTTCCTAATAGCCACTCTTCCTCCTTCTGTTTGTTAATCAGTGCCAGCAAGGGCAGTGATTGTTAGGGATGGCAGTGCCTTGAAAAGCTCAGGGCCTTCTAATAACAGGCAGCTGTGAAAAATCAGCATTAACGTCAACATTACATTTTTCTGGGTTTGCCTGGTGTTTCCTTTAGGGTTTCATGTAATATAAAATCATTGAACTGCCACTTTGGGCTGACCATGAGACTTTGAGTTGTGTATCCAGCACTGTGACTGCATCACAATGACAACTGATGGTGCTTCATAGAGTATTTCTTATAGGCACTGTGTTCAGATAATTCATCTGCAATGGTATGTGATATCTTTTCCAATCTGGAAATACTCTGATGGTGGAATAATATTTCTTTTCCAAGCTTTCCTTATTTCCAGGTGCATAAATAGTTTTTATGGGGACATAATAACATGGTAGTTTATACATAATTATAATGTGTAAAGCTTGTAAAATTTTTATTTTTTTTTAATCCTTTAAAATAAGTGGAGAAATAGCAGCAGAGCATTTAGACAATTTAGCACATCACCCAAGGTACTTTCTCAAAATCTATCAGCAATTGTAAGAACATGGGTTAGAAGTTGGACATTTCCTATGCTGCTATCAGTGTAAAAACAAAGAGAGGGAGATCTACAGGTTTTCAGGTTCAGGACATGTCCTTACAACTGTGCACCACCAACCACATAGTTGCACATACCCTTACTTGCAATGTAACAGCTCCAGTGCAGAGATCTCATTGGGTTTTTCTCCAATATAAGTCACAAATGGCCTAAGAAATGTTACCTGTAATTATACAAAAACTGAAACACGTAGGAAAAATGAAATTATTTAACTGAAGATTCAGACAAAAATCACTGCAGAGTTAAGGGGATTTGCCATCATCCCTTCTGGCATTTGGAAAAACAACTGATTTTTAACAATTTAAAAAATACCTATACTTTGAATTTTTTTTTAACTGGTAATGTCTGAAAAATCAGAGAGATTCAAAATAAATATTTTCATTTCACTACAACATTTCAAGTGATCTAACCACATTTTTCTTACTGAGAAAAGGGATATCTTTCAAAACTACAACATTCATTACAAACTGGACTCTCATCCTCAACCAGCAGATTCATTTATTTCCCCAAAGCCTCTGTCAATGTTGCTTTGGCTTTGAATTTATTATTGTTCCTGTTTTTCAATGGATATTCAGGGTTATATGCCCTTAACCATGGAGACAGGTGCTTGCAGGACTTCTTAAAAAAACTTATGAGATGCCTTGTTCCTGATGAGCTGTGTGGGAGCTGAGCATCTAGAAACCTCTGAAAAGCCCTCTACCTGTTTATATGGGAAAACCCTCAAGACATTTAAAGATCTGTCTCTAAAGATGGGATTCATCACATTTAATACCAGCCACCTAAAACACGTTGAACCTCAGCAAACTACCTCTCCACATCCCAAAGAGGAGCTTGGCCCTGTCAGAGGGCAAGGCAGCCTTCTCATGAAGGGCATCCAGCTCAGGACAGGGTCGATGAGTTTGTGGAGATTTCTGACTCTTCCCACTGACCCCATGGGCAGCTGAGATCCATGGCTTAGATGAGATGCTTAACTTGAAAAGACCTGATTTATGGGCAAGTAATCCAACACTAGGGTGAGGTATGGTACCGGAGTTACCTGTACAGTGCTCTTACAGGCACATCTAACAAGTGACTAGAACTACCTGCATCTATATTTTAGGCACTTTTAAAGTGTTAGGAGCCAAATTCAGTGACTTATTCTTCTCTTTGACCTTGATCCAGCTGAGACCCATAGGAGAGATACACAGTGCTAAACCAAAAAACTCCCAGTCAAAGCAAAGTCCTAGATGCTGAGGATTTTGCATAAGATCACGATGGGAGATTAAGGCAGGTAAACAAGTCACATGTAGCTTGTGTGTGTAAAATTACTGTGGATCTCTTGAATTAAGTCCAATTAATCTCCTTTTTATATCAAGATAGGGCTCCATAGGCCCAGGGCTGTGCTCATGCGTTTCCAGAATAAGCATTTTTCTGTATGTAAAAGCTCAATCTGACCAGAATTTTATGAACATAACTTCTAAAGCTTTGTGAGATCCCTGGGTTAAAGGTCGTGCATAAATGGAAATGGTACAATTTAAGCTGCTGCACTACTGAAAGCTGAACTTTGATGATACCCAAATACAGGTTTGATAATTATTTGATATGATGGATTGATTAATGATTGTTTTACAAGTAGTCAGCAGCCTAAATTTGCTACATCCTGGTCAGTAAGTACATTTGGGGCTATTTCTCCTTCTCACCTTTCCTGGAATGCCAGCTATGATGAGCCAGCTATTTTCAGTTTCTTATTAGGAAGCTGCCTTTGGACCACTTCCTAAATTACTTAGTATTTTGCTTGAGTAGCAAATTCAGGATCTGGCCCTAGGAAACCTGTTTTCTTGACACTTTGAGCCAGCTCCTTATTAGCACAGTTACTTCTAATATCTGCTACGTGCTGCTGACAGTGGCCTGTGTAGGAACCTCTATGAAGACGGAGTTGTTGTGACACTTGTCTCATGAAAGAGCCTCTCCAGTTTTTCACTTTGAAGGTCCACTAAAAGGTGTGTCTATGATGACACATCTGTTCTGCTGGTTTTTTTTTCTTCTTTCTCATATAAAAAGGCACTGTGATAAGTTCTTGTCTCAGTGCCAGGACGTCACTCGATACATGTGGAGGAGAAACAGTTTAAAGCTACTTGACTAACAGCTTCCTCTGTCAAATATGACATTAGAGTTATGATTGTCTCTTTTTTATCTCTTCACTTTGATGACAGCCTTATCTGAGGTAGTGAGACAAAGAGTGGAGTTGATTCAGCCTACCATGCTGTGCAGGTGAGAGTTTTGAGATCAAGTACAGCTGTTCAAAGGGCAAGTCCTAGTGCTGAATGACAGCTGCTTTCATCAGGAGCATGGCCTGTTTTTTTCTTTTTCTTTTTCTTTTTTCTTTCCTTTTTTTTTTTTTTTTTTTTTTTTTTTTTTCCTGACAATGCCAAGAAATTTGGCTGAGGCTTGAGGAATGCATGAGCTTAAATATCAAAATGGGACTGCTTGTGTAATAACGTCAGTTACTGGCTTCTTTTGATTTTCTTAGATTAGATCAGATACTCCTCTCAGAAACTAAAATGTGTGATTGCTGATTCTGGTCAGAAGGAGTGATTCTGTTTACTGAACCCATGTGTGTGGGTCTGACAGTCCAATGTATCACACCCACTGTAATACTGCATGGAATATTAATATTTCTGATTTGTTGCTAGAAAAGAGCTGTAGATTGCTCAGTGCTGTGCTTTTCAATAAGTGTTTGCCAAGATCATGCTTTTCACAATTTTTTGCAGAGCAGTGTGATATTCCTTCCTTCTCCCCATCCCCCATTGCTCAATGCTTGTCTACCCCACCTCTCAAAAGCAGTTGTTAGTGATTTGATCATTTCCTTAGCCCACTCTCCCAAAGCCAGTGCACGTTATTGGGACTTTTGATGCATGGCTATTTTGAATTTCCCAGAATACTTACATATGCAGATGCAGCATGAGGTTTTGCAAAAAAAAAAAAATGTGCTCAGCCTTTATTGCATGAACAAAATCTCCCATGTAAGCAAGCAAAGAGGTATGTGCTTATCCGAGTGTTTATCTATGCCTGGAGGTATTTGAAGTGTGTAAAGGAGTGCAGGGTTTGTACATGCACTGGTTGGACTATACATACATGTTATTAAAAGCTGAATGTACCTCTCACTCACTCTGCATATCCAAGAGAGGATATATTTATTTTTAAACCTATGGTCTTCTTGCATTTCCTGAAGAGAACAACCTGATTTTTTCCTTAGTCTTTTCTTTCTAGTTGTCTGCTATGTCACAAATACAGTATCTTCCAGACCTGTCAGGTATATGGCCACATTAATGCTTTTTACTGTTTCCACTTTCTTTTCCTCAAAGACCATTCATAGAATCATAGAATGGTTTGGGTTGGAAGGGACCTCTAAGATCATCTAGTTCCAACTGCCCTGCATGGGCAGGGACACCTCCCACCAGACCAGGTTGCTCAAAGCCCCATCCAACCTGGGCTTTAACGCTTCCAGGGAGGGGGCAGCCACAACCTTTCTGGGCAACCTGTGTCAGTGTCTCACCACCCTTTTACTAAAGAATCTTTTCCTAACGTCTAACCTAAATCTGCCGTCCTCCAGCTTAAAACCATTACCCCTTGTCCTGTCACTACATACCCTGGTAAAAAGTCCCTCCCCAGCTTTCCTGTAGCCCCTTCAGGCACTGGAAGGTGCTCTAGAGTCTCCCCAGAGCCTTCTAAAGGCTGAACAGCCCCAACTCTCTCAACCTGTCCTCACAGGAGAGGTGCTCCAGCCCTTGGATCATCTTCATGGCCCTTCACTGGACTTTCTCCAGGAGCTCCGTGTCCTTCTTATGTTGATGGCTCTAGAACTGGAGACAATACTCCAGGTGGTGCCTCAATAGTGTGGAGTGGAGGGGCAGAATCACCTCATTCAGGCAATCTAACTGCCTGGAACTGAGGGATGGCCACGTGACATTGGAAAGTCTTGAGAATAAAAACACTACTTTTCTATAATCAACCTCTCAGGCAGGTCTGTAGAAGTGCTTTTCCCATATGGTTTTTCCCCCAGCAGGAGACACTGCTTTCTTCTGCCATGAAACACATAAGAGCATAGGAATTCGTTTTAGGCAAAAGCAATCATTCATGTCGGCCACTAAAGGCACTGGAAATAAGAAAATAAGTAATAAGAATAAGAAATGGAATAAGAAAAGCACTTGCAGTCCCTACAATATTCCAGTGTATGGTACTTTTGCAGCTATTGATTGATATTCACTGAAACACAGAGATAGTAGGTTCTATTAATAACAAATCTACCTATTAATATCTATTAATATTAAAACAGGACTGATAAAAATCATGTGAAGAAGCCCAGGAAAGTCAGATGGTTTGGACATATTGTAGCAATGTCTAATATTCATAAGAATATCCATTGAATGAGAAGGGAAGAAAAAATGCTGACAATTCTCTGCTTCCATATATATGCATTATAACATGATTATGGACCAGTTATTGATAACAAATTTATGGACAGATACACCTGAGGAAGAGAGCTCTAGCTGTGGAATTATTTGTTTGTGTTAGGAATGTGTTCTTATCCACATCCCACAATTCCAGTCATGTAAGGTGGAGCCCTGTACTCCATGGGGTCCTGTCCTCAGACTGGGGGCCACTGGTGCTGTATGCCATAATTTCCACCTTATGCAAGGCCACTGAATATAAAGGGATAAAAGAAAATAGAAGAATATTTCTCATTTTAAAACTCCCTGGAGCAACAGCATCCGGCTAGTTTAATTTTATTTTAAATGGGAACCCAGGACAGCATCCACCCTGTAGTATGGGATGAAGCAGACTTGCAAAGTGGTTAGGTGTCCAGATCTGCAGATAACCAGCTTAACACCATTTTAGTTCCATTGAAATTTGAGGTATTTGGTACCTAGATGCTATTGAAAATCTCAGTATGTCCCTACTTGCCCACCTCAACATCTAAATATCTTAAAAATATCTGGCCCCTTCTCTCTTTTTCCAACAGAGACTTCCAAATTAGATATTTAGATTATTAGAGCTAGAGTTGCGGCTAATTGCTACTGAGGAGCTTTTCACTTTAGCCAAAACCAACAATAACAAGCAATAAAAATCTAATAATCCAACCAATTGACTGTGTATTGAATAATTCTTCTGAGAGCACAAAGCAAATAGCACAATTCTGGGCATAGTAAGGAGAGTGAAAGATTAAAAACCTAAATGAACACAGAAAATGTCTGTCACGTCAGATACATCAACCCTGTCAGTCCAATACATACACTTAATTAAAATGGTTCAACCATCTGTCCAAGAGGGTGCATGGGAAAACTTTAATTGATCGCCTCGTTTTTTCTGAGCGATCAGGAAATAGGGCTGAAGCTAGCTCTCCTGGAATGGATTGAAGAATTATAAAACTGACAGTTGGGGAATTTTCTGCTTTAGCTATTTTAAGCCTCTCTCATGTCTCCCCACAACTTTGATAGAATTGGATTATTTGAAAATTGAGAGGTATCCTAAGGACCTGGAAGGCAGGTGAATCATCCTTGGTGACAGCCAGGACTCATGCCCGAGGGGAATTTGCTCTGAAGAAGGGTAGGTGTTTTCTTGCCCTCCCTGGAGGACACTGTGGAAGAGCAAAGCCAGTTTTTATTTTCCACTAGGGTTGCCCAGGAGCTTAATGAACAGAAGCAGCTGAGGGGACATGAAGGATCCCTCACTGCACGATCAGTTTTTTGCTCAATAAGAGGTCAGAGTTACATATTCACTTGGGTACAGCCACCTCACCTGGAGCTGTGCCTAATATTGTGGCTCCTGGGATGAGATTCAGCTCATCTAACTTCAGCTGCCTAAAAGTTCTCTAGTCTTAGTGGGTCACCTTATGAAATCAGTGAGAGAAGGCCCCTCTAGAAGGGGGTTGATGCTTTCTGCAGGTGTCTGCCTCATAAAGCCACTGGAAAAAGTTGGTGTTGCTGGAGGCCTCCAAAAAGGTATGAAGTCCATGTAGTTGTTTTCCCTAGAAAACAAGTTGTAATTAACCCCTGATAGAGAGAGACTTTCAGACATGGTGAGCTTCACAGCCACTGATTTCCACAGCCCAGACTCCTGCTTGTTTTTGCCTAAATTCAGTCTTAGGATTACAATGCAAACTGGTTTTTTAATGACCTCCTTTGCAACCTCCGTTGCCCACTGCTATCTACCTCAAAAAGATCAGGTTCTTCTAGCAGTCATCATCTTGGAAGTGTCCTAAAGGACAATTTGACCAGCTCCAGGGGAAGTGAGTTTTAAACAGATTCTTCATACAAAAGCATCAGGGTGGAAAAAAAAATTAAAAAATAAAATAAGAGTGGTCGTTCTCTCTTGCTTCTAGGAGAATATTTGCAAGGTGGCCCAGGTCTCTCCAGCCAATACTGTATTGTCATTCACCAGCCTCTGAAATAACAGCTTCCACTGATGAGGGCAAAGAAAAGCCTCTGTAGAGCAATCATTGAAGCAGGGATAGCTGACAGTAGGAGGAAGCCCTTTTGTAGTCACTCCCTTAGGCCCTTCAAAACCAGGATGGCGAGAGCTCAATTCAGAGCACGCTCACCAGACTCCGTGCTGTTATCATGGCTGACTGCTCTCACCAAGACACTCTGGCTCCAGTGGTATTTTATTTGCCTTGTTGTGGGAAGAGGTTTATGCCTACCCATTGCTTCACTAACAGCTAGAGGAGACAGCTGAGCAAGCTGAGCAGTGGTAGGAGCAAAATGAGTACTTCTTCAGCCTGCTCAGTAGCCTCAGGAAATAGCAGGGTTGGGGCACACCCTGCTCAAGCAGCAGGGTGGGTGGGAATTGAGCTCAACAAGTTTGTTTCTCCTGCTTTAGACCCCTAGTAACCTTCCAGTCCATTCAGGTGTTTGTAAAATGGGCAGATCCCAGGAACCTTTTTTATGTCAATGAACTGGAGGCAGCACAGCAGTGTGTGTGAGTGTGTCAATCTGCTGGTGGGAGATCCGTGTGGTGGCATTGCCATGGGGACCTTCTGCAAGTTGAAATGCACTCCAACACTTACTGGAGTGCCTTGGGAATTCTCCTTTCTCTGTGGCTGTCTGGTTCAAGACTTTAGGTCCATGAAGAAGTTTTAAAAGTTTGGTATGTGTGCTCAGGGAGTTCAGTGACTGGCTGGTGCCAGGTGCTCAGCCACATGCTGAAAATAAGCAACGATTGGAGCATTTTCGAAGGTGCTGCTATGTTATGGGTTATACCAATATTTTCTACAAGCTTTTCCCAGTCTTGTTGCAAAAGTGTTGCAGAAGCCTAGGAAGATAGCAGTCAGGTGGAAATCTGTGAGGAAACTAAGGAAGGGAGGATCATGAACTGAGAGGTTCTGCTGGGCTTGCTTCTCTGATGCTCCAAGTAATGCATTTTGATGTTATTGATCTGCCTTTGGTCCTGTCTCTTGCCTCACCACCTATTCTCGCCTCTTCTCCCACCATCCACCCCTACTCCGAGCTGCCTGCTCTAAGAGCAGAACTCTGCCCTATCACCTATGACCTTCCCTAGCATTGCTATCAAATGAGGCCAAAGCCATGAGTTTGTCTTTGACCTGTGCCTATGCCCCACACCTTACCATCCACTCTATGCCTGTATCATACAGGACTCCATTGACAATCTCTGTTCCTGTCCTCTCAGGCTCTCTCTGCCTGTGCTGTTCACTGAACCAAAGGCCCAAATGTGCATGCACACAGGGCGCAGGTTTGGGTGCGGATTAGACATTTTGTCTGCATTTGACAAAGGGTAACTTCCATTCCTGAACACCAGCCCCTGTGCCTATTGCACAGTCCGATCAGCTCTCTGTGACAGTCCAGTTCCTTGTGAAATGTTTTATTCCTTGGTGGCCTTTCCCCAGTGGTGTCCAACTATCTGTTTGCACTCACCAATGCAAAAACTTATCTTCTAGCCACATCAATCTTGATATATTATTATCCTAAACTAATTTTCTCATTTCATTTCAGTAATATAATTTTGTGATTTGTTTGAAAGCTCCTGTTTCCTTTGATGGTAGCTACTGCTCACTGTAAATTACGTTGTATTGTGATGTCTCATTTTTCTGATAAAAAATAGGTTGTCACCATCCCGGTCTTCTCTTGTACTGATTGAGTAGTTAAGCTCTCTGGGTAAACTGAGGAGAGTTTACAAGAAGACATATCATCCTTAATATTTAAAATACACTTTAAGATGAATGACTAATTGTGTGGGAATAATGTCATCTTTATGTTTGCATTATAGCTCTATGATCAAAGACAAACTTCTAAGATACAATCAAAGATCACTTAAATCCTAATGAGAAATTACACGGGAATGTTGGTATTTCAACAAGAGTTGGTGTTTCAACACAGGAGTAGCTGAGCTCAATTATCCCAATGTCATAAGGGATTTGTCTGGATAATTGAGACTTCTGACCATTGAGACGATGTTCATTGTAACTAATAGACATGCAGGGATAAATCTCTATTTTGAGGAAGAGGGAATTGTGGACAGCTCTGGCTTTGGATAATCACTCTGCTCTGTAAAGCCAGTTTGGATTCCCATGGATCCCTGTGGTTAATAAAGAAGTAACAAGGCAGGCCTGGAACTCCTCTGAGGGATTCGTCAATTGGTTCATAAACACGATCAAGTTAGTACAGAGATAAATGGCTCCACCTGTTACCCAGCCCTGCAAAATTTATCAGCTCGAGATTAAAATCTCTTTGTCTATCCTTATGATGAAGTTCATAATTATGAAAAAATGTATCCTATATTACTCGCAAGTCAAAACAAATACTATTCCCTAGATTGGTGGACCAGCACAATTACACAAGTTGGCCTAGTACCTTCTCATTGAATTAATTAACAGGGTGCGAAAATGTACTAAATTCTTTGTAAGGGTGAAGTCTTTTTTACACTTGCTAAAGACATTGTTATCTTTCTGGGTCTCTCTGAGCCAAAGCAGGTACTGGGGCCAGCTGGACAAGATTCACTCTATGCTCCCATGGTTTCAGAGTCATCCCAAGATAGCAAAAAACATGAAGATGGGAGCAGAGATATGGGCAAAGAGCTCACTGTGCTTCTATCCAAAGCCTATGAAAATAGGTCAAGTAGGTTTGTTTGTCTGTTAATGAGGTCTGTAAGAGTTTTCCCATTTCTTCTTTAGGAGAAGCCTCTTGAAACACCTAATAGCATATCACTGGCTGAGAGAATAAAGTAAGAGCTGAAATATTTTAAAAGATGAGTGATTGTGCATAATAATGCAGTTTTAAAAATCATCTTAGGATCACAGCTCTCACTGAATTTTAGTAAAGGCTAGGTTCACAATTCACCTCAACATTTCTGAAAACTCCATTTTCAATTATGATTTTAATGTCCTTTATTAGTGTAGACAAGCCAACAGTGTAGAGAACAGAACAAATCACAGAAAAATGAAGAACACCTTTCTGCCACTCTATAAATCCATGGCCCTTGCATGTCTCGTGTCCTGCATGAACTTCTGGTATGTCCTTCTCTAAGGCAACAAGAAGAGGAAAAAGATTTACTGGAAGAATGAAACAGCATGCAAACAAGAAGAGACTGAATGTACAAGGTTCTTTTAATTTGGACAAGAGAAGATAAAGAAAGGATGTGATAAGAGATCTTAACATCCTTGAATGCTGTGAAGAACACAAAGAGGAAATGATGATGATTCACTATTTTTATAGTGGCAGCAGGTTTAATATTTAAAAAAGGATGATTTTTTTTTTGCACAATAAAAAAGTACTAACCTGTTGCTACAGGATGTGGTGGCTTGTGTAAATGTAGTGGGTTAAAAAATGCTAGAGAAAATTCCAAATTAGAAAAAATGGAGAGTGATGGATATTAAAAATTATGTTCCATGTGCAAATCCAGTTTATGGAGACCTTTCTCTACTGATTGCCAGAACTGGAGATCAGATGACATGGTAGTATTCTAGTGTACTTTCTTTCTTAAGTACTTTCCTGAATATCCAGCATGATACCTTTCTGACCCTGTGGCTACGCCTGCACTAGTAAACTAGACAGGCCAGGCCACAGGCAGGAGTGCTATCACATTTAATGTAACTGTTTAGTCCCTGTTATATGTTTTACCTGTGGCAACTGTGAGAAAGTTTTCTTACTGAGAAAACACACAGGGATAGTTTGAGTTGTACAGCAGCAGTTATTCACAATGGGCAGTTTCAATGTGGCCACTTACTTTGAAGGTAAGAATCTGCCTTGATGGAAAGCTAGCTAGGCAGTGTTAGTTGGCCTCAGAAATGGTCTCTATCTATCTTACTTTGCTAGTGCTAGTGCAGACAGTATGGTTGTCGTTATATGATTAACCACAACAGAAGATCCTGAAAAACATTGTGAAGGAAGACTCTGAACATAACCTTCTGAAGTTTTCTTCCATAAGCATGAAATTCAATGGAAAATAGAAGATGTAACAAGAAAGTAAGTCCAGAGATTTTAATCTATGTACAGGTGACCTCAGAATCCTTCAGAAATTACCAGATACCAGGAGATAAAAAATCAATGAAATGAGTACCCCATGAAGAAGAAGGCAGCAAAGGGGTATTTAGAACTTGCCCCATATTTTTAATGAAGAGTAGGAAAGCAGATGAATCCTGAAGACATACTCTAAGTTCTTACCTGAATCAGTTTGAAATCACAATTTAAATCACGATTGATTGACCACGGATTCAACTGGCTCTGTGGTATAAGACTCAGATTACCAGGGTAGTGTATGGCACAGTGCCTGTGCCAACCTTGGAATTAACTAGAGGGATTTGATTCTGCATTATGTATCACTCTTCTGTTAAGAATATGGGCAGACATGTTAGACAGGACTTGTTCCCACTTGATTGATCTTGGCTCTATACTATTTTGGAAGCTAAGTACTTTAACCTTTATCCCATTGCTCCTTGGTGTGATGTAATAGTAGAGCTCCTAAGTGCATTTCTTGTCAGAAGCATCTTAAATCATGCACAACTTAATTGAGTTATTAAAAAATAAAGTTTCTTCTCTCTCTTAGTCTATTTTCCATGCTCGATGACTAAGTTCCACTAGTAGGAGTCAATCATATTAAGGAGCAATTGGCTTCCTGCCTTGTTTTGCGTCATGGAACCACAGCCCACCTTCTCTGGGTGTGCTTCTTGGGGGTCTGGTTAGCCAGGCTGGATTGCAGCAATGGGCTAGAAGCATCACTTGAGTTCCTCAGGTCATGCTTGAGATTCATCCCACTACAATGTTACTACAGGCTCACAGAGGCAGAGTTTGGCAAGGAAGAGGGGAATGGCTGGGAATTCACAATGACATAGTAACAAAGTCCTATTTTCTTTCCACAGTCTGTGCGAAGCAAGCTGTGTATCACCAGTGGCCTCTGTTGTTTAACTCACCTTTAGTCCTTCAATTTTTATATTGCCTCTCTTCTAAGGTGACCACCCCATAGATCAAATTCTGCAACATCTTCACTCCTTATGAATGGCCATGGAGAGGTATATTCAGATCACATGCAACAGCAGTTTACATTGGAATTGGCACCTTCCCTGTCCTCTGCATTCAAGAGATTGATGAGGCAGACTCCCCTAGCAATCTGCCACAGCCTGGATCCTTGTCCAGTCAACTGAGAGAGGTGGACACAAATTCTGAATTATGTATTTAGCCTAGGTGGTCTGGTCACAATCTCTTCTTCTCTCTGGGACCTGAATAGGGAATGATATCTCCTTTTCAGTTAATGATTAATGGTGTATCTTAACTTTCTGGCTTGCATTCAAAATAATGCTCTCGATGTCAGATTTGTCCCTCTTCTGTTCTAGCCATTAAGTCATACAGGAGGACATGCATCACCCTGGAGATGGCATCATTAGTTTCCACTCTGAGGTCTGTAAGAGGCTCATCAGCAGAAGGCACCAGATACTATTAAGCCTTCAGTTGTCATGGCTAACTTCCTTCGGCCTCACTCATAGAATTGCCTTGGGAGCTTTAATGGAGAAGACACTGGAAATCTTGCATGGCTGCAACTTCTTTTTAAAAGACTATGAGATCCCTGGGTTTATGCACCTTTCTTGTGAGGCAATTTCACCCTGAGGTTCCAATCAGTCACACCATAACAAGAAGCAAAGGATGAGGCTTGGCTGATAGAACAGCTCTGGAAAGAGAGAAAAAAAGAGAAAAGGGCAGAAGAAAACTGATGAAGATAAAAGTACATCAGTAAATAACAGGGATGTAATGCTAAGGAGCAGGAAAAAATGCAGGTGGCAGGAGAGAAAATGGGGAGTATGCTGAAAGAAGAGCAAAACATCAGGAAAGAGGAGAGATGTGAAGATCATATCTACTTTTCCCTTTCTGGCAGTCTGTAGCATGTAACCTAGCAAGAATTAGGATTTTAGTGTTGCACAGCAAAGAAGACCTCTTCTGCAAATCTTCAGGAATTGGCTCATATCTGCTCCTCACATCCCTCTCATCCATTGACAGTCACATCCAAAAGGCAAGGTGAGATCACTGCATTTTTGCTTGTTTTCCTTTCCATGAAGGAAGACAGGAGGGGACCTGGTACCCTGAATGGCTTCAGACAATCTGAGCCCATAAGCCAAGGACTAAGCAGACAGGGCAGGAAAGTATTGATTCTAAATGTTCTGTCCCCTAAGAGGGGCACATATGAGTGTTTTCAAGCCTGTTGAGGAGCTGGCTGCCTGATATTACTGTACATGAACCAAAACAAAAGCAGGAATATGGGCATTTGATGCAGAGGACTTAATGTGTTGTAAATTTACCATTTAGCCTAATCCAATATAATACATTCCTGTACCTTTATCATGTCTGTACAAAATGGTTGTGATGCATTTTAGGATTCAGGAACAGAAAAACACTTTAGGTGTTATTATTCAGTAATAAGATTTTACAGTTTATCTGGGTTACATATATATTATTCAGTAGCAATGTGCTACAGATTCATCTCCTTCTAACACGCCGTTTTGAATTCTTCTTTTGGGGGGGTCATCTAAGTCTTCAGAAAACATCCGTGGGTCTCATTTTCAGGCACTAGAGCAGATACTTTAGCTGCTTTTATTGCGTGTGCTGGCCTAGGCTTAGACTTCTGCTTCCCTGAAATAAGCTTTGAGTTCTCATGGGTCTTTCTCCAGCAAAAGCACTTAAGATACAGGAATCTTTGAGAGCTAAAACTTTAAGCACGGAGGTCACTGGGACAATCTGTGTGTCTATGCAAGCATTGCTTGACAAAGTTCATCGGCAGCAAGCAAGCCCAGTCTGTATAGATTCTCCCTCCATCTTTCTCATTGACCAACTCCTAACCTGATTGCTTTCTGCTTTTGCAAATGATGCAGTCACCATGGATAAGGTACAAGGAAGCCTTAGATAGGCTTTTCTCTTTTAAGAGACACATTGCCATTATAAACCTTGCTGTAGCAGTGGCAGGAGGCTGATGCACTGAAATGTTTCAGAGACTATCCCAAAGAATAAGACCCTCCATTGTGCATTTTACTTACCTGTATGGCATCACAGAACAGAAATGTCTCAGTGTGCAGGATAAACAAAGATTGTGAAGACCTATTTTAAGTCTTAATTTGGTTGTGTGTTTCCTAAGTTTGTTCTGTAATTGAATGATTTTTTATTTATGAGAATATTAATTAACAGTCATATATTTTCTTGAGATTCGTTTCCTCTTCCAATGGAAACATTGTCTGATCCCTTTTTCTCTTAATGCATAAACCATTTGCTACATGTTTACAAAATGATATCAAGTGTAAATCTAGTCCTGATAAGCAGCCTTGACAAGGAAATAACTTAGTGTTCAGTGTTCATAAGAAGGGAGGGTGGGAGAGAAAGAGAGAGAAGGAAAGAGAGAGAAAGGATAAGATCTCAAATGAAATCAGCACAATGTGCTCCTTCAGGATTGGTTCTAGAGCAGATAAGGTTTCTATTCCTCCATAAACAGGTCAAAGAGTCTCGGCATCAAATCTGTATTTACCAAAGTTTTCTGTCATTTGGTGAATTGATCACACATACAGTAAACAAACCTTTGTAAATATGAAACCAGATTAACATTTTCAGGTTTTTCAAATGCAGCATTCCCTGGGCATTTTTCTTAGACATTTAAATCCTATGCAAATAGTTACAGCAAATATATGAATCAGAAAAATGCACTTTCAACTGCAGTGACCACTCCTTTCTGTATCTCCTTTTGCTTGGAAATAGGTAAACACAGTACTGAGTTATTTCTATTTGCTTTTTCTGTTGAATATTTTTAATGGTTTGTACTGACTGAGGGAAAAACTGATGTTTAGTTAAAGTTGATACAACCCACAAGTGGACATGTCAAAACAAGCTTTAGAAAGTTACTTTTGATGTGTTTTATTGAGATATCTATGGTACTTTCCAATTACTTTATGCCAAAAAAGGTAGCTCTACTCAAAAATTATTTCTTTTGAAAACCACAAATACAACTTGTCAGCTTTTTGAATGTGCTTCAGTATATTTAAAGAGATCCTTCGTAAAGTAGCAATTGCCTGCTACTAGGAAAAAAGAAAGAAAAGGTGAGTAATACAATAAAATCTGCTAAAAAATCTTTACATAACATTCATAATTTCATTCAGGTGGTGATATCATCTCGTTGTTATTTTGTGTGTGTGCATACTTGTGTTTTTGTCTTCAGAAGCTCCATTTGCAGGAGTTAAAAAATAACTCTGTGTAGAGACCCAGGTTATTAGCTCTGTGACTGCTTGTGCTCTGAGTCAAAACTATGGAATATTTGGTGACACTTGGGTGTCCTTTCTATTTTAGGACTCTTCCTCCTACTGCAGAGATGTAATCCAACCTGAAATTTACTTCCTTTTTTAATCAGACCTTAAAACTGATACTGAGAAAAAAAATAAAAAAATAAATAAAAAAAACTTGTTCTTTTTTCCGTACACAGAGATATGGTTTTCCCCACCTTAAACATACATGATTTGAGTTCAAAGGCTCAGCTGCCTGAGTGATAGTGAAGGTCTGTTGTTTAGCCAAAGGATCAAGAGGATACTGGGCTCTGAGATGTCAGAAAGCGTGTCTAGGCAGGGGTTGGAGGTTTCTCGGTGGAGGTGGGAGGGATAGTAATCTTGATACTTACATTTCCTGACTTATCCATGGCTGCTGCAACCACAGGGGCAGAAAACAGGGAGAAAAAGCCTCATAAAATGTGTTTTACAACTAGCAAGTGTGTGAGACTGGTTGCCCATGCATTCTCCCTCCTGTCATGGTAGGAAGCTGCAGGTGCTGCTTGTCAGGGCCCTGCCCTTCCAGGGAGCATGACCAGCTGTGCCAGGAGCCTTGGCAGTGCCATCCTGTCCCTGGGATGCTGTTGGACAGAGGGAACACACACAGTCCTGCTCAGGACCACCAGGACATCCATGGCAGGTGCACCAGGATGGCAAGAGAAGCTGGAGGAGATGCCCAGGGAAGAGCTGGGCATCACAAGCCCACCAGGAATATCAGCCACAGAAGCGTGGATGCATGCTCAGGCTAGAGAGAGGAAAGTGCTGCAAAAATGGGAGCTTCCAGTTAAAGCTCTGTAATCCCTGAGATGCAGATCTATCCAAAATTAATGACCAGCTCTTTCTGAAAAATGAGAGTAAAAAAAAAAAGCCCCTGCACTGCCTAGGAGCCTCTCTGATTCTTAGAGCTGGACAAAGGGTTTGTGGTTACTCTTCGAGGAGGCAGGAAAATATCAGTCTGTGAGAGTTTTCCCTAGTTTATTCAGGGCTGGGAGTCCTGGAGTAAAGCCCTAACTCTGCCACACCACCATCACACCCTTAGGGCTGCTTTTCCATATTATACTTGTCTTCATTACCCATGTCTCACATTCCCAAGGCTGAATGGATAGACAGACTTGTACCCCTGCCACACACGAGGACTCTAACGTTAATAATCCATAGGTACTGGAAGTTACCTGACAAAGAAACTGTTACCCAGTGGAGAGCTGAGGTGCAAATACCCACAGTCATGATGGTGCTGGATGAGGATCCCAGACCACAATAAAAGGCAATAAAGATTTTCTAATAGAAGGCCAATGGGCATGGCACCATACACACCCGTAATAGATGGTCTGTATCCTGAAGACCTTCCTATGAAAAGAGAGGTGAGACAAGAAGGGAAGATGGCCTCAAGGTGTAAATTAGCTCTATTAAACTTGATATCTCTCTGATTTTTACACCCATCCATATCCTGTATTTATCAGACTCTCAGTCTCCAGTGGATTGGTGTCTGCTAGCAAACCCTCTGACTCCTTCTCTCATCTACAAAATTACCCCTATGAATCTCTAAAGTTCTGTATCTCTCTATATGTGTGTGTCCTTGAGTGATGAGCTCCACTTTAGAAAGAACTGGAAATAGCTAAGACATAAAATCCATCATAATATGGCAAGATGAAGAAAAATGAGAAGAGGAAAAATCGCAGATGACATTAATTTGTACAAACTATTTATATGTGTTTTGATAAAACTATTGCCATAATATAATGCAGCCTTTGGTAACTTATATAGCTTTTAGTGCACTAAGGTGTTGTCATTTTTAGTGATTTCATTGCTGTTTTATTCTTTTATTAGATTCTTTGTGTATTATCTTCTGACAGATGTTGGTAGCTTCGCCCCCCCCTTTGTGCATCTGAGACTCTTGAAATATAAATCTGCTGGTTTAGAAGATGCAGTTAGAGGTATTATGATGGAATTAAAAGCACTCTTTTCGCCTTAATGCAATAATTCATTAAAATACTTTTCATTAAATTATAAAGTGTATGTTGCTGACTTCTATAATTTGTTACTTTTAGTGTCTGCAACTGTAGTCTTTATTGACTCTACTGTTAAAATGTGTTCACTGAGGTTATGGTGGGTTGTATTGTAAAAGTGGCATTAGAAGAACACAAACATCTCTGGTTGAAAGAACTGAAACCTTGATAAATGAACCTGTATATGGCATTAAACTTAAAGGAGAGTGAAACACAGCCTCAAACACATTCTTAAATAAAAATGCCTGAGACTTTCTATCAGTATCTGAACAAAAATGGTTTGCAAAACACTAATAGATGTTGTCCTGGAGTGAGTTATGGCTGACTTCTCTGAGCAAGGACTGTCTAGCATTAGTAAGATTGGGCCTAACCTGGCTCCTCACGATAGAAAAGTATACTTGCTGCAAGCCACTGGCTGTCAAAAATGAGCAAACTGCCAGCTATGGGTGAGGTTGGCTCTTCTGTGCAACAAGGAATTCAGAGGACATTACTATTTTTTAACAGTGGAAGGAACCAGATCAGGTTTTAACATGACTGCAAATTAAAAGCTGACTGGGCATAAGAAGAATACTCCTGCAAAAAGCAAATAGGCTGAGCAAGAAGAAGTGTGTGCCTGATCTTGCAGTGGGCCTATTAATGGAGTCATTAAAAAAAGTCATGTTCTGCTACTGGTGAAAATGCTGCCCATGACTCACGGGCTGTATCAGTACAGCATGTGGTTCTCTGCCCACAGCCAGCTTAGCCTTGCTCTTGATTTCTGTGCAACTGTTTAGCTTCCTTTTAAAAATCAGCCTGTCTGCCCAGTTATTCTGGCTGTCTGCACTTACCCCTGGCCAGCTTGTATGGGCTCAGGATAGCTGGGAGGTAATTCGCTCCCATCCCTGCTTCTGTGCAGCCTCACAGTCGGCAAAGTAGGTAGATACAGATGTTAAAGCCAGCTGTTGAAAACCACTTCTGATGTCTCCAGATCCCTGTGATATTGACTCTTTTTCTGGGAGTCACGCCACATGGCTTGGCTCAGCCAGTGTTTCCTTCTTCTTCCCTGTTTTCTCCAGCTCAGGGCTGGAAATCCCCACTCGGTTCCCCTCTCCCCCAGCCCATGCCCCCAGGGCAGGCATGTGCCCATCTACCCCAGGTGATACCTTCTACCCAATGCTGCTCTCAGCATGGTCCACGCTTCCCATGCAGCTGAGACTTCCAACTGATGTGTGTTTGCTCTCTGTGCGTGTTTGTGGAGGGCTGATCTGTCCTTCAGAAGGGAGTGTGGGTGAACCAGTCTGGCCAGGAGCTGCGACGATATGGATTTCATCAGACTTGAAGTCCTTGCATCTGCTTATTCTCTATTGTCCTCTCCCATCTGTTTTGTTCACTGCCTGGTCTTCTGGACAGCAAGAAGGTCAGAGGCCCTCCCTGAACTCCAGCTCTTTATGCATATCCATCTGTTATTGTTATATCCATACAACCCACTTTTGATAAAGCTCATACTTCAGTGTGACCAACTTAAAATGCTGAGAATCTGAGAAGTTGCTAATAAATGGCAAGATTTAAATATAACAAGCATCCATTCAGGTAATTCCATTTGCGCATTGTTTCAAAGTCTTAGAGATATATTCCCATCTTAATCCATAAGTCTTAGGGGCTAGAAACTTTTAAAGAAAGAGAAAATGGGTATTTTGGAACAGACTCCTTATTCCAGCAGGGTAAGGTTTACAGAAGTCACCTGTAACTGTAATACATGTCACAAAATACAAAATAGGGATGATGTTGGTGTGTGATAGACCTTCAAAACAAGTTCAGTCAGAATAACAGTTCTTTTTTTGATGGCTCTCTTAAGATGAGAACTAATAAAACTGATCAATTTTTTCCCCCTAGAAATATTTTAAAAGTTTTATTCTTTTTCTAAAACATAACTGCTTTCTTTTGAGTAGCAGATTTTTAAGGTCTGAGTAAAAAGGAAGAAAAACTAAAGCAAATTTAAAATACTGAAAAGTTGAGTTAACCTTTTAAAATACCAACAAACGTTTGTTTGATGGAAAGCCTTTGATCAAAAATGTTTAGGGAAGCTTTGTTCCACCTGGTAGCCAAGTAAAGCAGCCATGTATTTGTTATTCCTGTTATGCTTCACAAGTCAGATTGGACCCTATTGTTTTCTGTATACAGTATAAGCACACCTGTACATGTAAAATGCTAGATAGTGTAGCAAAGTATTTGTGAAATGTTGCTGGTGATTGGGATATGCAGAAGGGATTGGAAATATGCACAATGTTGATCATTATAGTAATCTCCATATACTCATGCCCATGTTTCTTTTATTAAACTTTCTTTCAAGTTTCCCTATTAATTTCCAAAGACACAGAGATGAGAACTGGGAAAATATGAGCTGTCTGCCAACATTTCTCTGGGAAGCCATGTCTTACTTGCTTTTTCTGCTGGAGTGAAGGACCAGATGTGAAAGAAACATTGGCACCAACTGTATTTTTGTAAGAGTTTCAAACCTTTCAAGTTTACTTTTACCAAGCAGCCCTCTTCTGAGTCACTTGTCTGAAGCAGAGCAGAGACATGTGGAAGTGGACAACAAAGCCTCAGCCCTTGCTGAGGATTATTCCACCTGTGTGTAAGGAAAGCCTGTAGCATGGGCAAGAACCTCAACGCTCCCAAACCCAAATGCCTAACAGAGCTGATGGTTATGGATGGCCACAGACATGTTCTGTTGCAAGACTCACTTTCCTCCCAAAGCCTCCCTGCTGGTAATCTTATGCAGCTGATGGAAAAAGGAGGAGATTCTGAAATTCTCTGCTTAAGAAAATATGAGAAAATATTGTGAACTTTTACTAACCTTTACTTAAAAAGGAAAATTGCTTGAGAGGAATAAAACTGATGATGGTAGAGGGCAGAGAAGTGTCAAAATGTTTCCCACATCATTTGGCATATGGTAGAGTGAGAGATGGAAGAGGACCAGGGACATACGTGGTCCTCTGCTACACCTAGAACAATGGGGTTACAAAAATGGGAGAAATAATTATAGGGTCAGTGAACAGCCTGCTGGCCACCTCTAGTGGTCGCTGGGAGTTGTAGATAATTCATACTTTCTAGAAACATGCTCTCGGTATCTCTGAAGGCATTTGGCACAGACTGTTTTGCTCTCTAAAATTTGGGGAAGATCCAACCTGCCTTGCTCAGAGATGCTTTAGCAGGGCTTCTTCCAAGCTGGGGCAGCCCCTTGCTTTAGTTTCTCCTCAGGCAAGAGGAGAAACAGTCATTAACATTACAGCACTCATGAGTTTTATGGGAATAAGAATGACTTCTCCAGCAAGCAGGAGATTTGTGCCATTTCCTCCCTTTGCATTGCTCTCAGTGGGAGCTTTACAAGCAGCCTGCAGTGTGGAAATACCAAGGTGGGCAGACATTTGGAGACATGTACAATAAAGGAGAACATTCATTCAAGCAATTTTGCTGGAGTGCATCAATAAGACTGACTGCAGTTAAAAGAAAGAAAGAGAAAGCCAAAAGAAGCTCCATTCCCAGGCGATGGGAAAGTAGGATGGCCTGAAAGGAATTGTCAACTTTGGTGAGAAAGAGAGCTGCACACATGAAAAATGTAACTTCAAAATACACAACCACATGATGTCGGGTATGCTTAATGGAGGGAAGGACTATATTAATCTGTTTGAATTGCTAATTGGGGATTTAGTTGGCTAGATCAGGGGTTATAAGATTAAGGCTTTTATTCTGTGTTTTTGTTCTTTTCCAATGGTAGGAATCCTCTATAGATCCCCACTCTTGGGAATCTAATGCCCTCAAATGCACAACTCGGCAGCCGACGAGCAAGCTGATAAAGCATTCCTTGCAGATACTTAATGGGTACATTCTGTATCTCCGTCTGCATCTTTCTGTCTGCTTATCTTCTTTTTTTTCCCCCTTAGCATGCTTGGAGGAAGGTAAGCAAACAAAACACAGACTAAAAGAACTACCTCTTCCCTTCATGTTTATAGTTGCTTTCCCAGAAGTAATTTCCATTTTTTGAAATAACTCTCTAAATTTCTCGTATGTTTTTTAAGGATTAAGATCCCTGTTTCGTTTCAGGTTGCTTCAGCTGTATGTCTTTTCCATTACAGTTGTGCATCAAAACATTCTGGACTTCTTAGAGGGTGAGGCAGCTTCATGCATGGCAGATCTGACAGGGCAGGTTTGACATGGCAGGATGCTTCCCATGTTGCCAGATCAGCTCCATCACTCACTACATTCCTTTTTGGGCACAGACAGCAGAGTTCACTGCAGGAAGCACAGTTTACCTCACCCTCCAAAATCTAAAGTCCTCACCTTAATTGTATCAGTACAGTAAATGAAATAATAGTAGGAATATGGAGCAGAGGAGAACCTTTATTTTTTAAGATAGCAAGGGGCGGTTGTTTATAGTTGAGGTTGTTTGTTGTCTATGCAACTGCAGTAAAAATGTATTGTGTAGTAAAAGGATTACAAATGTCTTGAATTCTAAAGTATATACAAAAATTCTCTTCAGAAATCTTGTTGCAGTAATTACCTGTATTTCCCCAAAAGCAAAGGCAACTTATTTTCCCAATTGTTTTTCAAACAGAAATGTCAGAACAGATGTTTTTATCACTCAGGGAAAACCACTGTAAATTCTGTGTTTAATGAAAATGAGGTAACTGTCCTCAGCCAGAAGGCAAAAAACCAAATTCTTCAGGTAGTTCCTTATTTACTCTCACAGGAAGCTTCTCTGCTGGATACAAATAACTGCCAAAAACTAATATGTATCTTGCTGCTTATGTACTTAAATTCCCCAGAGGTTTGCAACTATTTAAAAAATTGTGATCATTCTTAAATTGGTAGAGTATTCCTGACTCCGAAATTGCCTGTTTACACACATTTTTCACCTGTAAGAATGGTCATTTATGGTGCAACTGTGATAATGAACTGGATTTAAGAAGTTAGTAAAACTGGGTCTCACATTTTTCCAATGGATTGCAAAATCTTCTCTGTTGTGTGGGCATATTCCTACCCCAAACAGAGCCTTAACGAAGCCAGAAAAGGACAACAAAAGCTCAGGGATGCACCAGCTTGGATAGTAGATCAGGGACCCAGCAGGTCATGGCAACCTGCCCACTTTTAATGGGATGAATCTCATAGGAAATTTTGCGTAAAATCCATTGTCAAAACAATGCCAAGTCAGATCCTTCAGTTATAACAGAAGAACCAAAATATGGCTCTGTGGGGAGCTAAAAGCAGGATAGCAGATGATGCTGCTGTGTGGCTGGCAGTACCACATGATGTGTTGAAGAGCTGAGAGGGGTGGTTTTGAGAAATTATTGTGAAAATATTGTGCTTAATACAACAGTGGAGAGTTTAGGGCACAAGCAGTAACACATAACTGAATCTCCAGAGCTGGGAACTGCAAAGAGAGTATTCCTGGGTGAGAAAGTTTCAAATCCATTTGCTGTTCAGGCTTCTTGGGTTTACAGACTCTAATAAATTACAATGGAGGTGACTTCCTTATGCAGTATGCTGTGTCTCCACCACATGTCCACCTTGTTGAGATGAGGTTTGTGCTTCTTGAAGACTGCAAGAGGAATTGCCTCATTTCTGCTTAGCCGAATCAATTGTGCTGCAGAGACTCAAACTGCTACTCCTGGAAGACACTTGCCTTCACTGATCCAAATTTTAAAGCGTCTTATAGAGCTCACTCATCACCCTACATCTGTCCCCTTGTCAGTTGGGCTTGATCAGTATTTCTCGGTTCCTTTGTAGAGATTTAAAAGCTTCCCATTCTTCCTTTGAAATGTGGGAATAAATTGCATATTGGGTTTTGCAAAGTGAGTGAACGGCCCTTTTCAACTAGTCAGCAAAAAGTTTCAATAGAGGAATTAAGGCCGATGGAGGAGGAAATGTGATTCTGGGCTTAAAAGTTGTTTTTGGTGCAGACTTCTAGAAACCTAGTGCATACATTCATTGTGTGAGTAATAATGGAAAAGAAATGTCTTAAACAAATACCTTTTGTAGGATAAGTTTAATGCCACAATCATATTACTTGGGTTGACTGCAGAAATGGGAATGCAAATGATAAACTTTTCCCAACAACACTAATCTGAGAGGAGCTCACTGAGAAGAATAGCATCTGAAATATTGTACACAATGAAATATTGTGTCCTTCCCTACCCCCAAGGTTGAGGTCTTCTTCCCCTCTTCAGGCAAGTGGCACTAGTCGGATTACAGTGCAATCGTAACAACTAAAGATGGAAAAAGCTCTTGGGCCATTTAATCTCTTCCCCTGCCAGTAGAGGATTATTCCTGAAGCATGTTCTTCAATGTGTCATCCACTTCTGGGTGACTGGAGCAATAGGCTTCTATCATTTTTTAGGGAGATTATCTTTTAGATAAGACCTTAATGACCTATGTCCTAACTACTCTGGAAGAATCCTCAGAGTTGGATTCCTCAAAGTTATGGCTAAATACAGCTGTGTGCATGCATTTGCCTCTACTTTTTTTTTTTTAAATCAAATTTCGAGCTGTCACAGCAATTTTGATTAAATTTATTAACAGTTTCTTTGGCCAAGACTCCCTTCGCTCCCACATCTGTATTACATGCAAATAAATAATTTGGTCATGTACTTTCAATCCTTGTGTATGTACATAGTGGAGGCTCTTCTGCAAGTTTTTAATTTGTAAAGAACTGTAGGATCTTTAAAATCCATGAATGGAGTAGTTTGACTAAAAATTGTTATCTATTTCATCTGGCATAATTTACTCTCTGAAAAGGGCCCTGGATAAAATCGGGCTTATTTATTGATTCGTTGCCTTTTTATTTTTCTGTCTATGTGTTCAGATTTCTTTGTGTTAAAGGTTGTTTTGTTATTTTGTCAAGGACTCAGATTTTCCTTACCAAAATGTAATTGTGAGGTTATGGCTATTTTTAAGTGTAAAGCATGGTAAGACATTTTGTTTTCCTACTCCTTTGCTGCACTTCCTCCACCTTGTTATTGCCAGTGTACATATAATTACTAGTGTACACATGCTCTTGTATGTGCAGGAATACATATAAGGCCAACCATGTTCTAACTTCTCTATTATTTTGTTTTAAAGCAAGTGCCCAAAGAGCTCCAATTCTGCAATCATTAGAAGCTTGCTTGACTTCACTTGAACAGAAAGAGAATAACGGCATCTGTAATATAACATACAATAAAATAATGGCTCCTTTCTCCCCGAGCAAAGAGGGGTCAGGTCTTCCTCCCTTTCTCAGGCAATGGAGCAGTCATATTATTAGTGCATTATAATAATGAAAATATGGGGAAAAGAGTTAATCTAAGTATGAACTGTCATGTATTTAAGCTTGTAGACACGTAGGATCAGGATGTAAATGGATACTATACTGTTGAAGATTAGATGAAAGGAAAAGGTGTTATGTACTTAGATTGAACAGGAATCCTTTTTATGATATTAATGTTTTTGCATCTGTATCTGTTGATATTTATTAGAAAAGAGGACTGGCCTTTTTTTTTTTCCTGTAATAGAAATTTTATTTAAGGGAGAATGCAGAGTGAGAAATGAAATATGATTGTGACCTAGATTATTGCAGGCAGTTTCTAACAGACATCCTGCCACAGAAGAAGGTTATATGGAATCATGCTAAAAGGATGTCAACAAACTGATGGGCTTCCATGTTGAGTGGTTGGAGCTATGTAAGATGGAGTAAGAAGGATGAAAAATGCCAGGTCAGCAGCAAGTTGCTTGGACAAATTATTTATTTTTCTTTTTTTTTTTAGAAAGGGAAGAGGGAAGGAAAAGCTCTACATGAGGATGAAAGTTGTCTCAAGACTTCTCTAACATTTAGCTAAGCTGAATTTGGCTTATCAATGCTGATTCTGTCTCATTAGGCCATTTCTTTGACATCTTTGAACTTTATCTGATAATTCAATTAGTTACAAATGCTCATCTAAATCGTCAATAATATTTTGTCATTAAATATGTGACAAAAAGTCTAAACCACTTCTTGCAATTTTCCAGTTTTGGACATGTGTTTATCTGTACAAACTCAATTGTTAAGAGGAATTCTGAGGTGTATCTGTGCAACACCACAGAAATTTCAAAGACTTGAAGTCTCCTTTGTAAAGTTGAACAATATTCAAATGCTGAAAATCAAGAATAGCAGGAAAATGGATGCCAGTGATAGGCAGGGCTGATTGAGTTAATTACAAACTGCTAAGACAGTGTAAACACTGGTGTGTAGAATCTGAATATACATTAGTAAATAAATGGAAGTTTTCTTTGGCCCAGAGGGCAGCTGGCATGGCCTGGCATGGCTCAAACCCATGTGGCTTAATTTTCTCCATCCCTCAGAAGAGTAGCTGAATCTCCTGCTGCTTGTTGGCAGCGGTCCCTGGTCTCCACCAACCCCTAAACCGTGCCCAGACCTCGTCAGGAAAAAAAATGAGCCACTTGGCACAGGTCAAAATGGTGCCACGGGCCAAGTCAGCAGCATCCCAGCATGGATGGTTGCTGGCCGAGGCATCGGCATCTCTCCTGGTACCTCTTTGCTTTCCCAAGCAGGCTGCAGTTCTGTGTGCCCAGCTTCATGGTAAGCTGAGCATGCACAACTTTATTGATTGCAAAACTAGAAAAGAATAAATAATTTGCTGTCTTTTTGTTTGTTTGTTTTGTGTTTTTTTTGTTGAAGCTGTGACAACTTTAGAGTTATTCCTGACAAAAGGCAATAGATAGGAGGTGGAAAGGCTTGGCTACTGGACAGAGCACACAAAGTATATAAATGATGCAAGAGGTGTTTTGCTTAGAATGTATAAATAGAAAGAGAAATGCAATGAAAAACACATTAAAGCAAAAAATCTAGACCTAGTTTTTATATTCCTAAACTGTTTCTTCCAGGAGAAAATGTTCCCAGGAATGTTACTCTTTTTTCTCAGATCTGCTTGAAAATACTTAGCAGGTCTGCTTAAGTCAGGGATAAATTTAGTTATCCCCATAGATGGCTTGATCTCCCTTGCATTTTTTGATTGATAATTGCCATTTTTATTTTATTATATTTGCAATTAGTGCAAAGTTTATTTTAATTTAGTAGCATCTAACTTACCTTACAGTGTGTTTTGGTTCTAAGCAATTTCAGTCTTAAGCATACTTAATTCCCTTCTGAGATCCTCCATCACTAACAACACAAGATCAAATAACCAACTAATTAAAATTTATGTCCATCTTCTATTGAAGTCATCATTCATATCCCCTTGAGTAGGTGATTTCTGACTGTGTGATCCCACAGGAATATTTTTATGTCTACAGTAATATGTGAGTGTGGAAATGCGGAGTTTATTCTGTTCCGTTCCTGTGTAAATGGAAAAGGTTTCAATTAAAGGGTTAGTATTTACTGTTTCCCTTTTTTTTTTTTTTTCAGTTTTCAGATACTCTGTGCAAAGACTTTGTTAAATTTGCCTTTCTGCAAGGAAACAGTATAAAGTTCTACATTTATAATTTTCTCATTAAAAATGTACATTGGATAAAAAACCCCTTCATCAACCTCCATCCTGGGCTGTATCAAAAGAATTGTGGCCAGCAGATCGAGAGAGGTGATTCTGCCCCTGTACTCTGCCCTGGTGAGACCTCACCTAGAACACTGTGTCCCCAAAAGAGTTTGCACCATTCAGTTCATATTCACATGCCATTGGCCAGTGCAAACAACTCTTACTAAAGGCTTCGTTCTGTGAAAACACCACCCTGATGGGTGGCAACACAGCCCTCACATGGCTTCGAAACCATGGAACCACAGAAGCACACTCAAAGATTGATCAATAAGGTCCTATTGGCAGGACCATATGACCCAGAAGAAACCCAGGACCAGCTGCTGTGCAGCATGAATTTGTCTAGGTCATGTCATTTGACCTCAGGCTTGTTTTATTTACCATGAATTGCAGCAACTTCTTAGCATTCTAGATACAACAGGTCAACCTTCATGAACACTTTCCACATGAAGGCAAGGAGTAGGAATGATCCTTCCTTTCTGCTGCGTTCTGACCATGTCCTTGTTTCTCTTCTCACCCAAGTGGAGGAAGCCATCTGAAAACCATTTAAAAATGCACAGGCCTCTGAACTGACCTCCAAATGGTAACCACAGTGATGCAGAGGAGCTTCCTATCAGCAAGAAATGCTGATTACAGTGGAAAGAAATTAGATGGGACTTGGACCAAAGTGACTGTCAAAAAAAACAATTGTGCATGCAAAAGTGGTTAAGATACAGTAACAGGAATCCTGTTACTTCCTGATAAACTGGGTCCTCAGCAGGTTCTTTGAGCTAAAATTAAAAGTCTGATTATGTTTTCAGCACTATTATTTATGTCATTCTGTGGTTTATTTACTTTTATTTAGATGCTTTCAATTATATTTATGC
The DNA here is from genome assembly GCF_000747805.2 of Chaetura pelagica. Taxonomy (NCBI): domain Eukaryota; kingdom Metazoa; phylum Chordata; class Aves; order Apodiformes; family Apodidae; genus Chaetura; species Chaetura pelagica. Next base: position 12,108,724 of record NW_009970726.1, on the reverse strand, counting down.
TACATTTCCACTGAGTAAGGTCCGTTTTTAAGTATATCAGGTGGGTGTGAAGTCTTTCCAGCCAGGACAGTTCCCAAGTACACATTGTCCTCAGTCCCAGCAAAATAATTAAAACGTTACTGTGGTCCTGAGTAGCTCCTGGAGAAAGTTTGCACTGCTGGTTAATGGTGTTCATGGTAGCTAGATAGTATCAAGTTCTGATTCATCATCCTCATAGATATATCTCTCACTGATCATGCACTGTATGCTGCTGAGATCAGAATCCCGGGAGAGGGATGTGTCCTCAAACTGTGCAGTAGGTGTAGGAAAGCCAAGCTGCCCTGGAGTGTGCTTCAGAGATGGGACCTACCATAGCAGGGTACCCATAACTCTTCCAGATCTCTGGGCTGAGGAGGTCAGACACCCCCACGTCTGCCTGTGGGCATGGGGTGCAGCCTCTGGTGTGGGGTAGGAAGGGGGGTTGGTGGGCTTGGCTGCTCAAGGGATAGTGCTGCACCCCGTGTCTAAATGAGGGGTGCTAAACAACACTCAAGTCCTTCCCTCTCAGATGAATCCACAATTGCACATTAAACCTGGAAACACCCTCAAAGCTGAAATGCAGGAAAGAGTCACTTTGCCAGAGGTCTTCTGTCAAAGCTGTGAAGAAATAAAATACTGTGCTCCAGAGTCCTACTGCCACTGTGCTTTTTTCCTCTATTGCTTTTGAACTGAGAGATGAAACATGCGCTGACTTCTCATGGATCTGTTCCTGCTCACTTCTGTTCTTTGAGTCTCAGCCCAGGCCACTGCTATGATTCCTTGGGGCAGCAGAGAAGGGACCTGCAGATGTAACCAGAGAGTGTGTAGGAACAGACACTAGCAGTGAGCTCGTCTCCATCGCAGATAGGGTTGACCTCTTGTGAAGGAGCTGCACAGAGCTTGAAGCTTCTCCGACCCCACAGGCTTTAGGTGCAGGGATTTCCAGGACCAACGGCAGAGAAAAAAGGTGTAAGGATCCTTGTCTGTGAACAGTTTCAAAGAAATAACACACTGGTGCTCACTAGTCATCTCCTTCCTAATCGTGCCAGTTTTGTTCAGAAATTACTGTGCGATTGATGGAATTCAGGCAGTAGGTTATGATTGAATGCTTCTACCGTGAGAGAGAGGACAAGAAATACCACATAGGGGTCCTAGGGACATATTTCTCCCCTGGTCTCCCATGTGGGGCCATAATTAGAGATCTGATTTACCATTATTGCATGATTTATTTCTTTTAGTTCTTGCTTCCACCAAGTCTAATAGATTTCTCATGTTATTAGATAACCTTCTCGGTGAGCTGTTGTATAGATAATGGTTTCATGTCCCAGACCCAGAGCTTTAATTTTCACAAGTGCACTTAAAAAAAACAATCAGGCAATGAGTTATTAGTCAAGTTATTAGTCTCAATCGTGTCACCATTAAATAGTTTGGTCACTTTCTTAGCTACAAGAGCAATCAGTTGAGTGTCCTCCTGGTCTCCCGGCTGTGGAACGAGCTTGACGATACCTTCATTACCCCATCAGAAGGGCTCACAGCACTCAGGAGCCAGCATTTATTTGGCCTGACATGTCCAAGGTTCAAGTTTAGTACTTAAGCCTGTACTTGCATCCTGTAGACTTCAATGGAATTAAACCACATGCTTTGTTAAGTACAAATGTATTTAAGTGCTTGGCTTAATTTAAAGAAAAACAGGAGTACTTTATGACGTTTTGGCTAGTGAGCATGTGGATCCAGGCTTCAATCACAGCAAGTGCCCAGAAAAGCCACTCCCAGCTGTGAGCATGGACTTTTCCATTTTGAAATTGTATATCAAGTTACCTGGGCTTTGAGAGTCTGATCATATCAGAGCCAGAGTCCACTGTGAAGTGAAGGGCATTGGATGCGTAATGGATGTTGTTCAGCAGTGGGGCAAATCAGGCTCTTAAGCTTTTACTGCATCCCACAAAGTGAAAGTGGAGAAGTCCGAGTTTTATTTAGCTCCATAAAATATTTAACCTCAAGAGTGATGGAGTGGATAAAAATCTGTATTTTGTAAAAAGCTTCTGTTTCAAGGCTATCCTTTTTATGATTAGCCTGTACATTCTCAGGAAAAAAAAAGAGTGCAATATCTATTATTATCAGAGAATGATCCAATAAGTGTCTTGGGTATTTCTGCCAAATTCTGTGCAGGTTCCTAATGAGGGAGATATTAAGTTAAAATCAATGTGGGAGTAGTTCTTGTAGACCAGGGGAAAGTGTGTCATTATTTTTGCTGGCCAAATATAGTATCATCATCCATTAACTCCCTAACTGAAAAATATCCCATATCTCACTGGGATGCTGATCAAGTCATGTTCTTGTGTATGATTTCTCTTAAGACACACCTAGCATGTATTTTAACAGGAAGAATTGTGGCAAAAGAATCTCAAAGCACTGAGAGATTTTGTGTTGCTAAATCTCCAAAAATTAAAAGGAAAAAACTCGTAGCATAAAAAATACTCTACTGTAGGCTACAGGTAGTAATTTTATCCAAAGAGACCATTCCAAAAATTTGAAACGCAGACTAGCAGTCTCCTGTCTGAGGAGGTAGGTTCAAAACCTCAAGAAACATAAGAAGTCTTAAAGTACAGGAAACGAATAAGGAGGAAAGTCAAAATCAGGTGTTCAAATTTCAGTAAATTAGAACTATGAAAAGACAAGATAATCCCCATGGTCAACAGCAGCACTGGGGCACAGGGCACCAGACTCGGCCAGCAAAATTGCCAAAACCCAAACCCTTGTCTCTTCCTTCACACAAGCTGCTCAGAGAAGTGTCTCTGGCAGCGACCAAAGGGTCTGTCCTGGGGGGACCTCTCCAGATGCCTTGCAGTGGCTGTACTTCTGAGTTTTGCAGCAGCTCCTGAAGGCTGCTGCCAGTGAGGGCTTTCCAACCCACCAGGGAAGGGGGCCTGGGTGTGTACAGAGCAGCCCTTTACTGTAAAGGCAATCCCCACTCTCATTAACCTGCTCGTTTGATAATGATCCACTAATGGAGAGAATTAAAGTTGGCAGCCTTTGCCTTGCAGCTGTTCTCCACTCCCTCCCACTGGAGACAGGCTTTGGAGATGCTCCTTCCCTTAGGCTGTGACTCCTCCTTGCATCACACTATCAGAGCCCCATGGCTGTCTGCATGGCTGAAGCACCCAAATGGCTGCGTTTATCTGTTTCTGTGTTGCTAGAAGTCAGGCAGGCTTATTTTGAAGCTTGGATGTCTCAGAGTTTCTGCCAGAAAATTGTCTACTATGAACTTAACATTGCATGCTACCAGAATTGCTTAAATTTCTGTTATATCTTTGTCATTTTTTTTTTCCCCTTAGCTGGTTACATGACTTTTGGAAACATCCTTCAAGTCATATTATAGCATTATAAATCACCTGCTGAACAACTGGGATTCAAGGTGGTTGATTCCTCACAATTTCTTCAAGATCAAAGGTATGGCTGTCCTCCAAAAGCTGTGATGCTTCACATCAAAGTTCACAATGAAAACTATCTCAATTTTCCTCTTTAGCAATGGATTTGACTTCATGACAATAACAGTTCGACTGGCAGGACAGAGGACATGGCTGTGCTCGTTAGCATGGCAAATGTAAAACCAAACGGAGAAACCCTGATTTCAAATCTTCTGTTCCTAGAATTTGTGAGTCTGTTTAAAAAAAGCAAGTGTCTTTAGCACTGCTATAAATATCCCTTTAGTAAATGCCCTGAGTATCTTTCAATCCATGCTGATCCTTGTAATCACAGCTGTATTGTTCTGATCATGTCATTGAAAATGCTTTTGACAGAACAAATGATGATCACCTGTGCTAGAGTTTGTAAAAAGCCTAAGGTCCAATCTTCTATTTCATCAAGAAAAAACAACATTCAGTTCATTTCTTTCTCTCTTTCATGTGCAATGCTTTTCACCGGGACACGCTGTTTTTTTCACTAGCTTTTTTAATTCTTTTTCTCCATGAGCCTCACAAAACAAATAACTGGTGGGAAGTTCATAAAGGAATTGCTTTTACTTGCTTCAGGTGCTGACGGCCTGGTGTGGCTTGTTATGTTGGAGTTTTTTTGTGTGTTTTTTTTCTTAAAACAGAAACTGGACTCTGCTTTGCTTGAAAGTAAGAGTTCTGCAGATGTGCGATGGCTGATATTCCTGCACCTATTCTTGTACAGCAAGACTAGACTTTAAAGTGTCTGAAGTTGGTATACTCAGAGAATATCAGTCATAAATACTTTTATGTCTGACTCATTTAAGCTGGAGTTGTAACTTTCACATTGCCATGTGGCTGTGTATTATTGAAGTTTAAAGGAATTCCTTTCGAAGTCTAATGTTTGGCTCATGATGAAAGAAAATCAAACAGCTTATTCAGAGTTACGTTAAATAATTACATGCGTAACCCTTTAAATGCTAGATATGCAAATAAAGTGTTATACGGTCACTTACATAGCAAAGACTTAAGGCCAAATTCCCCCTGTCTATCTCCCCCTCCCCAATCCTATCCCTGTTACTTCTTCTGAAGTAATCTGAAACTGATTTTACCCCTAGCAAAAACGGTTTGATTAGATAAAATCCAGTTTAATTCCTGAAAAAAAAAAAAAAAAGCCCAAAAACAAGGGTCCAGTTTTTACACAGAGGCTAGAGGCTACTGGCTGTCAGAATGCTTCCTCAAATTCACCCTCCAGATGTGGAGTGCTTTTTGAATGAGACCAAAGGCTCACACGTGGTGCTTGATTCTCACAGAAGAACAGCCACTGCAGGACCTCCATTTGAGGGTGGAGGTTAGAATACCCCTCCTCACCACGCTCACAAATTGCTACTGAGACCAATGTTTGGTTAAAAAAAAAAAAAAGCTCATAACAAAGGTCTCAGTTCTGTACCTGAGAACATTATTGCTGACATCATTGGAAATTCAACTGAACTGAAGACTCAAAGGATCATTCCTTGTTTCTCATGGTCCTTGTGGTGGACCCCCGTGCTGTAGACTTTTCCAGGTGGGAAAAGGTACATAGGAGTCATGAATATACTCATGCTGATAAATAGTCACAGATCATGAAAGGCAATTGCTGCTGTTTGTTTTTCTTGCTGAAATGGGTGCACCAGTGGAGATTTCAGAAGGTAAGAAGGAGACACGATGCTGAATCTGGGCAGGGAGGCTTGCATCTGTGCAAAATAAACATGAATTCAGCAACTACTCTCAACCTATATTAGGCCTTTCTTGTGTTAGCTGAACAAACAATGCTGATGTTGTTTCAAACTTTTGCATAGAAGAAGGAGCTAAAAACTTTCATCCTGCAAGGGATCTAGGCCTAGCTGAGTCATCCAAGGTAATTTAGGAATTGCTTGGATTTATGCCCTCTGCTCCCACCCTTCTTAAGGATAATACAAAAGATTATCTAAGATCTGTCATTTCACTCAAACCATTAAAAAAGGGAGATTCACACTACAGAGGGACACATTTTCAAAATGTTATTAAGGCTCTTTTATAAGATCTTGTTTATATGTTAACTTTTTATTAACTTAATTGCTGTCTGCAACTAAAGAGAGTCAGAAAAAAAGTGCCTTTTTCATGGGTTCAAGGACTTCAAGGAGAACACTGGGCTTCATTGTATTAGAGCATTTTTGGCTTCTTCATTGCCCTGAACCGGGACAATTTGTTGTCAAAATATGTGAGTAAATATCATAAAGCCTGGGATAAGGAATAAAATTTTCTCTAATCTCAGAGAAGATTGAGTTTAAAATCTGGGCTATGATTCAGATCACGTTTTGTTTGTTTGTTTGTTTATGTCTTCTTTTTTTTCCCCTTTCTGTTTATGTGATCCAAAATAATATCTCCTTACAAAGCCTTTTTTTTTCCTGGCAAAACGCCATCTGTCTTCAGCTTGGTTTGCTAGAGCTTGTGTTTATGCACCACAAAAAAAAAAAAAAAAAAAAAAAAAAAAAAAAAAAAAAAAAACAC
>NW_009970726.1:12094034-12102667 GCF_000747805.2 Chaetura pelagica | reverse complement strand
TGCGTGGGTTGTTGGGTTTTTTGTTTTTGCACCAAAAAAAAAAAAAAAAAAAAAAAAAAAAAAAAAAAAAAAAGTCTACCTTAATTGAAAGCTTTGCCAGAATAAAAATTACAATATTTGTCCCTCACATATAAGAGCAGGGATGGGCATGAAGTAGTTCAGATCAAATGTAGAAAGAAGTTTTGGGCTTAAATAATTTTAAGAACACTTAAATGTGCCAGTATGTATTTATGTATTTTTCCTATTTTTAAAACATGGGGGAAAAGAATACAAAAGGTAAAGTGAACTGTATTTCTGAGCCACAAAGAAACCTGTAGCACTGTGAGAACTAGAAATGAACAAATGTATTTTTAGCTGCTTGTTACCAGGATGTGACTCCTTTGTTTAGATCACACAAATATGACCATAGCTTAACTTTGTCATTCACTTTCTAAATATTTTACAAAAGGGAATAAACTGCGTTCATTTCTGACAGAGTGCTGTTGCATGCAAGGGCACTCACAGTTTGTTTATAGCATTCCAGAAGTATTCTGTTAATGAAACATTTCAAGGCTAATGAACCGAAACTTTGCACCAAACAGCGAGCGGCTGCAAACACTTTCTTGTCTGCATTTGTCAGAGTTCACCTTTCAGCTGTTTGCTCCTCTCCACCCACTCTGCGCCACTGCAGATAAAACAACATCTTGGATTGACAAGTCAAGTTTGCTTTCTATGGAAAAGCTGAAGCAAGTCAAGCCATTAACTCTTTTGAGACAAATACACTCGTGCATTCTGGGCAAACTGAGTAGCACTGGGGGGTGACACTGCTGTCCTGTTCCCCTGAAGTTTTAGTGTCCTATTGATGAGCCTAGCATGAAGCCCAGAAGGAATAATGAGAAAGTACCATTTGCAAAGAGGGATTTCACATGTATGGTATGTGGTCATGTCCTAGTGGTTCTGGCAATATAAAATCAACAGTTGGCTTTTGGGAGGATGGTTAGCTTGGCAGTGCTCATACCCTTTCAAGATCTTTCACTAGGTTTTGAGGACCTAATGCATTCAGGAGGGAATGTTTTATGGTGGCTGCTTCCAAACTTAGCTGTGACTGAAACAATCCAAGGTCTTCATCTTGCAAGTCTGTGAGCAGCTAAGTAAACATCCATGGCAAAATCATCACCCAAGGCTAAGTTTTGTCTACTCTGGGGATCTATGTTCACTTCTGCTCTGTCTCTGATTTTATTTGTGGCCTCGAGTAAGGTAATCTTGCAAGACTTTTTCTAGCTGGGCAATTGCATGGTATCTGGCAAAGGTCCTACTCCCCTTTGGACCTTCTAAGGAACACACTGAGTGTAGAAGTTGTATCATTAATCAGTCTAGAAAAATCTTCTGCACTGAGCAGAAGTAAGGTCTCAGCCAGTCACCTTGCAAATGCATAGAGAAGAACAAGGTGTCAGCAGAGAATGGTTAGGTATGGAGAGAGAAATTATTACAAATCTTTTCTGGTTCATAGTGAAGGTAACCACAGAGTCACAGTTGCACCTAATTCTGCTAAGAGCCATCAAAGCCCTGATGCTGTGAAAACCCTCTGAGTGCAAGGTTTTAATTTTTGCTGCTCCCCACCTCAGGTCATCATCCCTGCAGTGCTCCTCACCCAGGCTGTTGTCAGGAATCCAGCCCATCTTGTTTAAAAAGGAAGGTCCTTTGTATGTGATTCTAAAAACATATGTATTAACACAAACTGTTGCTTATTTTGATGACTGTAGCATGAGTAATGTGATGTAGAGCAAATATTCCAAGCAAGTTGTTGTTGAAATCCTAGTATTTCATTGCTGTCCCTGTTGTTCACACAAGTCAATGGATTGTTTGCTTCAGAAGAAGGCAGAGATATAATGATCAGGCACTTTATAATATGCTTTTTTGAACAGAGTCATCTGTAGCAATGGTCTGTCCTAGCAGCTTGCCACAGGGCTAGAGGCAGAGCAAAAAGACATCAGCCAGTTCCTGCCACCTGCAGTGAAACGGAAATTTGAGAGAAGAACTAATTGGGAAGAGTCGTCTGTTGTAGGAACTTGGATCCCAGGGATAAAGATGAGACTCATGGTCTTCATTTGGCATTGTTTCAGTATTCTTTCCATGAGAAAAAGAAATGGGTCATTTTACAAGCACAGTTGCAGGTGAACACTGAATATCATCCAACTGTGATTACAGTTATGACTTCTAAAAAAACCTATTCCTTGGCCGTTGTTCTTCATTTTTCTAATAAAGTTACTTTCTACACCTGAAAAAAAAATCTTCTCTGAAAATCATAGCTCTGTATAGGCTACTATATTTTTAAGAACAGCCATTGTCTTTCAGGTAGCTGGAAGGGTTATTCCTACTGGTTTTAAATCTGAGATAATCATCTTCAGCAGCCACAATGAACAGGCCCTGTCTGGAAGTAGAGAGACAGTATCTTTAGCCTACATTTCTCCCAGGAACACGTTTGAGTGTGGTTTTTGGTTTGGTAGTGGAGTTCTCTGATGTGTATCAGCTGAAATATAGGAGTGTTTTTTATCACCATCATTTGTAGATGTGGTCCAAGTTAGCACTGGGTAAACCTACTACCTGCAAAACAAAATATGAATAAATTCACCTGCTGACTCTGAAATCCTGTTATTCAGAAGCTCAATTTTTTTCCAGGCTTTTCACTCCACTAACATATGAGGTATCTTTAGTGCATGGTAGATGCAGATGCAATTTAATAATTACTTTTTAATTAACTGAAATCAGTGAAATCACACTGTTGAGAAGTGCAGTAGGTTGCCATCATGTAGCAGTATTGTCCTCATGTTTAGTAGAGTAGTAGGGATCATAGCATCCTCAGCATGCAATAGAAAACCCACTTTAGATGATGTCCAAAGTGATCATCTGAGTTACTGCTCCCAAGATGTGTCCTTCAAGAATAAAAGAATAAAAAGGTAAGAAATCAGTGAGTGACTAGGAATTGGTACTAAAAGTGGTACATCCACCTGCCACCTTCCAATTCTTTATCTCTCCCACAAAGCCTTGCAGGAGCTACTCCTGCGTTTTGCTAGAGATGACAGCCACTCCTACTGGGCTACTGCAGCAGAGAGAAGTCCAGAGTAGCTTTTCCATTTTAGCTCTTTGGTGGAACAAGGTATCTCTGAGTCTGGCAGAGCTCCTGGCTATTTGGCATGTTACTTTGCTTTATCCCATTGCTGCTATCCTTCTTTTGTTCCCAACATTGCACCAGCTGACAAACCAACAATGAATATGAATGCAAATGCCAAGGACAACACCAAGGAGATGTCATCTTGTCTTGTTTGACACACAGCCATCTACACCTTGATTGTGTTGGTAAAATACTCTTCAATATAGTGAAAACGTGATGCTGAAGATCTGAAATACAGTATTTTATGTTTCTCCAAGAGAAATTTGCAGGGAGTATATAGATAGGACGTACATGCAAGGCAATTTATTTTAGCCAAAATAAGTATCTGCATTTTGTGAGGCTACAAAAGCAGCTTGAGGTTTTCTCCTAGGGGAGCCCAGAAATTGAGACAGCACAATATAGCTCTTTGGAACAGAGCCTAAGACCTCCAATTTCAAAAGTTACCATTGATTTTGGGTATCCAACTTAAAACTCCTTAAAAGCAGCATGATTTTAGAAGTAGGAGTAGATTGAAAGAGGGCATCCCTCAATTTCTGCAGGCCTTTTTGAAGTGGCTCAAGCTACTAACCTTGGAGTGCTTAGATCAATCCAGCCACAGAAGTTTTCCAAATGGCTTTACTCAGGAGTGAAGGTAGATGGCACAATGTAAATGCACTACAAGTAATCACAAAGCACATTTTATGTGTGATGTATATCTGTGCTTAATCCTGAAATCACAAGTATTTTCAAGCCATATTATCACAGAAGCAGAGTATTGGTATAATTGAGCATTTTGGTACAAAAATCTTCTCTGATTTTGCATGACAAAGGCAAAAAAGATTCAGTATGTTGAATCATTTCCAAACACTTCTCCTCAAGAGCCAAATAATGCATGAAAGCAATATTTACAATATTTTTAACATAAATATTAGAAGGAATACAAAGACTGCATATTTTACATTTAAAAGAACTCTGCTTCATTAAATCAGTAAGTTAATTAACTGAGGAAAACGTATCTGACATTTATTTGAAATGTGAAAGATATTTTACATCTTTTAACTTTTTTAAAATAATATTCTGCTGTGTAATAAGAGTCCATAATTATCTGTCACAGCCACCAGCTTATCTTTTTTTTTTTTCCAAAGCTACTCCATAATAAAGTACTACTGTCATAACAGCTATTCTGCTTTTCTCTCTGAAGTTCTTTCCCACTTGGAAGAATAATAGGTATTGAATATGATTCTATAGAATCAGCTTCTGCAAGGCTAAAACAGGTGTTTAACTGGAAAAGAATAATGTTTAAAAAGGATTAAAATTGAAACAGGAAGTATTTTGTGCCAAAAATATTGTGCTTAAGGTTGCTCGTGATCTCAAAGTTGATGTTTCAGACAAAGGTTTACTTTTATTTGGGTGGAATGATTTCTGTATCTTATTATCCTGTCAAATTCCTACATAGAAATGTTAGAAAGCCCAGCCAAATAGGTGGACACACCCCATATTTTGGCAATTTTGTGAAAGTGACACCTGGACAAACATCTGGGCAGCCTAATCTGTCAGTGGCACTGAAAGCCAACCAGAAAGGTCAAAAATGCTGGAGACAATTGTAATACTCTGTTTTAATAATATATTTAGCTTAAAGGTAGGGGGAGGGCTGGTTCAAAAGAATGCAGTGAAAGCGGATGGGAATTAGATAAGACAGGGAAGTGGAGATGGTCCATGGAGAGGTTCCTGTTTTAGCCTGGCATTGGCAGAATTTCAATGTTGTCCCTCAGCTGCCCGGCCATGTCAGCTCACCCCATGGTTTTCCTGAGGGAAAGAATGCAGGTCCCACCACAGGCAGGCAGGCACAGCTGTGGGGCTGGGGCCTGCCATCTTTTTCTTGATGGCTCTTAGTATTTCATGGGGCCTTTTTCTGTAGAGAATGAGACCAGATTTTGAAAAATCTAATGTACCCTGAAAAATATGAGGTCACTTCTGTCTGCCCTGCTCTGGTAGAATGCTCTGGTCTTTCAACATCTAGATAATGATGTGTATGAACGAGTATGTTTTAAGGCTCAGCACAGCTAGAGGCAAAGAGATGGAAATTTTGCTTTATCACCATAAAACCTGAAGTCCAGAATGGAAGAAAAACTTGATGGTTTTAAACCCTCACTGTCTTTCCTTGACTGAGGTTCCTGCAGAGATGGAGAGACACCGAGAACTCCAGAACATCCCTAAATTGTCATAGCTTCCTAGCTCCATCCTATAGGCCTCAATACTCTCTAAATTCTCCATCATGGGTTATCCTGCTAGACCAGGACGACTGGGCCATGACACTACATTTTATAGAGGGATGTCTGTGAAGCAGCCACGTGATTTACCTCTACCTTGCATATTGTTGTCAAGCCTCTTGTTCTCTTTTAATTAGTAAAGTGTCTTTTCACATAGTAGATAATGGGATGAAATGAGTGGTTTTGCACAAGAAATAGATTTAATTTCTTTAATGAGAAATTGTACATTGTTTCATCTTTGGCAAATGTGCTAACTGTGACATTTGCTCTGTGATGAAGGACACAGCCTAGGCCTGAGGTCTGACCATATTTTGCATTTTTTTATTGAACTTGATCATAAATTAAAAGGGGAAAGTGTAGACTAAAAGGGATGCTCTTTGCAGAGGAAAACATTAAAGCAGGCAAGAAATGCCTGAAAACTGAACTTCTAGGACCCTCTTTACTCTGATTTGCTCTTTTGACTTCAGAGATTAGGTCGGCAACTTGGCCACCATGTTGTCACACTGGGCACGATGTACTGACAGAACTACTTAGGTTGAATTCACTCCTGCTTATTCCCATGTACATAGCAGATAATTTCCCCTCCTTGTGTTGCATAGCATGGTAACCTACAAGTGAGCAGTCTGGTTCCAGCAAAACGTTATGAGTAAGGCAGTAGTGTTCTTGCTCTTAATTAGCAGAGAAGTGCTGCCATGGAACTGGTCATGGAATAGGAGGCCTCTGTAATCAGGATGCCTATTTTGATACATCCCCTGTGACAGCTTATTAGCAAGAAGGGAAACCAGTTCAATTTTTGAACAGATGTGGTATTATGAACATGCCACATGTCCCAAGAGCCTGGCTCCTGCTTCCCTGCATTCACAATGGTATGTTACATTTTCCTTTGGAGGGCAACAACCGTGTTTCAAATACTTCCATACCAGCTGTTAAATTTATGAAGATGATGACTGTTCCACTCTTGCCAAGCAAAGGACTTTGCCTTTCTCAATGGAGGTGGAAACTGGCACTTGGTCCCGTTTGCACGCATGCTCAGTTTTCAACAGGTGGCACTAAAGAGCCAATAAATGATCCTGTTCCCAGTCTCCAGCGTGCAAACTCCTGGGCAGGCACTTTTATGTGTGTTTATCTATTTAAATATGCTATTATAATTCCAACATAATTAGTCATCTAATTGAATTGCATGACCACATCCATCCAAGACATTTGCATGTACAATTAATTAGGATTTATCTAAAAGCACTCTTTTTGTTCTCCATTTCCTACAAGTTAAATTACTCATGGATGGATTAGATGCTGATTTCACTTTGAAAGTGTAATAACACATAGACTTGGAGAAAAATAACTCTGCAAAATAAGTAAACAGCAGACAGTCAAACAATTATTTTTTATTTTCCTTTCTATTTTTATGATGTTATCAAAGACCAATGCTCTAGAGCATGGCCAATGAAGGCCACTCTTGCTGTAGTCCTGGAGAGGTGAAAGTCTACAGTGTCTACTCCAAAGTCCTTCAATTTAGCAGAAGCAGGATTTACAAAAACAGAAAGACTTTACACGTGCCACTAGGTTTCAATCTTCCTCCTGCATAAACGTACATGTTCCTGATTATTCCAATGCTTTTGTCAACTACCATTCTTGGAAAATAATGGACAGAAAAATAAAATGTTAAAGATATCCTTGGGAAATTGCCTTGTTTTCATGCAAAATGTTTGCATCCATCTCAGCTGCAGAAACAGATTGAGGCTCACCTTGAGATGTGTTGTGCTACACCAAATGGGAACTGAAATGCTATGAATGACCGAGAAATAAAAGCTTTCAAGAGGTGTTCAAACTGATGATGGACTGAAGTACCTACCTGAGAGACAAGAAGGGCAGAATGGCTTTGGTTTCTTACTGGTTTGACAAAGCTCTCTTTCTTCACTCATAAATGCTTGCTTCATTATTGGCTGCTACAGGACACTGAAGATCTTCTTTCACTCTTTCTTTTGTTATCCAGTTGCAACCAGTGCAGGATGTACTTGGTCACTTCCAGAAGAACAAGCACAGCTGAAGAAAAGCTTTGAAAACTAAGCTGAGATGTATGTGAAGAATTATAAATACAACTGTGTAAAAACCAACCAACAAACAAACCCAGACATTTTGTCCTGCATGAGGGTGTGTTAAATATGGTGTGTTTCAGTCCTGCAGCTCCGAGGATGGTTTGGTCCTGAAAACTGTAGAGAAAAGGGAAAACCTGTGTTGAGAAATAATTTCACAAGTAGGATAGAGAACATAAACGTGGCAACACAGCAGTGTAAAAGGGAGGAGCAGGCCAACATTCGCCATTGCTGTGTAGTCTTTGCAGTGATCTTTGCTTTGCGGATCTTTCTTTCAAGCAAATTATTTCCTGTACCTCCTGTATGAGATCTTTTAGACCCTCAGGAAGTAGTAGACTAGTTTAAAATTGTTCCTCTTCTCTTTTTTCTTCTATGTCAAATTCCATCCTTCCTTCCTTCCTTCCTTCCTTCCTTCCTTCCTTCCTTCCTTCCTTCCTTCCTTCCCTCCTTCCTTCCCTCCTTCCTTCCCTCCTTCCTTCCCTCCTTCCTTCCCTCCTTCCTTCCCTCCTTCCTTCCCTCCTTCCTTCCCTCCTTCCTTCCCTCCTTCCTTCCCTCCTTCCTTCCCTCCTTCCTTCCTTCCTTCCTTCCTTCCTTCCTTCCTTCCTTCCTTCCTTCCTTCCTTCCTTCCTTCCCTCCTTCCTTCCCTCCTTCCTTCCCTCCTTCCTTCCCTCCTTCCTTCCCTCCTTCCTTCCCTCCTTCCTTCCCTCCTTCCTTCCCTCCTTCCTTCCCTCCTTCCTTCCCTCCTTCCTTCCCTCCTTCCTTCCCTCCTTCCTTCCCTCCTTCCTTCCCTCCTTCCTTCCCTCCTTCCTTCCCTCCTTCCTTCCCTCCTTCCTTCCCTCCTTCCTTCCCTCCTTCCTTCCCTCCTTCCTTCCCTCCTTCCTTCCCTCCTTCCTTCCCTCCTTCCTTCCCTCCTTCCTTCCCTCCTTCCTTCCCTCCTTCCTTCCCTCCTTCCTTCCCTCCTTCCTTCCCTCCTTCCTTCCCTCCTTCCTTCCCTCCTTCCTTCCCTCCTTCCTTCCCTCCTTCCTTCCCTCCTTCCTTCCCTCCTTCCTTCCCTCCTTCCTTCCCTCCTTCCTTCCCTCCTTCCTTCCCTCCTTCCTTCCCTCCTTCCTTCCCTCCTTCCTTCCCTCCTTCCTTCCCTCC
>NW_009970726.1:12049675-12093427 GCF_000747805.2 Chaetura pelagica | reverse complement strand
TCCTTCTTTCGTTCCTTCCTTCCTTCCTTCCTTCCTTCCTTCCTTCCTTCCTTCCTTCCTTCCTTCCTTCCTTCCTTCCGACAAATAAAATATTTATCAATATTTTATTCTTTTAGAAAACTCACCTTCTACTTCCAGAGGAGTAAACAGTGAGTCCTCAAGGGGTATGCTGGCTGCTGGTTGTGTTTAGCAAGTATTTCTGATCTGAGTGTTCCTCTCACTGTTATTGTTTTTAGCATCCTGTTAGAGTTAGGCCAGATGGATTTTCTGCTGGCAGAAGTACCCACTGTCTGAGGGAAATAGATTTTTTTTCATCTCAGAAAGTTAGTGGAAGGAGGTTTCTTCCTATAGTTTATAAGGTATCAATAAGTTCTGTCCATCTCAACCTTTCATTAAACAACTCTCTGCTAATTGCAATGTGCTTTGCTTCAGTCTTATCCTTACTTTTATGTTTAAGTGCTTGGTTGAGGAGAATGCAAGCAGGCTCAGTCCTTTGCTGAGTTGCAGATGAAAGAACTACAGCCAGACACAAGCATGTGTGTGCAGCATAAGCCCGTGTGTGTGTTTGTGTGTATGTGTGTATTTATGCTGTGACAGTTGATGCCAGTCCTATGTCTGGCAAATACCCATTTGAAAGGTGATTACAGCTAGTGCTGTATTAGAAGAAATAGTTGAGAGGATGGAAGAAAATGAAAAGACTAGAGGAAAATTTATCTTCCTTTATGTCTAGGTCATTTAAAATTCAGCAGGGGAGAGTTTTGCTACATAGTATAATGCACAATTCTCCTGTGGCCCAGGAGACACTGGGACAGTTTCTTAACAACCTGCTCTCTGTCTACTTTGTAAAACTATCTGAGTAATGCACTGTCCTGCTGTCTACTGAAACATCTCATTTTATGGGATAAAACCATCCTTTGCAGATACATACATTTTTGGTTTGTTTTGGTTTTTTGTTTGTTTGTTTTTGCAAAAGAATACTTTTATACACTGTTGTGTATAAAGGTTGCAAGATTCATGACCTCAGTGGAAGCTCTTGTTTGTGACTTTACAGAGTGCACTCTGCCAACAGCCCAATGGGGACAGATGCAGCAGTGCTGATGATATGTAATTTACTGTACGTGGCTTTAGAAGCTCCATCAAAACATGAAAAGTCCAAAATCACATCCATATTCCAACAATTTATCAAGGCTTCTGCTGAAATAATGGACCACAATTCAAGTACCCGATAAGTGTAAGAGTCTGATGAGCAGAAATTCAAGAAAATCTATCCAGAAATCTTTAAAAAAAAAAAAAAGGAGAAAAAGATAGAAGACTAATATCGATCTTAATTTTTTTAACTAATTGACTCCTATTTTGTTACCCAGTAAAGGGATAGCAGTTTTGAAAGTTAAGAGTCTAACGTTTCAATTTGCCTGCAAAAAATGAAGAGGTTTTACTTTGGAAACAATTTGTTATCTGCAATTTAAAAGGCAAGTAAGGCAATAATTCTTCAGGTGTTGACTGGCAAGAGGTCAGACTGCTGGAAACAGAAGGATACTGAAAACCAGATGACAAGAAGGGGAAGTCAGTAGTGTCTTTACTAAAATCTAATAAGGAAATAGCATCTTGTCCTCTGCTCTGGAAAGAGCAGAAACTATCAGTGAAATATCAGCAAACAGTTTGGCATCTTCAAAGATATTAATTAAGTAAAATTTGGAAAGTGCTTTGAAGATGAAAAATGGTAGGGAGTGCTAAGTATCACTATTAACAGGACCGATGTGTCAACTGATGTTGTCTGTCTGCATAGTATTGGGTGAACACTTGGGTAATTAAGGTCAAATGAATAGCCTTGCCTGGTCAATTTATTGGCTAACGTGTGTCTCGTTGCTAGCTGAAGCAAGATGTGGTATCTGTGTGACTAACAGACCTGGAAAGTGAATGTCCACACCAAACGTATTTCATTGCTTCAGGAGTCACCAGCAGCCACAGCTGCTCCTTACTCCGTGGGCCTGTCTTACACTCTCTGGATACTGGGACAGTGAGCAGTTTTCCACAGCATTTACCATTTTTAAACTTGTGGTTATTTGGCATCATACCTGCCTTCATTAGAGACTTGCACCCCTTCTTGAACTAAGACAATACCTCATTCTCCAGATGAAATTTTTCCGGCTTACCAATATTTTAATGCTAAAACATTTATGTAATTAATTTGGCAAAGGTTGGGGTAGTAACAGATTGCTCTTGCTGACCAAGAGGTGCTATTCAAACTTCTATCTACAGGCTGCATGTGCCCTTCAGCCCTTGCGTTATTATTCTGGGAGCTCTTGTCAGTCCAATTTGCTACAGACTTCAGGATATTTTAAAAAAGGTATACAGTAAGGTTTTGCTGTACTTTTGCTGTACCAAATGGAATTTGCATAAGTAATAGTTAATGTGCTACATTTCAATGTTTATTTTGACTTCCCTTAATGAAATCCCAACCTGATACACAACGTGGCTGCCCCACAACCATCCAGCCCAGCGTAACTGGGCAGGGGAGCAGCCCTGAGCACCCGTCTCAGCAATGGACACAGGGTCTGGTGGGACATGGGCAGGAACAGCAGACCAGGACTCACAGCCCAAGACCTGGGGAGCCTGAGCTGCAGACAACCCAGTCAGAAGGCCCAGCTTTCTCAAATATTTGTTTCTGTTGCAAAATCAATTTTAGGGGCAGTTTAAACTGTCTGTATAACAGTTCAGAAAGCAAGAGGAGCCATTGTACCCAAGCCTTGGTTCAGCTGGGAGAGAGCCAGTAACAGTAGATGGGAGGTTACAGCTAGTGCTTGATACCAAGCTAAGATTTTATTGAGCTGAGAAATTGTTGCAGATATTGCTTTGCAGATGCAGTTATTTGCTTCCATTTGTACCGAGTGCCAGCACAGTGTGGACAACTTTACCACAAGCTGGTGTGCTCAGCATAACTGCCTGCATGGTTTGTAAGCACATATTTTGTCTTTGGGCTGCAGGCTGGGATCTCCATTTCATAAATGAGCAGGTATTCCTGAGCATCTTCTTTGGTTAAACATATTTTCTTTTTGTTTAAAAAAATGGCAACGATCTCCCTGACACATTTCATGTGGGAGAGAACCAGATGAGCATCACTGAGGTAGATTAAGGCAGAATGGTCCAACTCTCTGGCAATGTGCAAAAAGCTAAACTAAGTCAGCTCTCAGATCTTGTGAATTTTTACCTAAACTGCAGTGTAATGTGTAGTCCAATTACTACCATAAAGGTGAATTGTGCATTGCTATGTTCTGTAAAAATTCCGAAGTGTTGGATACCATCGAGCTCCAGGGAAACAAGGATGGGGCAGGCCTGGCTGTGTTAGTTAGGAGCATTCTGCACACAAATAGCACAATAAGAATATCCCCAGTGGCCAATAATGCAAACTAAACTGCCTTGATATATAACTAGAAGGGGAACAGCTTTCCATTTAGCATAACTTGCTGATTGAATCCAAAGCAATTCTTCAGAGCAAAGCAGATGCATACAGTGCAAGTCCTTTCACGGAGTTGTAGGCTGAGATACAGAGAAACCTTGTGCATCCTGAAAGAGGCAGCAAGAAAGAATGCTAAGAGTCTTGTTACTATGTCTCCTGTCTCTTTGTTCTGCATCTGATACAGATGCATGTCAGGATACTTTCCTATAACACACATGAGCAGACTTTAGATGCACACATTCAAAAAACTATTGCTGAGCACAGAAGATTTTGGCTTTCAGCCAGCATCTGTATTTTGGATCCCAGGATGCCTATGTGAGGAATCTGCCTTCAAAGAAGCAGCTACCTCCAGCGTGTCTGATGGGGACAGGTTTCTTAGGCATGCTCTGAGCACAGAGATGCTCTTGGAGGCACAGTAGAGCATAGTCCTCATCTCTTCAATGCATAAACCTGCTTACAGCTTATGGTATCCCTCTTTCTTCATACCCTGGAGGTTGTAGAACATACAGATGAAGGATTTGAGATCTAAACTCTGAATCCTGGTAAAAATGACTTTAAGAATCTTGATGATTCTTTAATTTTTTTAGTTTTGAGTGTTGGGCTTCTATTCACCGTAGCTAAAATAATCAGCATCTAGAGTGAAGAGGAGAAAGCTATAGAGAATAAATTAGAGTAATTAAACTGAATGACAGACAGAACCACCTGCTATTAATATCTCCTACTGTCTGTGTCCCAATCTCACAGGGAGCTGTACCCAGCTATCCAAAGGATCAGTAGCTCATTTAGCATTTGTCACACCCCAAGGATGAGTCAGCCTATGACTTAACTAATCTGGCACAGTGCACTTTCTGCAATGCCAAGTTTGATCAGACCCTTTCAGTGGTTCAGCACTATAGAAAAGATGCACTAAAGACTAAAAGTGATGTTGACTCAGCCATTTGGCTCCTGCCAATGAGCATTAGTGATTTTTGAACTGCTCAGATTCCACTTCTAATGAAAATCCATTTAGACAAAGTAATTTACATGCACTGCTTATTTCCATGTGAGGTTTGAAGCCTTTGCCACTTTGCCACAAAGAGATGCAGTTCAGGATGCAGTAATTTCTCTCTGCCCTCATACCATACACGAATGATTTTGTATCACATAATAGCTTGATATCAATACTCAGTAGACATCTTTTGACACATGGCAAAAGATAATGGGATTTCCAAGGGAGAAGGGAGAAACAGGTTATTCTAGCAGGAAGAAGAGAGTTTTTGCACTGGATTGATTATTTTTAGCTGGTACCTCAAGAATGTTTCATCTCCTCAGCTAAATCAAAAATTGCCCAGTCATAGCTGGTAGCAACTAACAGGCTATTAGCTCCAAGACATTAAGGAAAATATCCAGTTGTATTGAAGTCAGTGGTAAAACATGCATTGATTTGCATGAGGTGAGAAAGTCATCCTGCAAAAGCTGTAACAGCCAAACAAGCACTTCAGCACTTACATGCAGTTTTCATGGGCTGCAGTGAGAGATAACTGTGGGTATCTACAGCTGGCTGTAAGGGAATCTGGGCTGTGGGTATTCAGGCTGTTCTCTTAGTCCCTAAAGGTTCACTGGACAGCAGGGGGTTGGGTCTTTATGAAAAAGTGAAGCAAAGTTTCCCTAGGACATTTTTCTAGATGAATTTGGGCAGTGGAGAGCTCAGCCAGATTGAGAGTCTCCCTCAATCTGAGGTGATCAAACCATGCTGTCCCAAAGAACAGGCTGGATTCTCACCAGCCAGCTTGTCTTTCTGGGGCACACTCTGCCTCTCCTTTTTGAGCTTTTACTATTGAAAGGAGGACAAAATTCAACTGTGTGTATGCTAAAGGGGGAGAGATGAGGCAAAAGTTAAACATGGCAACTCTAATGCAGTGAATGGTAACTAAGCAGAGAGACATCTCAGTTTTGGTTCCTGGCCCCAGAGCTTTTCCTGTATGCTGTATTAGTTAAATGTTCTATTAGATAAACTACAGAATCACTCTTATTTTGCAGATAAAAATTGAGAATGCTAAAAGTTACCAAAACCTACCTGACATCCTACTTTCAGGCAGCAGTGAGCTAACAAGACCTTCAGACTCAGTATCTCTCAGTCACTGGCCTTAAGTAGGCCAATGTTACTAGTGTTCTGATTGTATGTTCAAAGAGATCTTGCTAAGTTATTTACTTTAGAGTAAACACCTCATGACAGAGTGGTCAGGTGGTAGCTGGGCTAGGGGGCATTTGCAGCTCTGTTGCCTTTTTTTCCCAGCTTTTATACCGTTAGGGCCTTTCACAGAGCAGACACTGTGATGATGGGCAACAGTGTAAAGCTCTAACCTGGAGAAATGGATGCTGGAAGAGCAACTTTCACCGCCTCTTACTTGTCTTTTCTTTAAGTAATTAGAGCCCTATATTTATCCTGGCACTGCTCACAGAACCTACATTTACAAGATGAAATTGTCTAGGAGGCTGTACACTTTCCATTTAAAGCTGCAGCTCTGAGACAGCTAAGTGCCTGATTTTGGGTGGTGCTGAGTCGACCCAGGTGAGGTGTTGGGGTTTTTACTTTAAGGGCTTAAGAGGTTTGTCAAAGGATATATTTGCCCAAATACAGCTTTGTTCACTTGTGGGTATTTGGAAATTGTAAGTAAATACTTTTGGCTTTTGAAAGAGAAAAGAAAGTAAGAAAAGTATTACTTCTCTTCTGCTCACAACTTGAAGGGGGTTTGTACTGCCCTCCTTGTGCAAGGTCAGTAGTCAAGTCTCACTTAGCCCAGAGCAGTTTTTGATGACAGTATCCCTAAAAGATTTCTGGCCTGCTGCCAGGCTACAGGGGAATTTTGGGTAAGAACAGGCATCTGAAGCAAACTTTTCCTTCTGTTCTTTGTGCTCAAGGTAGCTGCAGACATTTCCCAAAAATAGTAAGACAGATGTGCTTATGGTCTTTGTCTCAATGGCAAGGTGGTGCTTTACTCAAAATGGACTGAGGCCCACTGAACTACATCCAAACACCTTTTGGGTAGGACTGTTTCCCAAATGAGACCATGGCCACCCCACTATTCCCCTAAAAATAATGTCTGAATATTGCTATTAATTTTCTCTGCCTTATATTGAATCCGTTATTTTTAATGCAAGTTATTATATAAGAGCAAGAGAAAGCAAAGGAAGGAAGACTTCTAGATAGTGAGCTACCCAAACAGAGGCAAAAAATGCTAACTCATGGGCCTCCGTTCTTTGTAAACTTTTGTATCTATTTTACAACTCTCAGAATGTTGCTGCAAAGAGATAGAGATAGAAAATGTGAAATTCAAATGGCAGCAGGAAAGTCAGGGCAGGAATGACCCAAAGCTACGTTTTTAAGGGAGATAGGGTACAAAGGCTAATGTCTTCATTTGCAAATTAAAGTAGAGAGCTAAAGCAAATTAATCACTCTGAGTAATATTTAGCTCACATATTAGGATGCTGAAATATGAGTACATGTGTATTTGTTCACATGAAAGAGCTTTCTATGCCTCCAGTGAAGTCAGTGAAGATCTAATGCAAGGCCTAGTCAGTGCAATCGAAAGAGCCATTCAACTCACCCTGAAGCAGGTACCTACCTGGTCCTTCATATTTCTGATGACAATTTGGAGCCATAGCAGTGGAAACAGTTCAGTGCTAATTATTCTCAAACAAGATGTTTCATTTAGGTGCCTGGTGAACTGTAATTTTTCAGTTTCTTAAAGTATACAAAATAATTAATATTTCAGCTGTTGGTCTCAGTTCAGGTTAGAAAAGCACCCCTGACATTATCAGAATTATTTCCAGAGCAGCAATGTCAAAATACCCAGCTGCTTTATTTCTGGACTCATCTATGAGCTACATTTGTTCACCTTGGCAAACATTTTAGTAGAAATGAGGGGCTTTAGCCCAGACAATCATAGAATCATAGAATCATAGAACTACTAAGGTTGGAAAAGACTCTTGGGATCACTGAGTCCAACCATCATCCCTACTCTACAAAGTTCTCCTCCAAACCACGTCCATCAACACCACATCCAAACAACCCTTAAACACATCCAGGGATGGTGACTCCACTCCCCCCCTAGGCAGCCTATTCCAGTGTCTAACCACTTTCTGTGAATTTCTTTTCCTGATGTCCAGTCTAAACCTGCCCTCTTGCAGCTTGAAGAGCTTCCCTCTTGTTCTGTCAATCTTAAAACATCTTCTGTTGGTTTGCTGAGAGGAAGAGTAGGGGTTTTTGAGATAACTAATAGATCAATGGCTGAGGAAATGTATGTTAAGATTCACTGTGTCTATATTAACCCACTGCATGTCAGCCCAGGCTACATTACTCTATCAGTCAGTGGTGTCCATTGTCCAAGCATCTGGCCACGACTAAGAGAAAACACATTAAAGATAAAGATAGTTTAAGCTCCTGTGTGAAGTTCCTAATGAGAATAAAAGTGTATAGACTACATTCTACTTCATATAATTAGCAGTCATTTGAAGTCTCAAGTGCCTAGTTCCTCCTTTGACTGCTTCTCTCTAAATTTAGCTTTAAAAAACCCCAAAACAACAAAACCCCAAAAATCCTTCCTTAATTTGTCAAAAAAGTTTGGTCGCAATTTTAATTGCTTTTAAATCCTGTCATTTAAAGTTTATAATGGAGAAAACCTGTTAATAATGAAATGAATCCCCTTGCGTTCCCAAACTGTGCAGTAAGTCCTCTCACACAATTGTAATAAAATTTGTTGTGGCATAGTTTTTGGGATCAATACAGCAGACCACTGTCAATCAAAGAATTTTCTACTTGCTTAAAAGTTACCAGACTTTTAGCGCCTTTGTGTTGGACTGAGGACAGTCTGAGTTACCACAGAAGATTAAATCTTTAATTTTACATTACTTCAGCCATCTCTATAGAACAAAGTGGGCTTTACCTGTTGAATATGAGGCTTATGTGAGCTGAAGTGCTCTTGAGACATTAAGAGGCAGTCTTGAACAGTCTCTGAGATTTAAGCTGAGGGGAATTCTAAAGGGATTACCACAGCATTTTACATAAAACGAGAAATAAAAACAGACTCGAGCAATGCACAGTTCCCATTGCTGTTCTAAGGCTAAAGCAGGAAGAACTGTCAAAGGGCAACCCTACTTGTAAGGATTTGTTCGAGTCCAATTTATAATGAAATTAAGGGGCTGAGTAGTTCTGAAAGATTTGTTAAAAAAGGAGATACTTTTCATAGTCTCTCCAGCCCAGAGGTGAGAAATGCAGGCATTCTTGGAATATGGTTTTGTAGAGGAGGCAGGCTACTTTCTAAGAACAGACATGGCCAGCAACTCATACACAAATGAGCAATTTTAGCAAAAATTAAAAAAGACTTTTAGCTATGGGTTACCCTTTTCTGAAGAAAACAGGAGGAAATAAACTGTGAAGAAATGTCTCAAAAATGAATACTGAGTGACTTGTGCCTACCCCAGCATGCATAGCTATGATAAAAATAAGTAATAAAAAACAAGTGTGTTCTTTCCAGCTGTGATTCACCTTTCGCTACAGCTCTCTTTATGGCAAGAATGCTGTAAAAAGACCTTGGTACAAAATGTGAGGTTGATGACAGCACTGCCTGTTTTGGCATAGAGGTCTGTGTGTGTTTGTGTGCATGTGTAACATCCCCACACAGCACAGTGCACTTGCTGCTTTAATAAAAAGGAATTGGGATACATATTGGGCAACTCTCAGCAAATGCAGACATTAGTTTCTTGTCACACACTCACCAGAACAAAAAGGTATTTGCTAGTTTCTTGTCACACATTCACTAGAACAAAAAGGTATTTGCTGAGAAAATAGGTGAAAGCCAGGATGCTGTTTGCTGTACTGAAGGTGCCGTGGCAGGTATCACAGCTGTAGGTCCTCCTGGTCTTCAGGGACAGTGAAAAACACACCTGCCAGCCTCCTTCCCAGCTTTCTGAGCCACAGAGCTCAACCATCACGTGAGCCAAAGCCACGACAATCACCTACGTGTCTCTGAGCATGAAGAGAGAGCTTCAGGGAAGTCCCTTGATCCAAGAGAAGGGCTTCTCTGAGTCTTCCATCACTTTCCTGCGAAACAGGTTTGGATTGAGGGTACCACGGGTCCCAGGACAACCACAGTCAGGTGCTGTGTAAGCAGCACTTGACAGCACCTGTATGGGTGTCCTCAGCCACGGATTTAGCTAAGCCAGCAGTCCCCAGCTCAGCATCAGACCTCTGGCCTTAGGCAGAGCACAGCACAGCCCATCAGCTGATCCTGCCTACCTTTCCTAAGAATAATGTTGGGCAAAGTGTTGAATGCATTGCCAGGCAAAGCCCAGCTACACTATTTTCAGTCCTTTTGACCACTCTGCATGCTAAAACAGCTATGCAGACCAGTATTTCTCCCCTGGGCTATTCTCAGTGGCCTCCATAATTCAATTTAAGTATGGAAAAGTTGAATTTTGCCCATTTGTTTCTCCTGAAAAAGCCTTGAGGTTAGGTTTCAGGCTGTGGTGATGATTCACTGCTTCCTCAATGTTCCAGGTTCCAAAGAAATAAACTAAACCTTTGTGCATCAGTCACTGCTATAGGTCTAACTGTTCTTATGGGCTGCAGCACAAATCCATAGCTTTATTAGTTGTTTTACTGCTTGTAAGCAATAAAGTGTGACGTCTCTACTGAGAAACAAGTAGAAATATCAAATTGTCCATTTAGTTATGCCAGTTCAATGACTAAAACCTTATTGTTATCTATTAGAAACTCCATTAAAAACACAAAATAGCTAAAATTCGAAGATAAGAGATAAATCTATGAAATTCAGCTTACAAAACTGGTTTGAATGAAAGTTAAATGGTCTATCACTAGACACTGATTACAAAATCTAAGCAAATACTGACTTGGAGAAATGAAGTGGAGAAATTTGCAACTCAAATGGTAGAAATCCCTCTTCCAAGATCTCTAGTGATCAATTAAAAGAAGCATGAAAAGAAACAAGAATCACAGAAAAGAAGTATTTGGCAATTGACATACAATAAAATATAGAGTATGAATAGAGATCAATCACACCCAAACCATACTCATTATTATCATAAACTTTTATGCTGAGTCTTGCTCTTTATTATGACCTCACCATATAAAATACAGATCAGCTTCAATTAGATTAATTCTAAAAATCAAATGGCCACCTTTTTTGATGTCGTTTTCCAACAATGCAGTGTACTGCATGGAAAAATATGAAATTTAACATATTCATGTTATGTGTATGATTATCCCAAACTGCCCCTAAAATATCTAAAATTATACTGAAAGCAAGTCAAGGAAGGAAAGTGGTAAGGTTTGTGGTGACCTTAACACGGGAAGATGTTTGCATTTTCACAGATGAGCACAGACGTTGTGAAACTCCATCGCACCTGGGAGCTCCAGCTGGTGTTTATGGTCTTTACTAGATCTTTCCAAGTGGAAGGACAAAGGGAGTCCTAAGGCACAGGGATATCTTGCAGTTTGCAGCATGGCCACATAGAAGGAAGGGCTGAGGGGAAGCAACATGGCTGCAACCCATGGCCCCTCTCCCCTTTGGGTCCCCCAGCAAGGACCATCATCTCTCAGTGACACGCTGAGCTCATGACCTGTGATGTGGTCTTACATCTTCTGCAAGACAAGTTTTATTCTGTTTCTTGATGGGTCACAGCAATCACCCAAACCAGAAGATAAATTGGAGAGGTTGATTCATCTGGTTTCTGCTGTCCTTGAACTATTGATGAGCTTCTGTAAAGCTGGGCACAGATCAGACCAGATCAGTGACTTCATCGCAGCCCCAGACTGTAACATTAGATCCTGAAATAGAAGTGTGTTTAAACTAACTAAAATTAGAAGTTTAACATGGCAGGTGTTTAACTCTGCTGTCACTGAACTGTCTCAATGTACCAAGCTCAGAAAAGAATGATGTCATAGCAAACAGGCAAATACTATTTGCTGCATTCTCAGATTTTCACCAGTTCCTCTTCTCTTCTCTACTTTTTTCCTAAATCCTCTGCTCTTTCCAGGATTCCTGATCGTCTTAGGCAAGTGAAGGGAATGGAAATTCTGAACGGCTGCTCAGGAAGGTTATTGAATCATTGTCTTTCTTTTGACCACTGGCTACCAAAAAGATACTTCCTATTTCTCAATCACATCACCTTTCAGAAAGTAAAAACATTTGCCCCAAGGAAATGCAAACATAAACATTCGACATTTGTAAATATTTAAAAAGAACTAGGGTATTCCACAGTAGTGAGGGAAACACACTTGAGAACTCCTGAGAGCAGTAAGCACCTCATGAATTTAGCTGGTGATTCCAACATTCTGCTGTAAAGACATCCCATTGTGAGCTGAAGATTAGATAGCCCAGTCTGGGTTGTGTTTATTTTGTTATGTTGAAAAAGATATCTCAGTCGATTAAAATATTTTTTATAGATTAAAGACATTTTTGTCATTTTTAATGACTTACTACTAGTACTTTATAAAAAGTATTTGAGATTATGTTGACATACACTTTAAAACAAGAAAAGCTTAAGTGGTATTTAATGGATAACTTATTAGAAAGAAGGAATTCTCTAGACCTGCTTTACCTTTAATTCACATTGTTTGGATGGAGCACTTTTTCACACGATAAAGCACTATGTGTACAGCTAGAAAGGGGTGGTTGATGTGGCCAAAAAGCAAATCAAAGTCTCTTTACTGCAAACAGGGGAGGGCTCCAGTGCTGTTGTACATTCAGGAGAGCTCAGAAATGCTGAACTGTATCATGGACACCACATTCCACAAAAATCTCCCCCGGTCCCTGAGGAGTCTATTGAGTCACACAGACATCAGCAATATCATTGTTGTCATCATGTCCTCACTGTTGTCCTCATCAATTAGGAGTCAAAAGTGGAATCGTGGTTTCATTGAGTGGGGTTCCTTTCCTGGCTCTATGTATGTAGTGTAAGTGGACAGGAGAGAGAGGTTCTCAGTAGGTTGCTCCTATCAGAGCTGTTTCTCTGGGCTAAAAAACACAATTAGAGAAAATTAGCTTGGAAATAAAGTCCATAATCTATGTTTTCCTCAATACTAGTTAGGTTCCTTTTTGCTTGTCGTGTGGCCCCACCATTCTTGTATATCTGTCTACTTGATGGCCCCAAAATATTCTGCATGGGCAGTTAGGTCTTTATATTGGGAAGTGGGAGTTGTGAGCTCTAACTCCTCAGTGTAACAGGTATCCACAGACTATCTCCTAAGCTTCCAGTCAAGTACATTAATTTTGCCATGAAAATTCTCAAGGAGTGATTGTATTTGCACCTTTAATAATACAAGGATTACAACTGTGGTTGTTTAATTTTTTTTATTAATTTTGGTACAAATATGATATGCATTGATACCTGGAGTGTCATCATGATGTGCCTCCTATTGGCAATTGGCAATCCTATTGCCTCCTAAGGCAATCTCTTCTGTTAATGTGGTTAATTAACAGCAATGCAAAAGTTGGCAGTGGTGACAACTACATTTCTCTGGGCTGGACAAAATCAGATTTGTGCACATTAGGAATTCTTTCAATGTTGCACTAGGTCTCCAGAGCTTAGAAAATATGAATAGCTGCTCAAATTTCTAAACTGAGTGATTCTACACAAGCCTGAGTACTTCCCACAGAAACCCAGGCACTCTGCAGTTTGCAGGTAGCTACTAAATAAATGTTGGGATCTTGTGTGAAGGGAGGATCAGACTAAGACTTGACTCAATTTTGTGTACCGAAATAGGCTCTCAGGATCTCACACTGAATGTTGTGGACATGATAACACCAGAAAGCCACAGTGGAATGGGGCTGAACTACAGCTTTAAAAAGTAAGAATACTTAAATACCCAAACCAAAACATTTTTCTAACATTTCCATTCTAGGTCTGTCTCCAAAACAAAGAGGTGTTGTTTGCCAGACTTGGTTTAGATGAAACTTAGCTGGAAGGAAATCTCAGCTGGGTTGCCACTTGGGATGTGAGCCTCACAACTGAACACATCATACTGCAATGCAGCAGCTCTAAGTAAAAGCTTTTTTACAGGAAAAATGACTAATTAAACCCAAAAAAAGCAAACAGAAAAAAAAAAAAGTGCACACTGTGTATCCTCAATTCTAAGAAAAAACCAAGAAAGTGAAAGAGCTCCCTTGTACTCTTCTGCATATTTTCATTAATATTTAAAGGTTACTGCAAAGTCATAGAGGTAAAAGAAACGCCTGAAACGAGTTGCCCATGGGTTTTCACTGCCACTGAATAATCTGATCCTGTATCCCCAGATCCTTATATCAGTCATAATTAATACAACATTAGAAGTCCAAGGTCAGCTTTTTCTCTTGACAGTTATACTGTCTTTAATGAGATGGTTGCTCCATGAAGCTGGTGGTCTTAAGGCTTGAGTTTATCTGTTCATTCATTTTAAATGCCAGAGACTTGAACAGCATGCAGAGAAGAATTACTTCAACACTAGCTTCGCAAAATCATGTCCAAAATGGTAAATCTAGAATCAGTAGGTTCTTGTGTATTCTGTTGCCAAGTTGCTAAATCCTAAATTATCTAAAAAATCTTGAAGTGTACCTGAGCCTCACCCTGTCCTTATCTCAGAACCACAGAATCTGCCAGAGATCCAAGCAAGCTTCAGTTCTTCCATGCTGTGATCTTGGGATGGTGACAAAATACATAATCTGTGGGATGTGATGATCCATAACTCAGTGCACATGCAGCCATACGAAGCCAAAGCTTTGGATATTTCTGGGATTTCTGTGTTCACCAAGGATTTCTCCTGTCTATTTCGATACTCATGGCAACACTGCCCAGGTAGCCCAACCAGAGAGGTAAGTAAGGACTTCGGTCTCTGACACCTTCCTGTGTGGATTGTTGTGATGGGGTGTCCAATGTGCCCATTGACAAGTATTTGCAGCAGATCACACAGACTATATTGATCCTGTCATCCAATGAACCTGTTTTCCTTTCAAAATCAGCACCAGGCCTCATCAACTTGCATTATTTCATTATTCACCAGAAAGAAGGCTTCTGGCAAGGCACTTCAACAATCACTAAATAATGGTAATCAGTAAAAAACTTACAGGACTTTAATCAGCATGTAGTTGAGGCAGAATTTTTGTGTTGCCTGGTAGGAGAGCATGTGTTATGAGGCCTCTTCAGAGGCATTTTTCTCAACAGATTACTCAGCATATATCAGGGGACATTGTCAGTGTTAAGGCGTCTGAGCCAAAAGAGCTGGGCAGGAATGGGCAAGCTCTACCAATTCAGGCAAAGAAACTCAGTAAGAATGGCTTTGTTTGTGGGCAAACCTCTTGTGTCACGACAGCTTTGCTTGCACGGGAGCACCAGCCCGGAGAGCCAGTCTGCTGAGAATTACCTGGCAAAGAGATGAGCCCAGAAAAGCCCTGGAGGGGTCGGGATTTAACAGAAGGTAAGAAAGGACTTGCTTCCTGCTCCCACGTATTAGTAAAAGTCAGGCAGACTATGCCATGTTGCAAACAATAAAGCATTACCTCTGTAAAGAAAATAAAAATTTCTCTCCTTCCCATCTGATGGATATAGCAACTGATGCAGAGATGGTTAAACTGCTGAGGGCCTAGCACTGGTTCAGCAAAACAAGACTTAGATTCATCTCCTCGAAAGAGCTGAAAAACTCTAGCAAAGTCTCAAATATTTATTTAATTTATCTTTTTATATCATGGTTTAAACAGTCTTAAAATAAAAGGTTTGAATATAATGAATTGAATTGCATTAAAAACTTGATATAAACATCATCCAATAGAGTGGGCAGAATATTGGGTCAGAATGAAACAAAGTGCTGGAGAATGGAGATCTGGATTTACCACTCCAAAAGCCTGTCTTAAACCATGGCAGTCCTTGGGTGTTTTTCTGACAAGACACTATAACCTTAATAGGTCTTTTTTTCTACTTGAATAATGTTATACATATGTCATCATCATCATATACATATAGATATGTCATCCTGCAGTGTTTTTTTAAAAAGGATTTCAAATTCTGAGTCCAAACAAGCTATTGACAATTTTATCTTAAGAAGGTTATTTTTTCCTTGCTTACAGCACATCAATCTCTTTCCCTGCTTTTTGGTTACTCAGTTCCTCTCAACTCCATAGGAAGGTCTGAGCCTGCCTGTTGGTTTCTGTCTGAAGAATGTCCTGAATGGAGCTTGCTGTCAACACAGATTACAGGACAAAGAAGGGAGATTTTTAAAATTGTAAACTGGAGGACAGTGCCTAACTCTGGGAGCAAGGCACATGACTGACCTTTGTGATTTAAAAATCATCCTGAGAGTTATTTGTCAGATTACGGTTTTAAAACAAATAGTTTGACTCTTGCCATGGTCTGTCCATTCAGATCACCAGGAAGGAGGAAGAGCTTGAGTTCTGCATTTAGATTATCCTCAAGAAATGTTCATGGTTAAAAAAAACAACAAAACCAAATTATGGATTCTGTGTTTAAATCTACATCCAGCACTATGCAAATATTTGCATGCTGTAACTTAACATAAATCAGGGTTCTTGTCAATGAAATGTTTGATTAATCAGTAGCTTAATTTGTGCATCAGAGCAAGAGAGAGAAAAACAACCCAAAACATCGGTGTGATTTTCATATTTATTTTTTTTCCCCTCCAGATCAGCCCTAAGTATTGTATAAATAACTAACTTCTATTGTGGTTAACTTCCGTGAAAGATAAAGAGGGAGTAAGGACTGTGCTTTTCCACAGTCCTTGCTTGAACACTGGAAGATCTGGGGCTGTGAAAGTCCCAGTACAAGCCTGGAAAGGCCCAGGGATGTTGAACATTAGGCCACTGATTTATGCAAGTTAGATCAGGTTAGATGATTTGGCCCAGAGTATCTACAAAATATGAGTGTTTTCAACAGTTTATAAATGGTCTCCAACTTTTGAGTTCTCTGACAGGGCAAACGTTGTTAGTAGGTGACCATTCAAAACAGAACTATCATAAAAATTACAGTGTTTGTAGTCAAGGATGATGTTCTTGTGGCCAGTAGTAGATGCTATAATTGCAGGACAAACTGACAGTGCATGGAGTAGTTGATTCTAATCAGTACATAGACATTTAGTCTCTGTTGAGGGCCCTGACACTTTCTGAGCAACCTCTCCAGCAGACAGCTCATCTTGGATTTACTAGGTCCCTGCCATGTCCCATCCTCCACATGCCAGCACCTACTTGCTTTCCCCACTATTTAAGGGCATTTTGAGTTGGGCTATGCAAAACAGGTCAGAAGTGTCTGACAAGGAGATGTTTTCCTTCTCCTTGGAAGTGAAGGCAGAAGGTAGCCACAAGATGTGGATGCTCTGCAAGGCTGATACAGATGAGGTAAGCAGGATTATCTGTTTCACACTTGGCCTGACTTTACCCTCTATGCCACACATGGATGCTTATCTGCTCTCCATATTTGCCATGATATGCACTCGATGAGGCAGGTAAACTAACAGTGTTAGAGCTATTAAAGCTGTGTGTAACCTCCCATGGTACAGAGCCAGCTCTTCGTGCAGCTGCAGGTCAGTGCAAGCACAAACTTGCTGTAGCAATACACTAGATCCTCCAGTCACATCAGGAATCAAAGAGGGGGACATGTGTCACAGTCTGTGCAATGGGAATTGGAGTGTAAGTGATACTCATTTCCTGTTAGACTGAATCATTTGAAAGGTCTTGGAAATGTGTAGGGTGGTAAGGAATTGAGAAATAGAGGCTGGGCTTCTAGAGGCACATGGTGTAGAGGAAGGAATGGGACTGTGTGAAATCATTGAAGGAGGCTTGGCAGGTCCCTTGTCTGCCTTTGCCTCAGACTCCTGCATGACAAGGAGAAATGCAACATTTCTTTGTTGTGGCCTGAGGTGGTTACAGGAGAGTGGTGGAACACCCCTCCTACCCAGGAGTACACTCTGGAGTGCTCACCTCATTTTGCTGGGGCATGAAGAAATAGGGGCTGTGGAAGGACACCCTTTGGGGTACACACCAAAAAGTCAGAGCCTGGAACTGAGGCTCTGGTCATCTCTTTGATCACACTGTGATCACACTCATGCAGTGGCAGAAGCCAAGCCCCTTCAGGAAGAAATTACAATTAGCATGCTTTAAAAAAATACCATTCAGAAATGGTATTCCCATCAGCAGCTCAGGGCTTGATTTAATTTTTTTCTATCTTTCCTCTTGCTGTCTCTTTGCTCTCTTCTGCTTTGCCAGCAGTGTTTTCCACCAAAAGACTTCCCGTGTTTGGGCAGTTTCACGTTTATGCTGACAAAACCCAGAGACTTATGGTGTGAAAGAGGCATATATAAAATGCTGTGGAGCAGGTTGACAGCCAGGGTTTCTGGTTGCTTAAAAAGCCCTCCAGAACTAAAGTCTTGACCATCTTTTGCCAGACACTATTCAGTTTTAAAATAGTCACTGCACAGTAGGAGCTCTGGTAGGAACATCACTGCATAAAAATTGAGGCAGACCAGAAGAAAAAAAAAATGGAAAAAACACAAACTTCCTGGCGGCTGTAAAATAAGATGCAAATTCTTGTTGCTGGAGATTCACTATGACCAATAAAAAAGGCAACACAATCATGGAGGTCCAACACAATACATTTGGGATAATGCAATTTTTAATGTTTGATAAACACTTCAGTGCAGGCCTATCAGAGATGAAGCAAGGGACTCATATCTGTATGAGCAGTCCTAGAAGTCTTCTGCAAAAGTCTAGGATGGGTCCTGAGTATAAAATCCCTAAGGTAGTGCTGAAAATTTCAGCCCTTTATAATGCTGGATATGGAAAAGTAGCAAGTGTATTCCTCTTCAGCAGAATCAGAACCTTCATTCTAGCCTTGGAACTTTCCACACAATGATGAGTTTTTGAAAGCTGTATGTTTAAATTTTAAGATTTGGATTAAATTTAGGAGAGAATGTTTCAATAAATTATATGTACCATTTGGCAATGCAAATCACACGTTTTGAGGTAAAACTCAATAAATACTAAAGAAGAGAGTAAGAAAGAAGAATAGATAGCCCTTTGAATATTGCTGAAAAATATGGGTAAAAATGCAGGTAGGAAAAGCTGAGAGAACCAAAACTTTCCAGGTGTTGCCCTTGACAACAGTGATGGGGTCTCAGAGGAAGAAGCAAAGTTCCTAGACATACTGGAGGACTGTTTCCTTACAAGGTTTGTTTAGCAATCAACAAGAACAGACACTGTTTTCACTGTGTCCTAGGAAGTGAGCCAGGTATAATAAATAAGTAAGGAGTTGGTAAACATCCAGGGTCTCCTGTTCACGGTATCATCAGAAAAACTCCTGGGGATATGTGCAGAAGTCAGCAGCACAGGAATATTGGCAATGTGGGAACAAAGAATGAGGTAAAGAAAGTTGACTGATGTTGCCAGAAGAAACATCTTGTAAGAGTGGAAGACATAAAAGAGAAAGTTAGAAGTTATTTCATTTCAACAAATAAAAGTAATGTTACTTTTTACATGCAACATAAGGAGCAAATTCTAAACAAATTTGTAAAGAAAAATACCAATTTTATGCATGCAAGTTTTGGCTTGTTTACAAGCATTAGGTAAATATGATCCAGAAATCAAACATAGGCTTGGGGCAGATGTGTTTGTTGGGTTTTGGTTTTTTTCTGTCATATAATGACTAATTACAAGGTCAGTAGTTGAATTTGCACTAATCTGGATATATCATGCAGAGCAGTGTAGCCCTTTGCCCCTGTTGTGAGAAAACAATTGCATTTTTTCACTAACTAAAGTAACTTATTTTATTCTCCTTGTCCTGATATACCTGCCATCTTTTTCCATGTCCTTTGAAGCTGTTGTGTTCTTTGCTATGTCATGACTATGGGATGATTGTGCAGTATGGAGGAAATTAGTTTCCTTTTCCACATTCAGTCTTGTTCCATCCTTTGAGGGTCCTTTGCTCCTGACTGGGATAGGGTAGGTATGCTGCATTTATTTCACCACTTCCAGTTGACTAGTGAACAACCTTATCAAGTTATTCTTTACCTGCTTTCCCTTTAAATTAATTTCTCTTCATATGCATGTCAAATAGAAGTGTTGGTTGCTCCTACTCATCTTGTTTGTCTTTCTTTGAATTGTGTTTTTTCTGCTGTGAATCAGGTGTGAGACAAAGAGATTTATCTCATCTAACTTTAAATATGTAGAAGTTAGACCTAATCTAGTCTGATTTAATCATGGCAAATTTTCTGACTAGTCTATGGAGAAAAACAAGCACCTCAAGAGGGCAACTTTTTCATATCTCTTTTGGAGACATTAGACATCTTTCCTCAGGTAGATTGAATACCAAGCACTGCCTGATATCTTCTTGTAGATGTCTAAATGCAAATGTGAGCACTGTAAATGTCTAAAGGCGAAGGTGGATATAAGGCTTCTTCCCAGTGAAGATGACACTCTGGTCTCTCTACACAGTTAAAGGAGAGCTAGTAACCAGTGTCAGTGCAAGTTTTGGTGCAGCTCCTCTTCCTAGAACATAATAAACCAGATGAACCATGCCCAGACTTCCATCACACAGGCATCCGTTTAGGATCACCCACAAGAGCTGATTAAACCATTGACACTGGTGAGGAGGTCTAATACAATGGTAATGGATTACTCTGGGAAATGATACACTGAGAGAGACCATTTACCTGGCACACAAGAACCATCAGAATTTAATGGAGCTTGCCAGAAAATATGGAGGATTCAGTGTACCCTTATATCAGCTTTTGTTCTCTTGTGTAACATTGAGCCATTCTCTATCCTTTCCTGCATTGTGCTTCCTGTTTTTTTTGCCCCCAGTGTCTACTGAAAAGATATTTTATGCTGAAGAATTCAGTATGCCAACAAAATCTGTCTCCTGAGAGATCACCATTATTTCAAAATCCCACAAAATGTGACTATGGCTGCACACAGTAGCCTGCTAAACAGCCACACGTAGCCTGGAGCAAATACACAGTATATTTGGCACACTTAGAGAAAAAAAAAAAAAAATCAATAAGAATGCAGCACTTTTACCATCTTTAATTTGAGGTAAGCTCTTCTTTGTAGAAGCTTGTATTGGACAAAGAATGGGGAATACCATGAGTACCAGTAATACCTTGCATAACAGTAAAAAAGTTAAAAGGGAACTTGTTTTCGAGGGCTCCCATAGCAATAGACTCTGCATCACATGAGCAATCCCCTCAGCCATCTGAAAATAAACCACATTTAATTGACTGGATAAGCAGATCACATACGTTAGAGCTAGGAATGCCCCT
This sequence comes from Chaetura pelagica, assembly GCF_000747805.2. NCBI lineage: Eukaryota > Metazoa > Chordata > Aves > Apodiformes > Apodidae > Chaetura > Chaetura pelagica. Next base: position 12,072,674 of record NW_009970726.1, on the reverse strand, counting down.
TCAACTGTAACTTTGAGCTGTAGCTTGCACACCCTTTGGCAACACATTTACACAGAAACGTGTACATCCCTTGGCTATACCAGTAATTTTGGCTGCAACAGTAACATGTACACCCTTTGGCAAAGCTCTGGAGCAGAGGAGAAGACTTTTTTGCAAAGTGGAGCGTTTCCCAGCTAAACCCTGGCTGTACAACACACTCTCTTTATTGCTGCAAGAGTACCTTTGCAAACATCTTTCATCCCACTGCAGCAAAAATGTACTTTGCACCATCAGCAAAGAGAATAAGGGTATTTTAGGCTTCTTTTGGGTTAAAAACCAGATTCTGTTCTCAGCCAAGCCAGTGGCAGTTTATAAAAAGTCCACTGATTTCATAGGAGTTACTAAATCCTTCTGCATCATCAAGATGTGATCACCAAGATCAGACCTGGACATTTATGCACAGACACAAATTTCACTGCAAAAGGGAGCCTTTACTTCACTGACCTACAGAAATTCTTTGCTTGACTCTTCTTTCATCTAAGAAAATTAAAATAATACCAGAAAGGCTTCCATGCAGCAAGCAAGCAAACAATGAAGTAAATCCTCCAAAGAAACTCTTGTGCATGCTGTCACGAGCATAAATAGTTCCCTACATACCTTTTGGAAGAAGACTCATTAAACTTGTAACACGCCGTGCTAAAATCTGTTGGAAATTTGTGTGTGTATTTGTATAAATGTACATGGGTGTAAACAATCTTTCTTTAAAAAATATGTACATTGTAGCACGGAGCCAGCCAATGAGATGAGCCAAAGGGCAGACTCTGACTTGGCTCAGCCATGGTGAATGAAGATGAGCCAAGGAAGAGCAAAGGACATTGCAAACAATCTGGCACAGGTTCCTGGCAGTCAGTGATCACTTCAGGTATTTTTTGTTCAAGGTGTGTATGGGCACATCCAGTGACTCACCTGTATTTATATACAGAGAGCCAAGATGGACCCATACCTTGGCCCTGAGCTGTACTAAATCCCATATTTATAGCCTGTCTTGTTCCAGTAAATAGAAAACAAGCAAGAGAACTGCCTGTTAAATGGTCATCTTGTAAAACTGAATATATTTTCAGCTGCTTGAAAGGCTGTAGGATCAGATCTGACTGATGCAGAATAACTCTGCCTCTTTGAGGTGGAGAGTCATCAGCCAACAGGATGAGGAACTGTTTGTCCAGCTATCACTATGACATCCTTGCTACATAAAACCTGCAGTGCCTTCACTCTTGTCACTGCTTTGTCAGCTGGAGATGTATATTCCTGTCACTGGTCATCCACAAAGAGAGCTCAGAGACCTCAAAATCATCTATCACTCTACTTTCTCTATGAGTAGACATGAACTTAACAATGGCAGACCAAGAAATACATAGTTGATTTCCTTGTGTCTTCTAAGTCATGTGACATACCCACTGAGGCTACTGGGGTTTCAATATATTTGGTATACTCTGTTCTTTGTATTCTGTTCCCTGTCAGGCCTTTCTTGTCATTCCCTTTTCTAGACTTCCTATCACAGTAAATGTACAGAACTTCAACTGATACTGAAAACCAACCTACTCTCTGTTTAAATTCACCCTCAAATAATAATGTGCTCAAGGAGACAAGTGGTGAACCAGTACTTTTAATTCCTGATTTTTTTTCTGAAACAGATTTTACTGTCTTTTTTTTTTTGTCTTTTTTTTTTTTTCATTAGTAAAGGAGAGCAGAGCTGGCTGAACATCATAACAAAGAGAACCATAAAAGCTTCAGTAGAAGTATAGATTTGCTATAAGTCTTACTCAGCATGCAGTGGAAAATAAAGTTTTTAAGGGTTGGAGTGATAGAGATTAGGCTACATCACAAGCCCTGAAGTCAGGATATCTTTATATTCTCTTTGGGGCATCCTGGAAACTCTTTGGTTCCACATGTTGCCTTAAATTGAGTGTATCTGAATGACCAGAATAATCTAAATCTACAGGAATTTTTCAATCACCTGGGGGAACAAAAGTAAAATACCAAAGAGGTTCATGAAGTAAAACAATGTTAACAAGAATTGAAGATCACTTTTCCCACTGAAATTGATGAAAATCAAGAGGAACTAAAAACCTGCAGACCATTTGATAGGTCTGTGCACCGGTCTCTCTAAAACCCCAAAAATGGAACTCAGCACTTTCAATCAGGAAATGTGAAGGAATCAGGTGCTTTGGAAATAAATATTTTGTGATCAGCCTGCATTTTTCAGCCCTTCACTTAATTAAGACTTCAAACCCATTGTCTAGTCTCCAAGCAAAACACCACCAGGCTGGACAGAAGCTACAGATGAAGTTACTTCAGATGAGTAGAAAATGTACTGGGAAAATGTATATTAAGCTCAGAAATGCACCTGCCAGGAGACAAAATGTTCCTCTTCATGTTATTTTTTCTAGTCCTATCATGGACCATCTGACCACCTGAATTGAGGACTTCAGACAAGAGACAGCAGGTACGTCTTTGTATCTGAAGACTATAAACAGCACAGACAAAAACAAGGAGTCATCACCACAAGCACCTTACCTACAGACTCAGCTTGAAAACAGTGCCTGACTGATGGTGTCTGCAAAGAGTTTGAATGAGGATAATGAGGTAGTTCTGCAACACATGTTTACAGGTGCTTCCTCTGTAGCTTGAAAAGCAACTTGAGATGAAACACAAGGATGTCTGCTTGTAAAGGAAACAAATTGGCTTATTAACTTTGTCTTTCTGGCAGTGTTAGCAGGCTGGATACATTAAAAAAAAAAAAAAAAAGAAAAAGGAGGAATTAAAAAGAAGATTTTGTTGTTTTTCATCTGAAGACGGAGTAGTGAAAACTGTGATACATGTGGATTGGGGAATGTTATTAATATTGATTTCTGTTTTATTTGAAATAGATATTCCCTAAAGATAAAAAGGCTTTCATTTGCAGTGAAAATCTAATTATTCAAAGTCTTTAGTGTATTCTCCTTCAGGTTTTTTCTGCTTTTGGCCAGAAGACTTAGGCTTTGCAGACTTCAACAGAAAAGTCAGAACTTCTGAAAGTTTCCAATTTGGTGTAAAGTTGCTTGACACCAAAGAATCATAGAATCATGGAATGTCTTGGGCTGGAAGGTGCCTCTAGAGGTCATCTTGTCCAACCCCCCTACAATAAGCAGGGACATCTCATACTAGAACAGATTGCTCAGAGGCCCATCAAGCCTGACCTTGAATGTCTCCAGGGATGGGGCCTCCACAACCTCTCTAGGCAACCTGTTCCAGCGATCCAACACCCTCATATTAAAGAACATTTTCCTAATATCCAGCCTAAATCTAGCCTTTTCTAGCTTAAAACACTACCCCTTGTCCTATAATTATGTGCTCTTGTGAACAGCCCTTCCCCAGCCTTCTTGTAGGCCACTTTCAGGTATCAGAAGGTTGCTATGAAGCCCCCCTGAAGTCTTCTCTTCTTCAGGCTGAACAACCCCAACTCCCTCAGCCTGTCTTTATAAGACAGGTGCTCTAGCCCTTTGATTATTTTCATCGCCATCCTCTGGACATGCTCCAACAGGTTCACATCCTTCTCATGTTGGGGGCTCCAGAGCTGGACACAGCACTCCAGGTGAGGTGTCACCAGGGCAGAGTAGAGGGGCAGCATCACCTCTCTCAAACTGCTGGCCACACTTCTTTTCATGCAGTCCAGGATGCAGTTGGCCTTCTGGGCTGCAATTGCACATTAGTGGCTCACGTCCAGCTTTGGATCAGCTAGTACCCACAGGTCTTTTCCCACAGGCTGCTCTCTAGCTTGTCTTTCCCAGCCTGTATTCATGCCTCTGGTTGCCTTAGCCCAGGTGCAGGACCCTGTGTTTGCACCTCATGAGGTTCACCTGGGCCCAGTTCTCTAGCTTGTCCAGGTCCCTCTGGATGGCATCCTGTTCCTGTGGCATATCAACCACACCACCCAGCTTGGTGTCACAAGCAAACTTGCTGAGGGTGCTCTCAATATCACTGTCAATATAATTAAAGAAGATAGTAGACAGCACTGGGCCCTGAGGGAAACCACTTGTCACTGTTTCCCATCTGGACACTGAGCCATTGCCCACTACCCTCTGGATGTGACCATCCAGCCCATTTCTTATCCACTGAACAGTCCACCCATCAAACCCATATCTCTTCAGCTTAGAGAGAAGGGTGTTGTGGGAGACCATGCCAAAGGCCTTGCAGAAGTCCAGACAGATGACATCCCTAGGTCTTCCCTTGTCCACTGATGCAGTCATTCCATTATAGAAAGTCACCAGGTTGGTCAGGCAGGATTTGCCCCTAGTAAAGCCATGCAGATTCCCCCACTGTGCTGCACACAGCCCAACACCACAGAGCCCTCACAGCTCTCTGTGTGGTGACAGAATGAAATAGACACTTTTGGACTTATAATCTCTTTTTACAAAGCTGAGATGGACCACGGTCTTCAAGATCATGTTCCTAACAGTGTAGTTGATTAGCTTAAGATATGTGCCTGCAGTGTAAACATCTATGTTTGGGTTGGGAGAAAAAAAAAAGGAAAAAAAAAGCATAAAAAATTTAGTTAGAAATGTTTTTGATTCTAAACCAGCTTTTATATGAAATTTTAATAAGCCTTAAAAAAGATTCTCCTTGCAGCAACAGAATGCATCTTTGAAGACCAAAACATGATATTGAGTCTGCTCCATATGAAACCATAAAATAAAAGGGCTTAAAAAATTAGATCTGAGTGGCTGAGAGAAAGCAGATTTAAGAAGATCTGTGTCACATTTTCCTTGAACTTTACAGGGATGTGTGTTTTATTTATTTATTTACATACAGCTGCTTACAGATAACAACAATGAATGTCCATCTGCACAACATACCTGAGCATAGTAATGTATTTTGGGGGCACAGTTTAAAAACTTAAAATCCACAGACAATACCAGAACAAAGTTCCATTTGCCTTTTTACAACTGTCTTACCAATATTCCTGTTTCCATTGAAGGAAGTGATTTTTATTCCCCTCAGTGAAGATGAGTCAGTATTTTCTCTTAAACTTTCCAGTTTTAAATCCAAAACCAGTGATTACTGAGAACAGAAACCTACCATAACACCTAAGACACAGGCAGTTAACTTAAGGTCTCATTTGAGGCTGACTCAATATTTTATTTAAAAAATAACTTCATTTGACAATGACTTCTTAGATCTTATTTCTTTTGCCAGGTTGATGACAGTAGCATGGCAGTGTATTCAATTGCTGAATATTGCAATGCCAAAATTCTGTCTTTAGTCAGAGTTCCAGTCCTCACCTGTGGAAGAACACAATGGCCAGATATGTAGACAAAAAGTTCAGACAGGTTTTGCAAAAAAAAGATGAAGTAATATGATTTATTTCCATGAATGAAATTGCTCTAGAAATGATGTTATACTCACAGGACTCACGGAAAGATCAGATATATTTGCTTCCTATTCTTGAAATGTATATTATACCTAAGAAAAAAACCTGAATACCCACAAAACTGAGAGAGAGAAATCACCTCTGAACTTAATAGAATTTAACAGATGTCATTTCAGCTTAATGAAATACAAAATATGTTTTTTCAGACATTATCATAATACTTAAATAGGTGCTACTGCTGCTATAAATCTAGCCTAATCATGAAATCAAAGTTCCATTTGCATATACAAGAGATCTTGAAAACTGCCTGAAATTTTGCCAGATCTCTTAAAAAATATGTAATCTTTCTAGAGATTATTCTCAGAGCATACTTGTGACTTGAAACCCAAATATACTTTCTAAATCTCACTGCAACAGGCAGAAGAATATCCACCCAAGGATCTCTCACAGACCTGAGATGGCTCTCTGTAAGTTACAGGTCGGTGTTAAATTCCTTACTATGCCATCTGTCAAGTCGTAGACATTGGCAGACATTGTTTCTTTACTCAGTTTTTCTTCTCTCAAGAAGCTAGTTTCAAATTATTCCTAGGTATTTACAGGAGACAAACAAGCTACTATGGATTTATTCTTTGTTTTATACCATTGGAGCTTTCTCACCTTTTCACTTCTGTCTCAGCCACTAGTGGTGGCCACACCTTGCCAGGTTGTGGATGATGGATCTGTTGGAGTGCAGCACCTCTGAAACACAATTTGTGAAGAAGTACCAGTTCACAGCATGGTGCTGTCTCAACCCTTGTAAGATCTGCCTGCAGAAAAAGCATGCACATGGAAGGTCTTTCAGTGACTGAAATGAGCAAGAGATTTCAGGATTTGCAGTGCTTGCAGACTGTGTTCTTAGTGGTGCATTAAAACATTGCCATATCCAGAAGCTTATAGTGGTTTGAGGGTGCCATGTTGTGACTCAATATTTACCATGAAAAAGCCCCTTGGGACGGTGCAGAACTTTCACTCTGATGCAAAATTTCTTCTGCCTGAAAAGTCTAATTTAAGCTTGCTGCTTGAAATGCTCAGGCTCTTCTGTGTACCTGCAGTGGGTTGTATTTGTACAGGTTCTTACAACCAGGACAAAGTAAGATTTTGTCCCTGATCTCCAGTCACTATCTGGACTGTAACAGGCTGGATCTCATCCCTGCACACACAAGCAAATGAGGACATTATTAACTGAAGGTTACACTCTGCTTTTGTTGTAAGACTAAGGGTTCTGTGCCCATGGTACTTTGTCATAAAAAGTGTTGACCAGCAGTGTACTTCTAGAAATAAGGTTAGTATGTAGTGTATTTCCAAAAAGGACCTGCCAAAAAGTAAATTCTGCCAAACATTTGTAGGCTGTCACTGATGCTGCAAGGGACATTTCAAAACCAGGCCCACTGCAGCATGTAAAACCCACCTGGTTCCAAGACACCGAGGAAGGATGAAGATAGAAGCACTTTCCTACTTAGGAATCTTTTTTTAGCTTGACCAATGAAGATCGCTATGAAAATGAGATTCACACAATTTTTGACACGGTAATGTACTCATCAGAAATATCACCAGTACATTCTTACAGCTAATGTGATGTAGACTTAAGCCCTTTGATGATGTTTGTTACAATACAGAAGGTGCTTCTTTACATGACACCGGATATTGCAGGGCTTGATTGCTGTGGCTGAGGGCTTAAGGCATTTTGTAATGAAAGAGTTATGATTTCAAAAATCCCCCAAATTATAAACAGAGTATCCTGGCTCCTGTTTTCCCTTTGAAGGTGATAAAATTGTTTTGCTTACATAAGCCACTAGGAGTAGCTCCCCTTCAGACTTTGTACTCACATTCACCTGTGTCTACATGGTTGCCTTTCCACATTCATCTGTGTTTATATGGTCTCTTTTTGCATAGTGTCCTTACCTTTGATAGCATCTTCTCCAGCAACAGCAATGTCCCAAGGAGCACTCCCCTGTCCTCAGGGTCTACCCAACCTCTCCAGGAGAGCTGCTGGACTTCTGCGCACCTTCGGAGGCCAGGTTTGTACAGCTCCTTGAAGCTCATGATCTGGTCTTTTGGTCTTCCCAACTAAGAGCAGGAAGAGCAGGTCCAGGAATAAAAGAAGTCTTCTTCAGGTCCAGGAATAAAGAAGTCTAGCAGCAGAACTGAGACCTGGATTTCCTATCTTGTCCCTATCAAGTCAATATAAAAAATAAAAAATGGCAGCTTTTCCAGTGTCTTATTTTATTCTTAGACTCTTCCTTCTGCTTTCTCCTCATTTTTATTTTATTATGTTTCCTTTTCTAGTTATTTACCTGTGGATTAAAGGGAAAACTTTGTGGCTTACATGCCTATAGATGACTCTCATCCTCATCAGACTGGTATTTTGGTAGAGTTGGGAAGTTACTTGAGTTGGGAAGTTTGGAACAACCTGACTTCTTCAGGAAAGTTTAAAGGCTGAATCCCTCAGGTAAAGAGAATGGTGTGCACCATGGAATCCACATTTGGGTCTGAATTCCCATACTGTCTGTGAGGTTTTGGGTCCCATGGGTCAGTCCATGCCTGAAAGAAAACACTAGTATTTGCCACCCTTGTCTGCATCTAGGCTACTTCATCTAGTATCTCTTTTTTAAGAAGTGACAGCAAAATAATCAGCTGACTGACAGCTATCAAAGAGAGTGACAATCCACCAGCACTGGAATGATCGATTTATGATGAAAGATGAAAAGGACTGAAGATGTATAGCTAAAGGGAGACATGCTGAGTGAAGTGTGTAAGCACCAAGGAAGAGAGAAGGGGGCTACAGGGGTCTATGAAGGATCATGAAGGAAAATCTGAAGCAAAGGACCTGCTGGCATCTGTCAAGTACAATTCAAGAGGAAAACACTGAGGGAGTCACCTTCGGGTGAGATTGCAAAACCATTGCTGCATTGTAATTTGGGACAGCAACACTTTCAGAGAATGTCTTTGGTGTGGACTTATTTGAAAGCTCGATCAAAAAGACTACCCAGTTTTGAAGAAAGGAAAAAGAATAAAAGTTGTGGTTGAAAGATGCCACAGTCTAATCACATGTCCATTGCTCTTGCAGAAGTTTTTTAAATTCCTTTTCTATAAAAGCTCTTGTTTGGGGGAAACCTGAGGAAAAGAAAGGCTGAAAAGTTTCAAGCTAAGAGTGTCTGAAAATAGCTTTTGGTTGAAAGAGGTGTGCAGTTTTCTTCTGGAAAAAAAAAATAAATTCCATTTACCATCTTGGTATCATTTCAAAATCAAAGTACAGAGTCTGTCCCAAATGTATTTTTATTCTTCAATATACAATATATGTATCTGAGAAAGGATGAAGAGCTGGTACATGCAATAGGCAGCTCACCTGCTGAGCTCCAGAGGGCTTCCATTTTTCCTTCAGTGTAATAAAATAATCCAGGAAATTAACAACTCTGTAAACAGATTTGAGTGCTACATACTTTCATACGACAAAAGTTGTGGGACTCTGAATTAAGGTTAAAAATGAACTCCTGTGTCCAACAGTGAACAGCCATAAAGGGTATATGCATTCTAAAATACGATAACGTATTGTCTCTGAACTAATATTTTCTCTGTATCCTTAGGTACACAGGAATAGTAACTTCTGGTTATTCTTATTGTTTCCCAGATTAAGGGCAAACAGAGCCAGGGAATGTCCTTTGTACAGTAGTTACCTAGTAAAACTCTACTTCAACTACAAACTACAGGTGACGTATATAACGCAGGAGTGAGTGAAACATTTCTGGGAAAACTGTTTACCCAAGTGGCATAGAGAGAAGAGAAGTTATCATGTAAAAACATCTTGCTTTGATATGCTAGAACACGAAGACAATGAAATTAATTCAAATACACAAATATGGGAGGAGGTGAGGTGGGGCTAACAAGTGATACAGAAGTTAATCTATGGTTTAAGAAAAAAAAAAAAAAAGGAAAAAAGAAAAACAAAACACAACAGCACAATGGAAAAATAGACTCAGTGCCATGTGTGAAGGAGGCAAACCCTTACTTATCTATTGCTTAATGTCTTTTTAAGGTAATTTTTGTATTTCATAATAACAGAGGAGATAAGCAGCACCTACAAAGACAGGTGCAAGCACCAAACTCTGCTTGTACTCTGAGCTGGCTGGACATGAGCTGGCACCAACGTAAGAGCCAAGCAAATCTGAGAGCAGCAAGGTACTAATCAGGACTGCCAAATCCTAGCCAAGAAGGCACAGACAAGTTACCCAGAGCCGTATTGCACCTTACCTCTGCTTTTTTCTTTCTCTAAAGAGACCTTTTAAAAGTATTGAGGGAATACAACTAGGCATGACACGAGCATGTCACGTGGTATGGAGAGCTTAACGTCTCCAGCCCCAGGAAAATGTTGCCTCTGTTGCCCAAGCATCTTCTCAGGCTTTTGTAATTGGTATTTTGGAAGCTCTAAGAAGCTGGAGTTGTGCAAACCTTTCCTAGAGCTGCATTATACCTTTAGCTAAATATTATAATACACGTTCTCTGTGCAGTCTGAGTAACAGCATCGTGACCACATTTATTTATTTTTGCTTGGAATAAGAGCTGGCAGGAAAAACTGAAAAGCTTATTTACTAATATGCTTATGATAACAGGTAAGATGTTCTTCATTCTCATATTATCTGTAAAAGATGAAATTCTATTCTCTAATAAATGAATTCAGAATGACATCATGTACTGGCAGGAAAACTTGTCAGCCTCCCTTCCCACTCTGCACTGGCAGTGGAACTGGCACATCTGTTTGTGTTTTGGTCAAAACATTTGTCATCCCAGTTATCTGCACAATATAAATGTGTGCTAGCTATGATTTTGGTTTGTGTCTAGCAAACAAGTGTACAATTTGGGGTCCGCTGTCAGTATTTAGGATTATGTCAAAGAAAGAAATGGCATAACCAAATGCTTCTCCTTTGTAACAAGAGCACAACCAAGGGGAGATATGTAAAGAGGCTTGACAGGTGCAAGTGGTGATGAGATATAGATGCATTCAACTATGCAGCAGTATCTACCTGACAATGACTTCAGTCTTTTCCCAACAGTTAAAGACAGTCTTTATGTGTCAAGAAGACAATACAGGAAAATGCATGATAGGACACATAAGATATGGACAGCTGCCAGGCCTCTGAACAGCTGTGTGGTGTATAAGAATTACTGCAGCTGTATTTAAACTAGAAATTAAGTCTTCTTTTTTTTTTTTTTATTTAATGTGTTCGGGTTTTTTACTTATCCAAAAGGAAACATTAGCAATTATGAAATGTTTATTTCCCCACAAGACACGCTGTTTTTGTTTCTGCTGTCTGTGAGCTCTGATGTTCAGGAGACATCAGTGCTTATCCTTAAGACTACATGTGGAACATGGGGAATATGTTCTTTACACACGTCGGTGAGACAGAGCAAGGCTGTCAAACTAAACTTTACACCACTTTAGGAGGAACTTGAAAAAGAATAAAGAATCAGATCTCTCCTAATATTTTGGAAACACTGGGAAGGAGTCTGGTACTGGTGTATGTTCAGTATTCTTATAAGGAAAATAACTTTAATGTAACATTATTGATTCTAGAAACTTGGTGGGTGTGCAGGAAGTGCAGCACTTCTTCCCCAACTTTGGGGATGTTTTCCTCGCACTCATCAAAATAGTTTTCTCAGCTGAAATGAACTGATCACAGCAGAGTTGGGCCAGAAGTAGTTTTGCTTGTTCTCCAGTCTCCCCTATTCCTTTTTTTTTTTTTAAAAAAAAAAAAAAAAGCCCAACAAACAAAACAAACAAAGCAATTAAGAAGCACATGAAGTCAGGAGGAAATATCTCATCCTAAACTTTCTCTTCCTTTTTCCATAAATCTGCATAGGTGGAACAGAAAATACGTGTGTGCATTGTTTCTAGAGAAGACCAAATAGCCCTATGAGTTACATAAATTTCTGGCAAAACTAAAATCCTCAAGGGACAGCTTGCCTCGTGGAGGCATGTTTGGCTGTCCACTGAGGCCATCCAATGAACTGGATGTTGTATGTCCTCCACAGTGTGGACATGGAGTTGCTGGTTCCCTTGCAAAATGCCAATGTTATTCTTACTAAAGCTAAACAAGATAGTAGTAGGTACCTGTGGTTTTGGAATGAAAATTCTTGGGTTCTCCCTGTAAAGCCACATCTACAGTGTGTGGTTTGGCTGGCAGCTGTGGATTCTGATTTGTATGCAACCCTGTGGACACTTCTGATTTAATGTTTGTATGAAAGGCTAACTCTGTGGCCACTTTTAATTAAAGGAAATTTCCTGTAAAGTTAGTCAACAATTTGTGTTACTGGAGGGAGAGTACAGAGCATGCTTAAGAATTTTTTGACAACTGCTGTGAAAATAAATGGTATAACATTTAGTAAAAATTGTGAAAACGTGTGGAATTTCATACGGCGTTTTACTGTAAGAACTAAATAGAGAAATTGTCATTTGTTAGAAGTTCTCATACTTTCTTTTTTTGCTTTTCATCACTCCCCTGGTTATTAGGGTTAGATCCACTGGAAAAGAGAGGAAAGGGTTTAGAGACATTACAGTCCCAGGCTTGCAAGGCAGCATTGTCATTTCCAGGTGTCTCCTCAAAACTGTGCTGCCATAACATCCATGGTGAGGAGATCCCAAGTTCACTACCTGGTGCACAGAGAACCATATTTTTTTTGCTTGCTTTGAGAACAGCTCCTACTGGCTTCCAGGAGGGACGTCATACTTTGGTACTGATGCATTTTCCGGTCTGAAATCCTAAACACTTATTTTGATTAAAGGGGGTAAACGGGCAACTAAACCTAATTCTTCACCAGTGATGACATGTACACCTCACAAATGGAGCATGACACACTTCATTATGATCTAGCAGACATTCTTCTGTTCTGCAGAGGGGTAAATGGTCTCAAACAAGGAAAATAAATGAAAGATAAAGTTAGGTTTTGTGTTTACAATGAATAATTTAAAAGTTTTTACTATCTAAGGAATAAAACAAACCTCTCTCACTTTGGTCAGCTGTAAATCAGAAACAGAACAGAAGCAGAAAGGAATATCTGCTTTAGGGTGGCGCTTATTTTTCTAGATCAAAAATTTTGAATAAAACCTGTGAAAAACACCTAATGAATCAGGAAGAATAGCAAACAAATCTGAAATAGTCACATAAATAGAAAACCTATAGAAAGATTAAATTTCAATAAATAAAATAATTTTCTTTTGTTAATTCTGGAGTGTTTGTTATGGCTCTAATCACTTCTTTTTTCCCTCACTGTAATTAGCTGATCTTAAGGATGTGCAAACAAGTTGCCACAAGCGTTAGGCTACTTAGTAATAACTGTGCACCTTTTTACCCATCAGTAAATGTAAGATCATTTACTTCCAAGAGGGGGAATTCAGAAGAGGGATAGGCAACCTCAAATTACCACACATTTATAACCATGTAAAAGTCTCCCCACAGGCAGTTACCACAGATGAGGTAAATTACTGCAAATTCAGACTCCAGCTTACATCATATTAACCGCATTAAGTGCCTATCTTTATATTTTGAAACAAAACATAATTTCTACCCAGAAGACATCCAGTTCTCATATTAAACTGAATGTTCTCATGTTAAACTGAATTGGTTAGACAACTGGAAACAAACAAAACATCAATTTTTTACGAACTAAGGAAATTTGTTCGTTTGACTCCTTTTCTGAAGAAACATTCAGCTTCAATCATTCTTTAATTTCCTACTGGCAGAATTTTTTACCTTTTTTCCCAAGTGATTCTTTACCTCTCAAGGTGAAAACTTTTTTTCCTGTTGAAGTCAATGAAAGACTATCCCTTGATTTCCATCAGGAATCTCTGCCAGCTCTGAGTTATGTGGAAGCCATCAATATTTTCTCCTCCTTCCTATAAAAACTCATGTTACAGATTTTTAAGGTTTTGGGTTTGTGTTTTGTTTTTTTCTGTGAATCTAAGGTGTGTGTAAGAAAAAAGACTGGTAAGACTTGAACGTCACAAGGGGTCTAAGAAGGTGTAACACTCTATACCAAAGAAATCTAAAACTGAACAAAACTCTTGAGTTTCTTGTATTGTTACTGAACTGCAATATTGATACTGAACAGCATCTAACAGATGCTGTTAGAAGATCAGCCACTTCATTTCCCAGGGAATCCTTGCCAGAATGAGCAAAAGAAAAGGAGTGTGAGATCAATCTGGGCTGCACACGACGTCATTTTTGTTCTGTAAGCCATGTCATCTCCATCTGAATCTTTTAATTTCTTCCTAGCTATGACTGTAGCTTCTGACTGCAAATCTGTCCCCCATTTGGGGAATTTCTGCAGGTCACTCTCACAGTTGCTCCACCAGCTCAACTGAGGCATTTCACACCTTGAGCTGTTAAGGAATGAGTCATGCATTTTCACAGCCCATCTCTAAAATGGGTTTTGCACTGCTAACCTGGAAGACTTTAGTCTTTACCAGCTGGTAACCTGCCGTTCTTCTTCAAAACACTGGAGAGCAGACTGGTCAGGTGCTGCTTGGTAGTTATTCTTGGACCCGTGTTGACTTGAAGAAAAGTCAGTCTGAATTTATTCTTTAAGAAATTTCTCCTCCGTACACCTAGGTGACTATGAATTGGTTACTTTTGTCCACCTAGATAAATGCATGCTTGGTCAATATTTTCCAAACTCCGATGTATTTGGGAACTTTTCCATTCTGGTGTCCATTTCCAGTGCTTATTGTGTGCGTCATCTCCAAAGTCGTCTTTTTTTATTACACATTTTTTCCACTTCTAGGAGAAACAATAGCTATTTTTTAAACAGGAGACAAAACTAGTAAAGACATTCACGCTCAGAAGGAGCTGGGAAGGTCCCTACTCCAACACCCTGCTCAGGGTAGGGTGAGCACAACCTTCAGACCTACACAAAGATCTGTGAATTCAGAGACTTAGTGAAAGTTACAAAATTCAGGAAACTTTGGGGATTTACTGGAGCCTCCATACAGTCATTGCCTGCCTAATGGCGTTTTAAAAATAATACAGGCTCATGAATCATAGATAATCTACCTGTGTACTTGCCAATCCATTTGTTACTTTGATTCACTTTAATAACACCCATTTTTGCTCTAGTTTTTGTATTTTACAACTCACCTGCTGTCTCCCTCACATACAGGCAAAGAAAGAAATGAATTAAGTAGAATCAGTCTGTGCAGCGAGAGCTGGAGCCTCCTGAGCTGAAAAATGACTCACATTTATCTGCTGCCATCTCTCCTCACAAATCTCCTGCAGCAACATCTCTCCAAGTCTCTCCTAATTGAGCCATTTTCTGAATGCTGGCAGTGAATGGGGGGTGGCAAGACAGAGATCAACCAGCATATGACATTTGTCATTAGTGGGAATAGCAATTTTCCTAGAAGAATTTTGACGAAGATGCAATAAATGTGCAGGTGAGGAAGCACAATTCACTGTAAGCTTGCATGAAGCACTGACCTTCACAATACTCAGTGGTAAGCCAAGAAGCAAAGATGTTAAAATACAATGGAGGGCTTCAATAGAAATGACTGTAATTAAAAACATGCTGGATTTGGGAAATGCCTGTTTAATAAAAACATTACTGTGTTGCTGATATTAAGATTTAAATCCCTTAAAAAGAAATCACAGTAATAAACACACAATTCTCTAGACAGCTAAAATGACATGCTTCTGATCTTCTTTTCCTGCATTATGTATCCAACTGCATTGTCTTTTTTATTTCACTTTTGTAAATAGCTTGATTCTATAGTTCCATGTTTCACAATGTATTAGTACAGAAGCAGCAGGTGTTCATCAAAAACTCCTCATGTTACTAAAAGCACCCATGACATGCTAAAAACTTATGAAGGATCAATGTCTGTACAGCAAATCTGTTTCTCACTTGTGAGCAGAGAATCCCTCCCTGTCCTCACCATTAAAAGGACCCCAATAACACCAAATGGCAGTCAGTAACATTTCTACTAGAAGAACAATTGCAGGGCAGTAAGGAGTGTGAAAATCAGATTGTAGTGAAAAGGAATATAAAGATCATTCTGCTGGATTAAAGAAAATGTCTGTATTTCCCAGGACTGTGCTGGGCATCAATAGCTGGTTGTAGGTGTCTGCAGAAAGGGGTTGAGAAGAGCACTTCCTTATCCTGAGCTCTGTCTTCCCAGCTCTGCTAATCTGCACTTTATAGAGACCTACTGAGCCAGGGGTTTCTCTGTTTCTTGTTTACTTGCCTTTTTTAGCCATTTCATACATTTTGCACCCCCAAAATCATGCAGTAGCATGTTCCACAGTGCAACCATTCAATGTGTGAGAAAAACTCCACATTTTATGTGTATTAAGTCTGACTACTGATTGCTGTGTGTCCATTAATTCCTGTTTTACCAGTAAAAAGGAATAATAATTCTAATTTACTTTTCCCATGCAACCTTTAGAAAGTTGTGTAAACTTTTATTTTTGTTTTTCCTCTTAGTATAAGCAGAAAAGCTCCAGCTCAAGTTTATTAATGTTTCTGGACAAATAGGTTTATACACCTTCTAATACAAATAATTTTTTCTTCAATTATGCCATTATAACTGAGAAGAAGGCAACAAACTTATGGAAGTAAAGTCATAGAAGAAAAGATCCAGAGTTTATCTCTACTCTCAGCAGCTTTCTGTGCTCATCTGATCCATATCTCTGATCATGCTGCAATTTATTTCACAGTAGCTTCGAGGGGTATTTTCCACATCACTCGCAATACATGAGGAAAAAGCCCTGACTCGTGTTTAAACACACTCCACCTTTCTTTTAATAACTACATGTGTATATTCACACAGCCACACACCCCCATAAGCTGCAAAAAGTGGATTTATTTTTTCCTCTTTCATCACAGTTTGGACTGTGACATATTCATTTTATATCCTTGGGTCTCAGTTCTGCAATTGAATCTCTTTGTGGAGATGGTCTTGCTGGGTGGCTTTTAGATCAATGTGAAGAGGACTGGATCCATGTATTCATGCTGGCACAATGGCACTATCAGTCTATCAAATCTACCAAATACAGAGCAGAAAGCTTACCTGGTCAGTGAAAGCCTCCTCAGATGTTGCCTCCAGTGGTTTCCTTGTGACTGGAGGCATCCTTTTCCCCATGCCAGCTCCTGTACAGGTGGAAGCTCACCATGCAGTGATGCTGTGTCGTGGTACTGTGGGAGATAAGGGGCACACAGCCTCAAGATGGATAAGGTTAAAGCTCTGAAAAGCGATGGCATTTTTCCGGATAAGCAACAATGAGTTTCACAAGTAGAATGTTTTTGTTCTTTCAGGTCTGTTGGAAATGATGGTATTTCCTTCACATGTTCCTTCATTATTTCTTCCTTTTTCAAGAAACAATTTAATAGCTATTTGGAGGTAAAGGAAGGTAAACAGTGATGGCCTGAGATGTTTGGAGACAGCCCTCAGTTTCACTTCTGGGTTTGGTTTGCATTTGTTTATTTCCATCTGTCACTGATGTAAAGAGATAACTGACAGTAGGGCTAAAAACCCATTTCTGCATTGGTTCTTCAAACCCACAGCCCTCAGGGGACCATTCAAATTGTCACCTGTCAGCTGCACCCAGAACATGTAGATTGAATAGAGGTGTGGATCTTGGTTGCTCATTGTTTTCCACACTTCTTCCCACCAGCCAGGCACTTTGGGATTTTTCCCCAGGTTTTTCTTGTCTTGAGAATCGAATAAATGGATCCCTGTGGCTGCCCCACTCATCTCCCATGAGCACTACAGGTGCCCCAGGCTGCTCTGGTGCCTCCATAGCTTCAGATCTGGGTGGAATTCAGGCTGCAGTTGTGTGATAGGCTTGTCTCTGCATGGTGGTGGCAAACTATCTACACTTCTGGTTTTTTTGAGGAGCAGCTTTTCAAACTCGTCAAATAGACCTGGTGTGAGTAGAAATTTGCTGTTTGGTAGTAGGTTTTGCAACATGAGGTACTTACTGTTGGTGTCCAGCAGAGAAGCAGGACTTTCTGCTTCTCCAAGCCCTGCGTAGAAAACTTGGTATTGCAGATGGAATTTTGGCTGGTGAGAGTGATATTCTCTGCTAATAGCTCATGTAGCAGTCCATGTTCTGTCCTCGTTATTGTTTCACTTAGGCAAAAATGTTCTCAGCCACACTGATGGTTGGATACTTTCTCTAGAGATCAAAACAAAGACCAACACTAGTTTTGTTATCCAGACTACATACATAACATTATTTTAAAGGGCTTGGAACATCTAAAAGAGGATAAATGAATTAAGAAATGTATTATTACCCCACATTCAGTGGACTATACTTGTCAAAATCAGTTGAATATCCAAATTAAGTTGAAACTAATCCCTGCACGAGCCTCTAAAAACCTGTTCCCAACAAGCCTTCATAATAAATTCTTTGTGCCAGGAAATATGAATTAAATTGTTTTAAAGCAATAATGTTTAAGTAAGTAAAAAAAAGTTTCCTACTGAGAGATATTTTATGAACAAAATTAAATATTATAAAACCATATTATTAAATTCTGTCAAAAAAGTATTAATCTTGTTACTCTGGCATTGGTACCTCAGTTCTCCATAATTATGGATTAAGACTTAAAACAGAAATATAGTGTGAAAGGTGTTTTTCAAAGTTTCTGAAAAAGAAAAACTTGAAAGTATAAACCTTTAGACTGGCAATATGTCATTCTATTATTATTATTAACTTACTAAGTACTGGTTTTATGGTCAGCATTGTGTAAAGCCCCGTATGAACACAGACACTGCACAAATGAATTTACAAACTGTGGCATCAACCCCAAAGAAGACATGTTTGGAAACTTAAGATGGTCCAACACAGGGATATCTGTGAGTGCTCCTCCGTTAATTTCTGTAACCAGTATGTGACTGCTCTAGTGCTCTTGGTCTCATTGTAGGGAAAATAAATAACCTTTTTAAAGGAGAGGAGCTCTGGGGAAGGGGATTCCATTTATCCCAGAAGAAGGTGCAAGGAAGAGACACAGTTCCTTTAGACAACAACTGAAGACTTACATAAACTGGGAGTAATCACATGTTTATCTGCCTACCAGTTAGGTGTACAAGTCTAAAACAGATGCATGCTGCATCTCTTAGACATAGGATTGACTGCAGCACCCGCGTTTAACCCCTGTAAATGTGGCAAGAACCACCTTTGCACCCCCACCTGATGCCCCTTGAACATTCCTGATCCCATGTGGGATGTCCTCATTCTGCCCTGCAGCTGGTATTGCATCCATTGTTTCTACAGCTAGGGAAATACAGTCAGTTGTGTTCACTGAGATAGGAACACCAGCAATTATAAAATAAGGCTGCAGTGATTCACAAAGTTTTAAAAAGCACCTGGAGATGAAATCATTAATACCTGACAGTTCTAAAGCCTTTAGAAACTTCTGCATAACAATACACAGCTCCAGAAATCTGCAGAAATATGTGTATAGCAGAATTATTTTTTTTTCCAAAACCAAGTTCCATTTAACATTCTCTGCAAAACTGCTCTTCATAAGCACATAAATGTTGGCTGACTCAATATTTGAGTAAAAAAAATATTTTGTTTAATGTTACTCTAGAACAGTGAAGATGCTTCAAAGACCCTCTAGTCTGGGGATGTTAATGCTCAACTCAAAAATTTTCAATTTTCACTTAAACAATTTTAGTGTACAGTCTTTACTGTAATATAAATTACTGCCAGCCTAAGGCCTGGGGTCAACTGCAGCTTTTCCATTCAAGGGTGACCTGTTTTAATGTACTATTTATTATTTCTTCCTGTTGTTTACTTCAGGTGCCAGGCACCTCTGCCCAGCCTCATCATTGAGCTTACAAGATAATAAACCATTTGTACTCATACTTAATGGGCTGAATTTCAGAGACAGCAAGTGGAAAGAGATGATTTGAGTGCCAGCAAATCAGTGAAGGTCTTTGACCTTTGGTGTAGTCAGCAAAATCTTTGGCATTATCTAGAACGTTTTTGTTTGGGTTTTTTTTGTGTGTGTGTGTTTGTGTTTGTGTGTTTTGTTGTGGTGTTGGGTTTTTTTTCTCTTGGTAGAAGCAGAGAAAAAAAAAAAAAAAAGGCCTGTCTCTAAAGCATTGGCTCTTTCATAAAAAATATGTGTCTCTGGATGTTGTATACAGAGAGAGGACTGGGTGGGTAATGGTTTAAAATTTATCTACATCACCCCTGCTTGAATACATAGCTTGACATTGTTCAGATCAAGCCACAGTTTAACAATTCTTTTTATTTCTCATATATGCAGCTAAAAGGGTGTTTGACTTTATTCATATTTTTTTAAGTTTTCTTTCTTGTAGAAAAGATGGTATTGAAATAATTTTTTTTAATGGTATTTTCTGAAGATCCTTAAGTCTTCTCATATTTTAGCAGTTGTTCATAGTGGTTAGAAATCTGCCAGTGACCCAACAGGAAAAAGGAAGTTGACTTTGTCCTTTTATTTTCACTCATACCTTTTGGCAAAATAAGTTCAGTAGGAATGGCTGAATTTGACAGCATCTTAAAAAAACACCTTAAAACAGATCCAAAAGTCAGCAAGTGGTGAAAGCCATGCAGATTCCAGAGGAAAGGGATACTATAAAATGGCATGTACAACTCTTTCTTATCTAGAGACCAAAGGGAGTAATAGAGCTGGGGTATGAACAGAATGGTCACCAGGTTATAGTTTTACCAGTTTTGTGCTGCCTTCTAAAATAAGTCTGAGTGTCAAACACCTGACAGTTGTACCTGGATGGGGAAGATAGAAGAGGAAAAAAATCACCTCAAACATTAAATCTTACAGTTGGGACAGTTTATTGAACTTTTACTCTGGGCATCAGTTTGGCATAAAGCATGTTTGTTTCATTACCACCTTCTTTAAAAATACTCCACTATTTAGCAGATGGATACTGAATCTGTGACACCTTGTAATTGCTGCTCAGCCCTGTTAAAGAATTTGCTTATAGTGACAGAGAGAAGAAGGGAGGTGTAGGACAGGCTATATACATGTATGTTTTCTAAAGATCTAGCCTTTGAAAGCAGATAATTGAAAAGTTAAGTCAGATAGAATATATATTAGTTACAGCCAGGATTAAGAAAAATATGTATTGCTTAAATGCTTAGAAAGAATTATTGTGCTTATTAATTTTTGCATTACCCTTATTTTTACATTGAAAAGCAGAGAAAATTGAATCTTCTGTACTGGAAAACAACTAAAAAAATTTCTAGGGCAAAGCTATTTTATGAATTCACAAGAATCACAAAAAGTGTTTAGATTTTTATTTGTAACCAGTGCTCACCAGTTTATATTTGCAGTGTCAAAATACCTTACATGAGTTTTCTGTCTCCACACCTCACCCTTGCATTGATCTCCTTAACTTCTCCCAATCTTTTTACCTCAGATCTTTGCAGCTGCACCTGTCCAGCCTTGCTCTTTTAGTCACTCCAAGTTGTTTTGTGTTCTCTTGCTCTTGGGTTTTGCAATGTCAGGCATTCTCCCACCCTACTGGCCTTTCATTTTTCCAGATCATTGAAACAGAAAATGAACAAAAGTCAATTGCTGTGCTCATCTGCATGGTGCTGTGACTCCAGGCTGGGGTGGGTCTCGTGCTCTCCAAGGCAGCATAGCTTGGAGGGTCACCAGCCTCTGACTTTCCCCATGAGGCACTCTGTGGACGCATCTACAACTACTGCATCAAGTGGTTCCAAGGAGCAGTTCAAACACCAACATTTGATAATCCATTCTTCAAAACACCCATCAAATCTCAGAAAAATTGAGGCGGGGAGGAACCCTGTGGTCACCTTGCCCAACCTCCAGGCACTGTTTTATCCTGAGCTAATGAATGTTTTTCCAAACAGTTCCTGGTTATGACTTGTGGGCTGGAAACCGATTCCAGTAAGGGGTTTGTGGGCAGTCACCCTGCTCTGGAGGCTAAGGGAAATTAACAGTGGGAATATCCTAGAACCATAGAATGCCAAGTTGGAAGGAACCTCAAGGATCATCTGGTCTAGTCTATCTAGGTAATATTGTAGTTTAAATTAGATGGTCCAGCACCCTGTCAAGCTGAGTCTTAAAACTGTCCAGTGTAGGGGAATCCACCACTTCCTTTGGAAGATTATTCCAGTGTCTAACTGTTCTCGTGACAAAAAGTTTTCTTCTGGAGTTCAATTGGAATATGGGCTCTTCCATAGCAGCCGAGTTCTATGTTGGGGGTTTGTGTTAATCACACTTAATTAATTAGTATGACAGTAACCTCTGCTAACTCTGTCAACACTGAGTATTTGCCATCTAAAAACATATATTGCTTAATACCTGTGCTGCTTTGCAGCACTATGCCACCAGTCATCTCCTTCCATCTTCCACATTGTTTGAAGGAGGAATTCACTCCTGGTCATGGAGACACTTCTATGAGACACTGTGATCATCCCTGAGTTAAAAATTAACCTTTCTGATAGAGGTTTAAGCTACCCAATACATTGTCTTCCTCACAGCAGAAAGAAAATAGACCCAATCACTTCTTGGGACCATGTCAGTGCCTCTTTCCTCTGTGCTTTTGTTAAACCAATTGAAGATCTGGGGTGGGCAGGGAATTTCTCAGTTGCTCAGGTAGAGCTGGCAAGGACTGTCAGGAGTTTTCATGGTGTCTACCCCAGTGTAGACTTTGGTCACCCAGGATCACCAGCCTGATTTAAAACCTGAGCTAGATTTTTCTGATCCATCTTAACAGCATCAATCTTTGTGGCATGGATAATCTTTAACCTGCCTTTAGGTGGTTGAGAAGTGGTTGTACCTAAGCCTGCAACACAAACAGCCAAACCACATTGTGATCTGGATTTGGTGTGCAGGTTGCATGTCTGTGTAATCCCTATTCTGTGTATTCCTCTTTTTCTGCTCCCCAGGCACCTTCACTCTCTTCCTTTTACCAGCATAAATTAAAACATAAACTCTTAAGAGCAGTTGCTACATCTTTCCTTAGTCCCAGAAGTTCTGTACTTATGTATAAGGCTCTGCATTATTTTTAAATCACAAAAAAACTAACTTTGACTCATTGAAAATACACAAAATTTCTTGTGGCAAGTTGTTTTTTCCTATATTTTTTTCAAGTGAAAACCTTTTATTTTCACTAGTGGCAGAGTTTCTGTTAATGCATTCTCCCTTGACAATGCTTTTGGGGAGGAACTGGCATTTTGCAAGAGGTATATTCTCAATTAGCAAAAGTTGGAACGGCTGTAATTGACCAAAAAATTAGACCCAATTGAGAACAGGAAAGAAGAGTGTAATTTTCACCTGTAATTCCTCAGTCTGCTGTGCCAAAATTCAAGATCTGAACGAGTCCAAACATTGGGGAGGAAAAAAATAATCAGCTACTCATTTAATGCAGCAAAGAGATACATTTCTCCTAGGAGTGATACATTTTTGACACTGCTGCTCTTAACTATTGCCACTACGAATAGTGTGCATATTAGCGTTTTTCTGCATTGTTTTTCATTATAATTTCTAGAAACAGTTCTGAGGAGCAAAATATAGCAGGATAATGCCAAGTTAATTACAGTATTGCTCAGGGTAGAACTGTGCAGG
>NW_009970726.1:11995379-12049552 GCF_000747805.2 Chaetura pelagica | reverse complement strand
ATGCCCAGCTGCAAAACAGGGAAGGCAGAATGATGTGCTAGCACGGCCTGACTGCCTTCAACAGGGAGACTCATTTAGTGGGAATTTGGTTATCACTGCATTAAATTGCATAATACAAACATACCCGTGGAGTTTCAGTGGCCTAGTTAGGGTGGTTCAGTGATACCAGCAGTTATGCAACCAGAGCGGGAGGGCAGGCAGCTCCCGCGGCTCCGGTCCTCCCCAAACATGCGGATGCTCCTTCTTATGAATAACCTGCCCTCTTGGAAGCATGTTAAGTAAAATATGTTATCCATGCAGGATGGCAGGGGAAGTGATGTTGCATTTATCTCACAGGAAAGGTTGCTTTTCTTGAGATTTCCTTCCTGAAGCAGTGAGGTAGATCTGAGATGTCTGGTGGCTCAAGTCCTTTGCACCAGCCCAAGCACCTGAATTCCCCTGCTCAGCGACTTACTTTTCTGAAAATACACTTTTTGTTGTTGGTGGTTTTTAAGTGGCAGCTTTTTTACACCTACAGCATCTGCTCCCACAGTGTTCACAGTACTCCTTTCAATAAAGCCTTTAAAATACTGGGCATAATGAATTTATCCCATATACTCTAATTAAAAGTAATGTATGGCTGAATATGTCAATGTATTTTTCCTTTTTTTCCTGGAGTCAAGCAATTATCATGAAATTGACAATGGTTACTGATTTCTAAAAAGCTTGTCCTTGAAATCACTTCAAGAATCCATTTCTATTATATGAATTTGTCTTAATTAACCTGGAAACTGTCAAGCAAATAGATAAAATCTTTTACTTACAGCATTTTTCCCTTCTGTTAAATAATTAATAATGTTTGGTTTTTATAGTGTTCAGTATTTTCAGGTTGTCATTTGCTGAAGATTTATTTAAGATCTTTAAATTTTTGCCCTGTCTGAATGACTACTCATTTTTGGCATTTCAAGCATCTGATTAAATGTGTGGTAGAAACTTTTGTACTTATGCTTTGATAAAATAATTTTGTTTTATGGGTTTTTTGGCAGAGCTTTGAATTCAGCTGCAGTAAACCAGGAATTTTTTGGGTACTGAGAGACATTTTCCACAGTGGGCAACTCCAGTCCCAAGTTTAGAGTTCTTTGGGGCATCAACTTGGCCTAATCCTTCACATGTTTATATGCATAAGCACTACTGGGAGAAATCCTTAGCTCTCTGAAGTGAATGGGATTTCAGAGAGAAATGTTCAATTAATTCTTTTGGGGGCTTCTGAAAACTAAGGCTAATCTACCCGAGAGAGAGGCATAGACTCACCTTGACAGTGTTTCATTAAATAAATTGTGTCATTGTACTAAGTCATAGCACAGAATTAATAGAATATATAGAGCACATAAAGCATTTACATTACATATGTACAGCTGCAGAGAATTCCTTAATTTGTGAAAACTGTGTATCTTCTAATATGCAAACTACAGTCACAGTAAGAGATACTGGCTTTGGAGCTGGGCCACCCTGCAGTGAGCAATGAAAGAAGTTACTGAATCGTCAGTTTATATAAAAATATCTACAAACAACAACAACAAACCAATGCTAAAAGACACAGTCCTGTGAGAGAGCACTGGGACTCGAATCTTTTCCTCCAGATACAAATACAGTATCATACCAGCTTGGCTATAAAATTTCCTGGGCTTTACAGTACTTGCTGGTACAAATTCTGCTTGGACTTTCCCTCGTAATACCCAGTGTCCTGGATTTCTGTCAGTCAGCTGCAGAGATGTGCCTATCCAGACATGCCTAGGAATAAAAGGGCATGAAAAAGCTTTGGGATCTAGTCCAAATCTCACTTACATTGCCAAGAGAGATAATTCAAGGCTGACTTGAACATCCTTTTCTTATTCTTGGTCTAGGAAAATCATAGGCATCTTACTCTACTTACAAGGCATTTAATTACCTCCTTAGGTTCTGCCTCAAGTGTTTAACATATTACACATCTTACAAGGGGCCATATCATAAGGGGCCATTCAATTAGGGGGTTTCAGTTATTCCTTTTGTCCCTTTTCAGCTGAGTTTTTCATCTATCAAATCAAAGTATTTTGTCTACTTTGAGTTTTCCCTGAGTCCAGATGCATGTAGGACTAAAACAATGGATTCCTGGCCCATTTAAGGTCTCTTATCCCTAAATTTATGTAGCAAAAAATACATTGCTCTGCTGGGTGGCTGAAGACAGACACAACAGTTATGCCCATAGAGTACATGTACACAGCTGGGCTCAGGCAGCCTGCAGTACACCCAAGCACTTTATTTCCCAAACAAAAGCCTGGCCAAGCCACTCCTTTGATCCTTTTAGTCCATGCCCTGGCTTTCTTCCCACAAGTCAGTGAGGATGCAGGAGGATGTGCCAAGGTATTAGTCCAATGGGCAGTCTAGTGGCAGCCAGATCATGCATCCAGGCTAAAAGGGGGTTGGGACAGTTCTAGAAATTCAGAGTTCGTGCTTATCCTTGCTTCCAGGTCTCTTGCATCTCTTGCAGAATGACCTGATAAAACATCATGTTCTATAACCACACCTTTATTTTCACATGATTCAAATGCCAAATCTTCAGCACAATGGGCTAATGGTTTGCAAACTGCTGCAGCAGTAGTTCTGTCCTTCTGGGTGATGTATGTGAATTCCTCCAATTCTGGTATGGGAAGACCAAGACTAAATCTTTTGTCCATGTACTACGAAATAGCAGAAGTTGTAAAGTTCAAGGCACCCAATTCACTGGGCTTAGAAAATCTTCCTGAGAAAATCTGCATATATACCATGGTTTTTTATCCACACATATGCATTAATATGTACATTCAATTCTACAGCTTTATCCTTCATGAGCCTTCACTCACCTGGGATATGTCACTAGCTGCAATTATTTTGTAACTTATACTTAAAACTAAGCATAAGACAGAAATCATGAGACATGGGGAAAAAGCAAGGGTGGATTTCTATGTTCATTCAGCCAATCAGCTTTTTAAGAAAATATCTTTAATACGTGAGAAACATACAGTTTGTTAGTTTTCCCCACAGATTACTCAGAGCATATGGACTTTAATCTGATTTGACAGCCTTGTGATATTTTCTGCCATTTTTGTTCTTAGCAAAGTGCTCTAAAAATGCATCCATGATTTATTTATGGGACCTTCTTTAACCCTTAAGTAACTAGAATATACACCATACCTTTCATCCTTGAACTGTCAGTGTTGATTGCAGAAAGTGCCATCAGACACCTCTGAGGTTAAACAGCTGAACAATACTTTTCCTTTATAGAACAATAAATAGCAAAGAAGCCATTGTTTTCTTGTCACAATTTGAAGGAGAAACATCAGAACCCTTTACCACGTTACATCTCCACAGAAAAATTCACTAGCACCATGAAGACACACAGCTATTAATAATTTTGTGAGATCCTGTAATTTCCAACAAAGGAAAATCCCAGGCCAATTTATTTTTATCTGTACCAAGAGCTATTTTTTGCTACTAAAAACATACTGAACTCCTTTTAACATGAATATACCATTACACGTTCTGTACAAAAAGGCTCTTGTAATGGGCACACTTCATGTTTCTTGTAAAGCTCTTAACTCCCCTTGTACCATGTGCCTCTTGCTGTACTTGGATTTGTTGCAATTACTTGATACCAAGTAAAGCTTCCATTTCTGTGATGCCAAAAGTAACTATTTGGTAAAAGAAGTTAGAATCATAGAATCATTAAGGTTGGAAGGGACCTTAAAGACCATCAAGTTCCAACCTCTCTGTTTAGTTGTACTAAACTAGCTGGAGCATTGTCACAGAATCACAGAATTGCTGGAGTTGGAAGGCACCTCTAGAGATCATCTAGTCCAACTCTCCCACTGAAGAAGGATAACCTAGAGCACTCTACACAGGACTGTATCCAGGCAGGTGTTGAATGTCTCCAGAGATGCAGACTCCACAGCCTCCTTGGGCAGCCTGTCCCAGGGCTCTGTCACCCTCACTATGAAGAAGTTTTTCCTCATATTTAAATGGAACTTCCTGTGTTTCAATTTGTACCCATTACTCCTTGTTCTGACATGGGGAACTACTGAGAAGAGCCTGTCTCCATCTTTCTTGTACCCACCCTTTAGATACTTATATACATTAATAAGGTCTCCCCTCAGGCTTCTCTTCTCTAGGCTAAAGAGTCCCAGCTCTTTCAGCCTTTGCTCATAAAGGAGATTCCCCAGTCATCTTTGTCACCCTCCTCTGGACTCTCTCCAGTAGCTCCCTGTCTCTCTTGAACTGTGGAGCCCAGAACTGGATGCAGTCATGTTAACAGAAGAAAAAACTCCTATGCATTTATTCTGCATTTGGCCTCACCATCTTTTGTGAAATGGTAGGGGATTATTTCCATTCCCTTCAGGCTGGGAAAAACTAGATTAGCCTGGTATCCTGCATTCCTGGTTGTTCCTACATTCCCACCCCAAAGTTGGGTGGAGTCCTAATGCAAACTTAGATTTAATGGAATCTCAGAATAGATGAGGTTTGAAGGGATCTTTTTAAGTCATCTATTCCAACCTTCTCCTTAAAGTAGGGCCAGTTAAATCAGGCTGCTCAGGACCTTGTCTGGATGAGCTCTGAATGTCTCCACAGCTGGAGATTCCACAACTTCTGTGGACACTGTTCTACTGTTTGAATGTCCTTACTCTGAGTATATTTTCCTACCATCTAATCAGAATTTCCTCAGTTGCAATGTGTGTTCATTGCTTCCTGTCCCCGTGCTGTGCACCCCCAAGAGGAATCTCACCTTCTCCTTCTTGGAATTCTGGGAAACATGTCCTTATAACCATTGTGGTTATAACAGAAAGGTCTGGGGTTGTTCACAGCTCTGGACATTCTCCTGCATGGTTGATAATCACTGATCAACCCTACAGGGGAGGAGATGGTTGTGTCACCTTGGCTATATAGTCTGGTTTTGCAGTATCTTTCACATAAGTGATGATAACCTAGGGTGGCACTCCCCCCCTATGCCAACTGATGATGGTTCCCATCAGAAGGTGAAGAGCCCAGTTAAGATCCAGACTGCTCAAAATCTCTCATATGCTATGCAAGTATAGGTGCTGCAACACTAATTCTGCACAGTTTGGGAAATCTCCCTTCTCTCTATGAGAGAGATGTTCCCAGAAGACATTCCCAGCAGTCAGGTCAAGTTATAGATCAAGGGTTGTGCAGACTATGCAGTTTTATATTTATATATGACAGCAAAGAATTTGGATCCAGAAATTTATCTACTCACTTTAATTTAAGCAAAACACTTGGCACACCTGTTATATTTTGAACTCATGGTTGGTGGGTAATAGAACATCCAACTCAATTAAAGAAGTACTTCTGGAAACCACAGTTCTGGAAACCATATAGTGGGGAGTAGCCAGCATGAATTTGTGGAGCGGAAATCACACCTGACCAACATGATACCCCTTTATACTTAAAAGACTAGTTTACTGGATTGAAAACTGAGTGGCTGAACTGTTAGGCTCCAAGGGGTATGGTCAATGGCATGAAGTTCAGCATGAAGTCAGCTGCTAATTGTGTGCCTCAGGACTTGATTCTGGGACCAATATGGTTTTACATCCCCATTACTGACTTGTAAAATGAGCCAGAGTACACACTCAGCAAGTTTGCAGGTAATACAAAGCAAAGGAGTGGCTGAGGCACCAGGCAGTTGTGCTGCCACTGAGAGACACCTGGGTGAGCTGGAGAAATGGGTTGACAGGAGCCTCATGAAGACCACCAAAGGTTACTGTCAAGTCCAGGCCCTGGGGAGGAACAAGCCAATGCACCAGCACAGGCTGGAGACCAACCAACTGGAAAGCAGCTTTGCACAAAAGAACTTGAGAGTCCTGGTGGGCAAGTTGAAGATGAATCGGCAGTGTGACCTCGCCACAAAGCAGCCAAACAGCATCCTAGGCTGCACTAGGAAAAACATTACCAGCCAGTTAAGGGAGGTCTTCCTTTCCCTCTACTCAGCAGTAAGGAGGCATATCTGGAGTGCTGGGTCCAGTGCAGGACTCTCCAGTGCAACAGAGATGTGGATATACTGGGGTGTGTACAGTTCAGGACCACAAAGGTGATGAAGGTTTTTGTCATGTAATGGGAGGCTGCTAGAGCTGAGGTTTTTTGCCCTGTGGAGGAGAAGGCTCAGAGAGAATCATATAATAATAATGAGTGAAATACAAGAAATTTCCTTTAGACATAAGAATTATTTTTTCTGAGGAAGGGTGGCAAATACTGGAATGGGCTGCCTAGAGAGACTGAAGAGTCTCCATCCCTGGAGATACTCGACACCTGACTGGACACAGCTCTCAGCAAGGGAATTGAAATAGATGAGCTCCAGATGAGCTCAAATATCAGCCATTCTGTGCTATTTTCCCTCAATTTCAGGAGAACATTTTGGTTTTGCTGTCTTTTTGAACTTTCAATGTCCTTTCCATGTTTTGGAGAATTAGTACCTTTCTAAGCCAGGATCTTAGCACACCTCTACTTGAAAATATTTCTCAGGATCTTGTAGAAGTGAAAGAATCTTCTTACTCACTTTATTTTTAATCTACAGCATCCTTTTGTGCAGCTGTGTGATGATCTGTAACCCATTACAAGATGTGCACTGTAAAGGGGAATATAACTTTTAAACTAGGATTACTTTTCATAGGCTTATTTGACTAATGGATACCTGCTATCTAGTAGTGTTGACTAGTTCACTAGATTACCTCAAGCCAAAATAGGAAGATGGTTTCTTTGATCTTAAGTTATTATCCTGATTTTGTAATAG
This sequence comes from Chaetura pelagica, assembly GCF_000747805.2. Taxonomy (NCBI): domain Eukaryota; kingdom Metazoa; phylum Chordata; class Aves; order Apodiformes; family Apodidae; genus Chaetura; species Chaetura pelagica. Next base: position 12,042,759 of record NW_009970726.1, on the reverse strand, counting down.
ATCTTGAGCAACCCTAAGAAGTAGAGGAAATTACCATCTTCGTACTGTGTCAGATACAGAACTACCTCAGTGAGTAAAAAATTGGTTATTTCCTCAGCACACTGTCCTCACCCCTGATGATTTTGTCACCTCTCAGCTCATTCCTTCTAGAAGGACTTGGTCAAACAAAGATTTAATAGGTTATATGCACCTCTGCCTCTATCTCCCTGTCTTCTGACTATGAAGCAGGATTAGCATGGAGGCAGCACCTTTGGGAGACCCTCATGCAAGGGGTGAGTGTGGTTATTTGCACAAACACAACCTCAGGGCCAGGCTGTCCATACAGCCTGTAACAATCTCCAAGGTGGGCACCGTTACGCAAGTCTGTAGGTGACACTTCAACATGCCCGTGTCTGATGGGCAAGTTGCACCCCAGAGATAATGTTCCTGCCCAGCTGCTCGGTCCAGCTTCTGTAGTTAAGGCAGCCTTAGGTCTGCAGCAGCAGCCACAGCTGTTTTGGAGGATTGAAAGGAGGAGCCAGGAATTCCCCATCACAGCCCTAGTGCCAAGTCCTACATAGCCCTGGGCAAGTCATTTAACTTCTCTGACTCAATTTCCCCATCTGCTAAATGGGGATAATAGCAGAGGAGTATTGTAAGGATTAATTAATTAGCTAATGTTTGTAAAGTGCTTTGAAGATCAAAAGCACAAAGTACTATTGTTGTTATCAAGGGTGTTGAATCAACTTTCCTCATTTTGGCACATAAAACCCCAGCTCTTGGACCATTGCCCCAGGGCATGTGCTGGCAGTAAGAACATGGTGATGATCATCTATTCATGAGCAGAGGTATCAAAGCAATCTTGGAGATGGTGGTAGTCACTAAAGCCCCAGATATTTTCTCTCCCAGCTGGAGAGTGACTTCTCCAGATGTTCAGTGGGTCAGGGTAAGCATCAGCAAGTGCTTCTCACTGCTCCTCCTTCTTGACCAAACATAGTCAGGACAACTTAGGACTTTTCTGACAGTCCGTCAGGTTTTCTGGACTCCTCAGTCCTTCCACACATCTCTGATCCTTCCTTCAGCCTATTCCTAAGTGTCCAGTTTGTGGGCCAGACTCTGTCCTTCAACTCCACTTCCTTTGAGCTGGTTGGCATCTCATGGAAGTGGGAGCACATCTTTTTCCTGGCATTAGTTGAGACATCTGTACATACCATAATAGAGGTTCTGCTACACATGTACACACACACACTCCAACTGCCAAAATCAGGGGGGCATCACCAGGTGCATCCTTGACCATTGTGGTTCCCAGGTTGCTCTGACTGAAGATGGCATATAGACTCTTCCACTGCTGGATGTGCACACTTGCTAGTGCAGAATCTGGTCCCTGGTGCTTGAGATCAGGCACCTGAGGTGCAGAAAGTGTAGTGCCAGAGCTAGCTGAACTGTGGGAGCTGCTGCTCTTGAAGAGGAAAAATGCTATTTTTTAGTCTTTGAGAAGCTTGGACCTTTGCTGTCATCTTTGTGGAGCCCCGGAATGGATTTAAGAAATACAAAGACTGTGATAATTACTAAAGTGAGCAGAAAGGAAATGTTCATTGATAATGGTGAATCATTCTCAAAATCTCATTTTAACTTGTTCATCAACAGAACAAGTTCAGTTATTATTAATAGGTAAGGACTGTGAGGTCCAAAAATCATTCATTTCCTACAAAACAATGACTTAAATGACTGCAGTGACATTTTAATACCACCTTTTATTACTGCTGAAGAAATCATTCACACCAAAAAACGAGGCTCACCCTCCCCAGCCACTATGAAGACAGCAATTATAAAGTGCAATACGTAAGATTTTTCTTACCTGCTGCTAGGGAAGAAATGAGCTATTACTGATAATGGAATGGAGTTAAAACTTCTACATATGGTCTTGCCTGCATTTGCTCTCTAATGCATTTCACAGAATCACAGAATTTTAGGGGTTGGAAAGGACCTCGAAAGACCATCCAGTCCAACCCCCCTGCCAGAGCAGGATCACCCAGAGCACATCACACAGTTACGTGTCCAGGCAGGTTTGAATGTCTCCAGAGAAGGACTCTCCACAGCCTCTCTGGGCAGCCTGTTCCAGGGCTCTGTCACTCTCACAGTAAAGACGTTTTTCTGATGTTTGTATGGAACCTCCTATGTTCCAGTTTGGACCCATTGCCCCTTGTCCTATCACTGGACATCACTGAAAAAAGCCTGGCTCTGTCCTCCTGACGCTCAACCTTAACATATTTGTAAATATTGATGAGGTGACCCCTCAGTCTCCTCCAAGCTCAACAGACCCAGCTCCCTCAGCCTTTCCTCATAAGGGAGATGTTTCACTCCCTTCATCACCTTTGTGGCTCTGCCCTGGACTCTTTCAAGCAGTTCCTTGCTCTTCTGGAACTGAGGGGCCCAGAACTGGACACAATACTCCAGATGTGGCCTCACCAATGCAGAATAGAGGGGGAGGAGAACCTCTCTTGACCTACTAACCACACCCTTTCTAATACACCCCAGGATGCCATTGGCCTTCTTGGCCACAAGGGCACATTGCTGGCTCATGGTCATCCTCCTGTCTACCAGGACCCCCAGGTCCCTTTCACCTACCCTGCTCTCCAGCAGCTCAGCCTCCAACCTGTACTGGTACATGGGGCTGTTTTTCCCCAGATATAAGACTCTACACTTGCCCTTGTTGAATTTCATCAAGTTTCTCCCCGCCCAACTCTCCAGCCTGTCCAGGTCACACTGGATGGCAGCACAGCCTTCTGGTGTGTCAGCCACTCCTGCCAGTTTAGTGTCATCAGCAAACTTGCTGAGGGCACACTCTGTTCCCTCATCCAGGTCCTTGATGAAAATATTGAATAGTATTGGTACCAGTACTGACCCCTGAGGGACTCACTAGTCACAGATGTCCAACTAGGTTCTGTCCCACTGACCACAATTCTCTGACTTCTTCCTTTCAACCAGTTCATGATCTTTTTCCATGAACTTTATTGAGGGACTATTTAAAAAGTGAGATATTTGAAACAAAATGCCATGCTGCTTCTCAGTATAAATGAAAAACAAGCAAGTTCAGGAAGAGGGAAAAGTGCTGAGTTCATCAAAGCATTAATTCAGTTTGTAATGTTCTTTATACTAACTATGCCCAGTCTGTCTGGCAAGAAATATATGGTTTTGAAGTTTCTAGAACACATTTAAACTTCTGAGATCATGACTATAAAATTGTGATACTGCAACAAATTTCTGCATTGAGAGTTTAGCACCCTTTAATGTTTGCAAAGAGTATATCATAAAAATAAGAAGCTGGAAGACTGTTATTAGATTCAATTGCAACCATATTATATGTTGATAGAGGTATTGTCATAAAAGTGTTACCTTTAACTTTTTTAGTTTTGCCCACTCATCAAAAGGGATAAAATTTTGATCAATCTGTCTAATAAACACAGGCTGAAATAGTTTCAAAAAAGTTATTTCTCCATTTGACAAATGCTTTGCAACATCTCTGTTTACAGAGGGAGTGATTTTTGAGTACAGCTGTGGTACTTACTTCCAGGAGACTCTCTCTCACATACAAATGTGGAGCACTTAGTAATGAAAGTTACCTCAGCTCATCAACCTGGTAGTTTTTCCCCAGGCTTATAGGGGTGGGTGGTTATGTACTTTGTCCTCTATATTCTCTAAAGTAAGTGGTCCTGAAATAAAATGTGTGCCTCCTAGGAATGTTCATATGCATTTCTTACAGGACAAGTGAGATTTAGGGCATCTGACATGATAAGAAATTGTAGCAGGAAATGCTGATTCACAAGGTCAGTCATAAAAGAGTGAGCTGCATCACAGGAGCTCCATCAAACTCTGAATCAGTATCTTCTGGTGTATTTGTAAATCCTGGGCAAGAGGAGCCAGCTCCTTCCATTTTGGCAATATAATATTACATTACTGTGGAAACATGGAATGTGAACTGGAACATAGGCTGCTCTAAAGCCAAATGTTGATCAGTTAACTATGATTTCCATGATGTGCAGGGGTTTTTGTGAATATTCATCAATAACAAAAGATAAATTTAAGCAAGTAGCAAGAGTTAGGGGTTTTTGCCCTTTTCCTTGCAGAAAGAGTTACCATGATTCATCTTTTCTTGTATTTTCCTGAGTAAACCCACAGGAGGTTGTGTGAATGAATGCACCTGTTGAAGCACCTGCACATTGCTCAGGCTCCCAGAAAGGTACATAGAGTCTGTGGCCCAAAGACCTCAGGGTGACGCAGAGACATAAAAAAAATCGTGGTAAGGACTTCTGTCAAAACAGAGACAAACTCGGGGAGGATGTAACTTTAGTCTGAATAGGGCAGATGGACAGGCATCAGGACATGCAGCAGATGAGCACCTAGAAGTGGGATGGGTGTGTTTTATTAATAATAATTCTTCCTTTGTACTGTGGAAGGACCAGAAAACCAGTATTTGGTTAGCAGCCCCTGATACTGAATTCTGTATGAACATGTAAGTAGACAGACTCCCTGTCCCAAAGATTATGCCATATAATTGCAGTCAATATTTTTACCTTCCCTGAGGGTTCAGGATTCCAGAGTTCAGGCCCCCAAAACCTTGAGATTGGCACAAAAATAATGAAATTGGAAAAAAAAAAAATACTGCAACTGGGGTTATTTTTATTTGCCTTCTGGTGGTCTAAGCCTTTTCAATACACTCATGTCATGTTTCCTTCACAGCCCTAAGGACTAAAAATGTAGGTCTTGCCTACATGGGATACTTTTTTTGCCGTAACATAATGTGAATTTTAAAAGATATTGTTATATGAGTATAACCCTTTCTTCCAGCGGCCACTCACACTGGGACTTAGCTGATGTAGTTGAGGAAAAGTTATGATTTAACTCACTTCCAAAAAGCAGCCCAAACACTGCCCTGTGACAAAGTCATTATCCTAGGACAGTTTTATCAGCCCAAATTTGTATATGCCTATTGGCATGAAATACAGCTCTGAGGATCTTTTGACAAAACAAGGTGCTAGTTAAACATCCTCCCCAAGCTCTTCATGCCATGAAGAACACATGAATCCAGGAGCTGAAGCCCCAGGAGAGAAATCTTAGATGTTGGCAGTGCTGCTGCTGAAGGCAGAAAATGAGTAGGAAGGAGGACAACGTGAACTGCGATTAAATCCAGCTAGGACAGAAGCCAGACTGTTCTGGGTCACTCACACTTAGCTTATTTATAATTTTAGTACAATACAGACCGTGAACAATATTAAAATAAATGGTATGGGCCTTAATGACCTCCTCTTCTTGTCTCTGTCATGCAAATAATTATCTAATTCTCTTCCTACTGACAACCTCACATTTCATTGCTTTTACACCCTTCCATGTACCCTGCCTTTAACTACATCTCTGTCTAGCACAGTGGTATCCAACATTTAATGTTCTACACTTTCTGCTCAACTCTGTGTTATTACTCTTAATCCTAGCAATGCATAGAATTGAAATTATACTTCACTGGCAAAAAGAAATAAAGAAATATTGATAAGAGCTGACAAAGACTGTACTGCTGTACATTTCTTGTTGAGCTCTAAATCAAAGGAATTTCTAATTCATCAGATTTATACTTTGTACTTGGCTTGAAGGCCATGACTGTTCTTTCCCTTTGTGACATCCCATTCTTCACTCACAACCATGTACAGAAGCTGGTTGTTTTTCTGGTCCAACTTTCTAATCCTGTGCCCATATAACCCAGTTCATTCCAGTAGGATTAATCTAGAGGCAGAGCATGGAAAAGCCAGTGCAGTATGTTTCAGAGATAAGTTCTAAGGTTCTGAGTGTGACCAAGAGATCCCTGAAGATCTGCTGCTATTCATGTAACACAAATAGCCCACCTTGCTTTGTCACTTTGTACCATCATTTACCTCCACATGTGGATACCATGACCCCTTGTCCTGCTGACTCTCCATTTAACTGTTGTAGACTTTTGGTTTTCTTTGGTTTTGTTCTGAGCATAAGTTTGTTCACACATTGTGTTCTTCTGACCTCAATGTAACTGCATTGCTTTTCTGGAATTTAGCCTCCACTAACACCGATTCTAGCCCTGTGAAGGTAATACACACCATAAGACTGACTAGAAACCAGCAATGGCTTGCAAAAGCCCCAAGATCATTTTCTAATTAGCCAGATACTATTAGATAGATGGGTAAAAATTAGCTATTTTAAGTTATGTTTTCATTTGCATTGCTTGTCTAAACATCATTCAGATCTTGTGGCACTAACTGAATAAGGTCAGAAATCTTGCAGAAATCTCTTTGTATTTCTTTTGATGGCAAATACAGCCAACAGAAGCCTGAGGGGTTTTAGATTTTTGCATTGAGGCATGGGTCTTACCATAACACAACATCAGGAGAAGACAGAGTGGAGGTCAAAATACTCAGATGCCCTCAGCTTGTAGCAGAAATTTCATCTACATGTTGCTGCATATGAGAATTTCTCCCTTTGGTCATCTGCCTGTCTTCTTTCTGCTTTTCCGTGGGCTTTTTCTTTTTGACTGTTTTGCTTTTTATTTATCTAAACCCTTGTTTTCTGATAGATAAGTGTGCTTCTTAGAAATACTATAAAGCTGATGTTCACATAAGAATAATATCTCAAATAATGTGTTAAAAAAATGGTGCTTATGGTAAGAAGTATATTAAGAAATGTTAAAGCCCCCTGTGTTGACATGTGGTACCTATTTATTAGCTGTCATCCAGAGATGACAGGTGAGCCTATGGATCCCAGCCAGCCCTTGTAAGTGACCTAACACTCTCTTATCAATGCCTATCCTGCAATATTACTCCCACATAGTGAGAATTTATTAATACTATATTAACACTTGTACTGATGTGTCTCTAGCAGAGTTTACTGCTGGGAATGAACCAGGGCTGCACTTGGAAGCACTAACTGTCAGCCTTTAATATTGTTGGATACAAACTTGATAAGAAGGTTAAACAGCTGGAGCTTAGTTACCATGTCTTCCTAGGAGTTAAGCTGCAGGATGGCTTAAGTTTGCTCATTATTAGGCTTGGGATGTGAAGATATAAAAAGCAAAAACATTAATTGTATAATCATAAGAAATGTACTTGAATTTAGTATTTTGGTTCTACAAGAGATCAATTTCACGTGACAGAATTTCACTATTGGAAACTACAAATGTTGTAACCTCTGAAAACAAAAGGAAAATGGCAAAACCCAAGTAAATTCATAGAAACTTTCAGTGAGGATTTAATTTTCCACAGTGGGTCAACAAAAAATCAAGTGGTTTAAAAACAATAAAAGAAATTTGAAAATGAACACCTGTCAAAAGTCAGGCTGTGTTACATGAGCAGCAAGACAGGGTGTTCCTGGTGGGCTCCCTGCCTGAGAAGTTGGAAGATCTAATAATTTGATTTCTACATGTCTTCAGTGACTGAATATCTAGATATAAAATTACTTGTAGTGATTCCCTTGGCACCACAGGAGGTATAAAGCTGTGTTGGCAAAGAGCACTAATAGTTCTGTCTTTCTTGGTTATGAACCTCAACATTAGAAACCACTGCAACCAGTTCCATGTTGTCCTGCATTTTTTAACATTCTGAAGATTCTTTGGAGCTCCCTCAGAAAAGTCACATGGAGGATGCATTTAAATTTGAGTAAGCACTGAGGCTCTAAAAATTGGTTTTATGCATTTGGGGTTTTGGTGTTTTGTTTTTATTTTTTCCAGATCAGTGAAGTTGTGCTAACTCATTCCTTTCCTAGGGTCCCTATGCAAACAAAAGGTAATTCCAGCTCATTTGCTTAAGACTAGGCAACTCTTCTGGCTAACAGCATTAAAACTCATGAGTTTCTGCAAGAGGGTGCAGCAAGGGACTGATGTGAACACATCCTATCTTACCACCTGTGCATCTCGGGTGAGTCCATTTACTTCCAACAGGAATATCTGCCACTGCAAGAGACAGCAAACCTGGATTGTACACCCTGAGAGTGGCCACAGGACATCTCAGGCTCTGCACTGGACCCTGCATTCAAGGCTTGTACATTCTCTTCACTGTTCTATAAAGATTTTTCCTGTTTGGTACTGCAGAGATAAAGGAAATTAAGTGAGCACATATGTTATTATCAAACAGACAAAAAGGCCAGACAAAACCTCTTAATGTATCAGAATATGATTTCAGCATCAGAATCTCTTGTCTCATCCTTTATCTGAATTATTCTTTCAGGAAGGCAAGGGGGTCATTAACTCAAATAATCATCATTACGTGCTTCAAATATTCTCATGCCTGCCTGCTTTGTGCACCTGAAGAGAACACTTAAATACTAGATTGGTATCAAGATTTCCCGTAAGATCTGCAAACTTCTGTGGAAAAGCAGGGCAGCGGCTAAGGGACTTAATGAGAGAAACTAAATGCATTCTGCACTCAGAGAAGGGGACTCTGAGAGGATGTGCACATTGCCAAATAATTCCACTTGCTATTCAAACAGAGTAGGAAAAAAAATGGGCTAAGTGTTTGGAGAAAGGGGCTGAAAAATATGAAAGAAAAATTGAGCAGACAGAACAAAACACAGGCTAGTTTACTCATGACAATGAAGTAAATCAGCTTTTAGAATGATGTTGGGAAGAAAAAGAACAACATCACAAAAAACCCTAGTGCCAAATGAGCTGTGCTGTAGAACAGAAAGGAGCAGTTGAATGCTATGCACAGCTCTCAATATCTGTGGAGGCTTTCTTATAGATTTATATAATTTATTGTGTTCTACGTGACCAGACACAAGTGAAAAGAACGACTCAACAAAGGACTCTGCACAGTGGTTGATGGGCAGGGAGAAAGTCCAGCAGGGCTGCAGGATGGCACAGCATCAGCTCTGTCTGTGCACTGAAATGCAAATGTGCGTCGTTGTTGTTGGCTGCAGTGGCAAGACTGAAATTGAAGGAAGCAGATGCTGTAATCTGATGATGGTGTTGTTCTTGCTGAGTCTGAAGAATCACTTCAAGAGCTAGTAATGAGAGTCGCTGAAGCTCGTGTTGATTACAGACTACATCAGAATGCAAAAAGACAAAGGTGATGACACTTCTGAAATGGCGTCTTGCAGCCACAGTATAAAGAAAGAGGCTGAACAGTGAAGGAAATCCTGTTTCTCACAAACAGGAGATAAAAACAGAGTCCCAGTTCTTGGAAGAAGGCCTCTGGTTTTATACGCATGCATATGAAGGTTTGACTATTAAGGATCTCCAGTGAAGAATGTGAATGCAAGACCAGGTGAATCTGCACTTATTTCCTCTGCTCTAGGAAGGGAGACTATGAATGCAAGAGAAACAAAGCAGACAGATCAGAAAAGTGAGCTTTTGTAATCTCAAGACCCTCCAAATGCCATCAGAGTGGACTTTGGGATAAAGAATAATTTGAAATACTTTTAAAATTATTTCATAATTTAAAATACTTTTAAATAGTTCATAATACTTTTGAAACATATTTTTTTTTCACAAAGAAGTAGAAAGAAACAATGCAATATGGAAGTAGAGGGAAGGCCATTTAGTGGGTTGACACAGCTACATGTTAGCAGATTTAAGATGAACTGGGGTTCCAGATGGAGGTGCTGGCTCTTTCTAAAAAAGGTTATTGTTCACATTTTACAACCAGAAAACCGTTCACCTCAGGGACACATGAATTTGACAAACAGATCCAGCCTGAACAAAAATATACCAACTACAAAATGGAAAATTCTTCCAGCAAATTCAGTTTTTCTAGGGACCTAAGATACTGCTAATGTCCCTGATGTCTCCAGTCATTTCCCTGTGGCAGAGACATGCACAATTTATGTCCTTTGCTTTAGGAGAAACAGGAGGTTGTTGTAGGCACAAAAACGCTGTGGCCTATTGCAAGGTAGAGAGGGCAGGGTAAGGATATCACAGAATCTTAGAATCACAGAATCTTAGGGGTTGGAAGGGACCTTGAAAGATCATCTAGTCCAGCCCCATATAATATGTATAAAGTAAAATAGTAAAAGCCAAGCAAAGAATTATGGGGAGCATCTGCTTGAAAAGGACTCCTGAAGAAGTAGTCAAAAGGTACCAGAAAGCCCAGTGCCACAACCAGGTACTGGGGTAGGTAAATATTTGGACCTGCAGCCTAACATCAATGGTTCTCCCCCTCTCATCTTTGTCATTTTGTCACTTGGATTGTTGTTCCCAGCTAGGGCTGTATGTGGGTGCTATTTCCAGCACATTCAGTTCTCAGCTTTGTTAGCTGTGAAATATTAAGTCTCCTCACTGTAATATTTTATCATATTGCATATTGGCCAATAGCCACATAATTTCCAGTTCATAAATGCACCACCATCAATCAGGCATGAGTGCTGAGGAGGTGAAAGAGCTTTTGCAAAATTAAAGGGATTCCTAAGCCCTTGCATTGCAAGTGACTCCTCTTTCTACCTGATCAGTCATGAACCCTAAGACTATTGAAAACGGTCATAAAGGATCTAATTTGTATTGTGCAACCAAACGAACCTGAAAAAGCTCTAGAGCATGTGTTCCAGAAGAACTTGTGTCCCTTTAAATGTCACTGTTGTGTCACAGTACTTCTGACACATTATGTCATGTGTGGTGTGCTTTCAGAGAGCAGGCAGTCTCTGATCCAAGCACACAGCAGATGTTGAAGAGACCAGGTGGCCATAAGAAATGGGTAATTTTAGATCTCTCCAAATAGTTCAGCCGCCAGGCTTCTTCACTGCTTGTGCATCTCCAGTCCAAATCTCTGACAACAAAGACAGCAACTTTAATTTCCCAATCAGCATCATCAAACACTTTTACTTGTCTCTTGATCCTTAGGATTTATCCACTTGGGTTTGTAACAAAAGGATGAGTGAGGGACTAGCAGGGATGGTAATAACAGCACAAGTACCTCTTAGCTAACTACTTGTCAGGCTAAATGCAGCCCCAATTGCCACCCTGCCTCTGCTGTTCCAGTGAAGCTGATTTAGTTAACTCTGCCAACTTCCCACTCCTCATCCTCTCCAGTACAAGTAATTCCGATATTGCCTCTACACCCACCTTCCTGCAGCTCAATAATTTCTTATTCTTAGTTCTGGTAGAGCTTAGGGCAAGTTACTGCTGTTAAAGGTGAAGATCTGGCCACTTTGCTCCCATCATGTGGTTATCCATATTAGATTGGTTGCACAACACCTTTAGTACAAATGGAGTTCAGCTCAGGGAACTGCAGCCATTTAAAAGTCAAGTGTTTGGTCTAAGCAAAGCTCCCTCTGTAGTTCACAGAAAGACAATGATGCTTTTCTAAATTTTCACCCCATCTGTTCCAGATGCCTATTTTAGGAGAGGAAAAATGTCTTTCTCTCCCCTCCGTTGACTATAGTGGGAGTCTAAATGATCAACATAGATTTGAATCTTAATTTTCAACAGCACAATAGGATGAATCTCACTGCATCCTATCCATTATAATATTAGTTGCCATGCTACACTCCCTTGCCAGTTGTGAAAGTAAAGCTTGGACAGAAATTATCTCATATGTAGCTCCTTCCGGTGAGAAATTCATTGATGATCAGGGCCAAATGGGAACCACCAGTTTTGTGCTTCAGGTATTGTTTTTTGGTTGCCTGCACCAATTTTTTTACCAGGTTTTCAGCAAACAAGGAAGCAACTCCTTCTATAGGATGTTTCCCTCCTTTCCTACTCAATGACTGTACGTCATGGCAGAGGTAAAGACTTCAGGAAGTTGGGCAAGTTGCTGGTTCTGCAATGCTCAATAATTCTGAGCTACACGTTACATAGATTTAAGTATCTTAAAGCAGTCAAAGTTCCCTCGATTGTCAAGAAATCAATAGTGCTACACCAAGGTCTGTCTACACGTGTGCTACCAAGAGCAGAACTCCTTTTCACCTATAAACTTCAGCAGATTTCAGTTGTTCATGTCCCTGTCCAGGTCTGTAGTTATAGAAGTATCACTACTTTTACTTGTATCCTGGAGCCAAAGAGTTCATTTTAGGTAATAAATCCTGCATAACAGTAGCATAATCCAAGGAAGCAGTAACTGCAGTGATATAGAAAAGGTACTATTTTTCTCAGTCATGATTTAGGTCACAGCTTCATCAGATTGGTTATTGCTATAGCAACCACAGCTTTTGCTTTTGTACAGAGACTTCTAACAGTATTCCACAAGGTAAAAGAAACATTCTCAAATGCAGGAGATAAACCGAAGACATAAAGACACACAGTCCATCAAGGTAAAAAAACAAAACCAATCTACTCTTTCCTTGAAGACAGAACTAACATCTCATTACAAAAGAAAATAATAGAAGTAAGGAAAATAAATAAAACAAGTGTTTCCACAGACCCTGGTAGAACAGAAACCATAGTAAGGCTATTAGAGCTCAGAACACAAAGGACTCTTTCCTCTGGTACAGAAGGTCACAGATTTAGCTCCTGTGAAGGGAAAATCCAAGCATACTTCATTTACTGAGCTACTACACTAGAATAAGCACCTTTAATTATTTTAGTCTCTCTCTCTCTCTCCGCTTTCCAGACAATGACAAAGCCTCATGAAGGCAGGGGTTTTATTTATTACCTAGCTCCTGTAGGACACTTTATTTAACCAGCCTAGTGAACACAATTATTTCCTTACGAAACTTTGTCACTCACTGCAAATTCTGTCCTATGAATTTAAAGAAAGAGAGACAAAAATTAACTCTATGTCCCTTTTGCCACAAACCTGCAACAGGCCATTAAAAATATACCAATATGACTTGTTAAATGTAGTTTAAATTGGCTGATTTAAATTGGTAAACTCCTGCCTGTAACAAAAAAAGTGTTTGAGTTGCCTTTTAGTTGTGCTAAAATAGCAAAAATAAGATGTGACTTAATAATGGTTAATAGTCAGCACTGACATAGCAAAGCACTTTCCATCTCCAAAGTGCTTCTTGATATTAACTGATTCAATTTAACCCATTCCTGGAGGAGGGACAGTATGAATGTTTTATTGATCAAGTAAGTGAGGGTAAAGGTTTGAATGAACCAACCCTCCAAGCCAAGGCTCTGCACTGCCTTGCAAGATGTTCTCAGTATCTCAGGTTCATCCCTTCCCAAGGTGGTAACTAGTGACAGATCCTAACAACTCCCCAGGGCACTTAAATATCAGAACCATACAAGTTTGTTTAAAATTGCCACTAAGAGGTTTTGTTTTGCAGACAATGAGACCCCAATCCAGCGAAGAAATCCTAGTACTGTGTTTAGTTAATATTTATCCCAAAAAGCTGAGGATTTGACTCTTGGCATAGTCCTGTCTGTGGCACACAGCCTAACAAAGGACAGAAAGCAGATTGCTTAGCAATGAATATCAATGGATGAGTCTTACTCTAGTCATTTTATATAAAAAAATATATTTCTGCAAACACAGACTGAGGTTTAGGCTGAAATTATTGTTCCTCAGTATGCCTTCATGTACAGCCATACTTTCATTCTTTTGGCCAGATGACATTTGTTCAGATTTCATAATATTTACTTACTTGTGTTGCCTTTTTTTTGGCTGTATTTGCTGAACTATATAACTTTATCGCTGGAAGTAACTGTATGTATTGTTGCAAATTGGAAGATAATCTGAATGTACCCATAGCTCTAAAATCTTTCAGCTGTAACATCAACTAGATCAAAATTAAAATAATTATATTAAAATTCTTAAGTATTTTTCCAGTACAATAATTCTAAAGAAGCCCCCCAAGACTGTCTCAAATTGTTTTCTAAAACTATGGCAAGCTCAAATTTGCATTACACTCGGAAACTAGACTGTTTGTTTTATTTAATACAATGTTGTCTGTCAGCCCATTTGTGCTGCATCCAGTGTAATTACCTGCCTTCCTGACACAGATGCATCAACATATATTTTCAGTCTACATACCAGTCGCTCACTCCAGTGGTCAGACATCCCTCTGGTCCCACAGATTTAGACTGTTGTGAGAACTGCCATGAAACACAATTACCATTTCATTAAAGGCAGTACAAACATTCCAGTCTCTATGGCTACATCCATCCTAGTACATAAAACAGTCCACAGCCCTTTCTTTGCCCTGATGGCAAAGTCAAGGCACAGCTTGTAACTGTATGGCTCCATCCTCCTTTCTCCATCCTGCCTACTGGGAATGGTTCCTGGCCAGTGCTGTTGTCTGCATTGTGTCTTGGCATTATCTGGGGGCCTGATGACATGGGGCAAAAATGTGCCAGGGAAGTTCCTAATAATTAAACGGCCACAGCAGAAAAGTGCTTGAATTCTTGCCTTGCTCTTCTTTAGTGTACAAGTATAGACACATAGTAATTAAAACAAACTGGTGTTCAGACTGACACTTAAAATCACAGCAAAACCCTCCAGGTCCACCAGGAAGGTCCTAACCCATGCTAATCCCCGTTCATTCCCAGAAATCAAATAACAATGTGGACAATCACTCCCTGGCCTTCACTGGTCATGTTCAATTTACACTTAGAGATGCAGCCTGTCTTTTTTATCCCACAAGTTAACATTTCTGATTTCAAAACCATGAAAATTTTGTCATGAGTTTAAACCAGACTGAATGCACTTCAAGCAATAAACACGTGTGTTGCCAAAGTTGTATTTAGGCTCCTTGGACAACAGTCCTGGGGGGGTGACAGACAGGATGCCACATTTTGGCTTGAGGAGTGTACATCATTCTCAAAGAGACAACAGGCTTCCAAAATTCAATGGCAACTGGGAGAGGATGCTAGGATAGCTTGCTTCCTATATATGTAATGTATGTATATACAGTTAGCAATGCTGTGTTGAAGTTACCATCAGAGTGGAAGTGAGGCCACAAACGTTGATAAGTAAAGTGCCACTGGGCAGGTCCCGTAAGTGCTGTTGAAATCAGCCTGCCCCTGGTGAACTTGCACATCCAGTTGTCCTTCTCCCAAGGCAAAAATCTGAGACAGTAAGAGGGCTATGAAGCCTTCATTGCTGCATGGTGCCACTCTTTTACACCGTGCACTGATGCTACAGATAATGGTGTCAACCTGGGATTTACCCCTGGCCAGATAGCAGTGGGTAGGAGGATTCAGGACAAGATCTCCCAGCATGAATGCTCAGCTGTAAGAGCTCCCTCGCTTTCAGCTACAATGGATCACCAGTCCAATGCTCTGCGTTTATACTGGGTCTTTCAGCTACCAACCATCTTTTATGCAAATATCTGGTTGCTGCTGGTTGTACCTGTGTGGTGTAAGGTAGGGCAGGACTGTCATGAATGCTAAATGACTTAGGAAGGAAAGGAAAATGGATAAATTACAGGCTCAGTGGTAGTTTTTCCCTCTGTCTTTAAAAAAAAAAAAAAAAAAAGCTTCAAAGCTGAGTTGAACAGCTGAAATCACAAGGCGGATGTGATTCAAAACTATTCTGGGCTTGTTAAACTATTTTTAAAAATGCAAAAGCTTTTATTAGCTTAACATACTATTCCAATCCACACGAGTAAAATTAAGCATCTTCGTTATTCTGTCAAGATTATGCACATTTCCCTCCTGACTCTCGACCACCGCTGATCATAATGGCTTTAATTGATATTCATGTGCATGCCATATTTACTTCTGCAGAGTTCCCGTGTAATTGAGCAATAGTTAATGGGCACTTAGGACTCTATTCACAGGAGATTACAAATGTGTGTGTATTGGGGAGCTTTTCCCTGTGGAGTTTCCATGTGTCTGGATAGGTGCATAATCAGCGCGTCAGTCATCAGACAGAGCAGCTGACACTCGTGGCCCTGGTGAGGGCTCGAGTGAGACAAATTCTCAGCCCCTTCCCAATTTGGATTGGGGGGGAGGATGGGGACTGCAGTGTGGGGGGAGTTGATTATGAGTCAGGGCTGCTCAGCAGAGCTGGAGGTGGCATCCATGAAGATTCAGGATTTAGGTGAATCATGACTCCAGCTGCAGATAAACCAGAGCTGTCTCCTTTCTCCTCCTGGGCAAACAAAACTCTCCTTAATTTTCTCTGTTTTAGGTAACCCTCTAGCCCCACTAGCGGGGCACGTGACTTCCTTCCCCTCAGCCAAATGACCTGTTATCCTCCATTTTTAATCTTTAGACATAGCCAGGCATTCACAGATGTCCTTCCCCAAAAAGCATCAGAAAAATCCAAAGCACTGGGACCCAGCAGTGCCCCACTCTACAACCTTTAAGATGTAGCAATAACATATTTAGATAGCAGACCCCAAAGCACTTTACAAATTACAGAGAGAGGAATCATGTGAACTCCTTCCTGACACTCAACCACTCTGGGTCTGCAATGCAGCAGCTGGTCCACAGCCCACAGCAGCACTCTGCAGCCACCCTGGGCAGGCAGCAGGACTTGGTACAGCATCCAGTGGCATGGCAGGAAAAAAGAAACCAGGCATGTTGTGACTCCATTGATTAGACAGAGATTTTTCTGCATGCATTTAGGGAAGGTTTCAAAGGAGGTTGTGTGTGATGGGATGACAACTTCCCTGGGATTTGTGAGTTAATGGAATGAGGGACAGGAATGAATAAAGATGAATTTGCTAACAATTGTCCCACATCAGTGTGCTAAAGGGAAAACAATATTTTATTTTATTTTATTTCATTTTGTTTTGTTTTGTTTTGTTTTATTTTATTTTATGAATATTCTTTTCCTCTGCTAACCATTAGACTGTAGAGCTTATTCTGCTCTGGTTGCTGGGATTAATAACATAAAACTCTTAAAGTGTTTTTACTGGGGAATTGTTGGTTTGTTATTTTAAGTTCACTTACAGTTTTGGGGATCAATGGCTACTGATTTTACTGTGTGCTTCCATTCTGTTTCTCTCTTGTGGTGCTGCTCCTTAAGCTTAACACCTTCATTGTCACCCTGAGACTTGTTCTTTCCTTCTGAGAGCTGAAAAAAATTAAAAACTAAAGGACAGAGTACAAATAAAAAGGAAAAGAGTCTGCGAAGTGAAAATAAAAGGCAAGCTGGAAACTTCACTACTGGCTTGTGAAATGGATCCCTGCAAGATCTGCATGAAAGTCCCATCAATGGCAGTCCTGAAGGAAACACATGATAGTCTCAGGTCATAGTCTCTGTCTGAAAAACTGATTATGTCTTGTCATATGAACCTATTTTTGGTATGGTGTCTGAAAGCTGTGCCTAGAAACAACTGCTGTGCCAGCCAGGGTGTCCCACCTGGGGAGGGAGCTCAGAGTTTCTGGGGATAGTATGAATTTCTGCATATTTCAGCAAACTCATATTTTCCCACTGGTCAGGTAGCAGTGAAGCTGCCTTCCTCCCTAGAAAAAGGCAGAAAAAAGCTATCCTTTGGTATCAGAATTGCATGGAATTGGTATGAAAGAAAGAACAAGTATGCTGTGAGGGGAGAAATGTAAAAGTATTTGCTGTCAGAGTTAAAATACAAGCTGTAAGGACATTAGGTATTCCTTACACATGGATTTCCCTGATGCAGGTAGACAGTTATCACATTACATTCATGTGATTATCACCTTCAGGTGGAACAGCTCCAGCAAACAGGAATGAATCTGAGAACTCTTTATTTTTGTCATGTTAGAAATAAGTCTCTGTCATTGAAAAAGAACAGTAATGACATTTCTTGTAAGCCCAGGTAGTGTTGTCTTTTATCACATCCATCATGATGGTAAATGAAAGACAAATTTTTCATAGAAATTTTCCAGTCCAATATTTGGTTGAAAATGAAACCACTGACTTTGCATATTAAAATCTTGTCTGGGATATTGTTACAGCACAGGAGCATTTAGGATTCATCCAACAATGACTGGCAATGTTGTTTGTTTCACCCTGAGGCTGGTGATTTTGGTTTCAGCGTATCCCACAGTGCAATGTATTTCTCTGCTTTAGATTGTTTCTGCCTTCACTTCCCATTTGAATGTTCCACCCTCTGAGACAGAAAGCATTCTAGAATAGGATTTTCTCTATCCACCCTTTTGGAAAAATTCCTGTGGAAGATTGACATCTTCACTGTATATTATGGATTCAATGGCATTTACAATCATCCATTAATTAATTAGATATGGCACCACTCAGGAATACAATGCATGCAGTCCCATCATGGATGTACCCAAAAGTCCAGTGGTTAAACTGTGTTAAAATATATAGTTACTTCATTATTATCTGCAGTAGAGGATTTGCTTCCTTCATAGATGTATCTCCCAGGATGGTAAATGCCAGTTTCTGACCTTATCAAGAGTTCTCAGAGCTAATTGTATATCTGTTCCAGACCCAGCACAAGTGGGCAGAGACCTTGTGTTGTACAATGTTGATTAGTACAGAAAGAGCATTCATGGGTTAGATTATGACCTTTAGCAGTGATGGAATTGAGGTACTCATGGCACATTTTAGCAATGTGAACTAGTCACATCACTTGGCAGAATTGCTCCTCAAGATATAGAATAGGGTCTTTTTTCTTAGAGGACCAGAAGTTTTGGAGGGTTTCATGAGGATGCAATTTTCCTCTAAGTATAATAAACAGCAGTAGTTTCCAGGATCCAGCTCATCCCTATTGAAACAAACCAAAGCCTTCCCTTTGCCATGGAGAGGAGGCATCAAGGACTGAGAGCCCTGCCTTCTAGCACTCAACAGCACTGAGCCCAGGCTTCCAGGAGAACTGTGTCACCAGGAAGCAGTGATGGACTGGTAGCATCCACCCACTTCTCCATTCATTTCCAGGTCGCTTCCAGGCTTTGCAATCACCAGCACTTGCTTGAATCTCAGCTACTCCCTCACCAAAATACAAATTTCCTCTGGAGCAACTACCTTTTTTACTGAGTCAGACACACAGTTTGGAAATTAATTCTCAAATGAAATGTTTCACAATTGCAAATTTGGCTTTTTCATCTTGCTAAGAGAAAAATTGTTTTGATTCTTATTTTGCTTTGGCATTATATTGAAAAACTGTTCAGTGTAAACTGTGTATGGTTACCAGATCTGAAATGTGCTAAACTCTTTGACATGGTCCAAAATTATTTCATTCCTCCAAATAGAGCAAACTTTGCGGATTATTTGCCATTAAATATTTCAAATTTGCCTGTGGGGCTCCACAACCAAAACTAAATTTAACGTATTTTAACCAAAGAAAAAATGGAAATAATTAAATTTCCCAGAAAGGTAAAATTTTCTTTTTTGTAAATTGTAGCTATATTTACCAGGAGTTTTCCATGATGTTGTACAGAATCCAAATTGAGTCACTTGCTACAGCAAGACATGTAAGAAGGTTTCCCATTCCATATCAAAACCTCTCTCAGAACAATCGAATATTGGATGCATATCAAAATATGGCCAATATTTGCTGTTTTCAGTGGAAATGCTAGCAGGTTACCCCAGATCCCAACCTATCTTGGTCACCCCATGATCACAGTCGACGTTGGTACCATTTTAAGACATTAAGAGCTCTGCAGTGTTCCTCCTGATTCACCTCCTACGCTTGTGAGACTTGGTTGTGTAGCTCAGGGCTTCCATGTTACGTAGAAAAATTATTAGTGAAAGTTTTATTGAAAGGGTGTTCACAGAGTTAGAAACCACCATCAGCACAGCCAGAAAAAAAATGGGGTTTGTATTTTGTGGACTGTCATGTGGATGATCTCTTCTTATTAAGTAGGAAAAAAGATAACAATTCTGGGCTGTTTCACACCTCTGCCATCCCTCTGCAGCCAATACCACAAGAAAAACTAATCTCCCTAAAGCTACCCTATCATGTTCCTGATCATGTGGGAAAGAAAGAAAGAAAATTCAGCCTCTGCTCTCCCCTCCCCCCAACTCATGTACAAATCTTCACAAAGGATTAACCACAACTTAGGTGGTGAATTGAAGTCTGTTTTTCTCCCCTGTACTACCACTCACCAAACCAAAATTCTTCTGTCTAATTCAGCCCACTTTTGCACAAGTCCCTTAGAGAGTGTCACGTTCATAATCTTACTGACAGAAGTTGTGATTCAACACTATCCTGAAGCTTTTGTGTAGCTCTGCATGTGGGTTTCATGGAGCCATTCCACAGAAGAAGCCAATTGAACGACTCAGCTGCAGGAGCTTCCAGTACCAAAAAACTAGGAAAAAGGGCATATGGCCCATTAACTGTAAAGCCAGATGGGTGTGTTTGCCTATATGGTCCACAGAGTAAAGGGTGTTAATATCATTTTGCTGCATCCTTAAAAGGAAAAGAGGGAAGACATCCTGGTTTGAAAGCACTTGCGTGCCCTGAACATTTACTATACCAAAGAACTGTTGCAACTTAGCACCACATAATAGCACACAGGGTTGAATGGTGTTCATGGGTAACCCCAAACTGTGTAGAATGTAATTACAGAGCATAAGGAGCTGAATGAGTTACATAAGTTAGAATAAAGATAGAATCAAATGCACTTTTCCTATAGTGCTACAAATATTTGTAGATATATATGATGCAACTAACAATAAAAAATGCATCCAATGCTCTTTCTTTGTGTAAATGCACATAAACATGCACAAAGAGTGAAAATATGTGGTATTTTTTCATTTTGTTTTAAAACAACTTTTTGTTAATGTGTTTGAACAGACCCTGGGAGTCTTTAGATTTGAGACAAGTGGATTGTGTGACAATAACAAACATTAAACTAATGTTATTTAACCAAGTTGGTTAAAAGTAATTCCAAAGCCATCATATTTCTAATTAATTTTGAAAGTGATGCATAACAAAGGGACTCGGAGAAACTTTAATTTCATATTCCAAACTAGTTAGTCCTATTTGTTTGCTTTGAATCACTCATTTCAATAAGGTGAAAACTTGTGTTAATCCTCCATTCATCAGTTGCCTGGGTGCGTGTGAAATGAGTCATGTGGACAAAATAAACCACTGCTAGCTGCAATATTCCATTGTCCTTTAAGCTTCTTCAAGGGGCCTCTTCACAGGTACCAAAAAGCCACTCTAGACACTTCACATATTTTTGAAGATCTTCCCTTTTTTCACATCCCACATTACTCACTCATTGAAGAATAGCAGAAAACAGGCATAAAATGAAGGAAAAGCTGAAGTAGGCCAAACTCATTTTCTACACAGAGAGAGATAATTGGCACTGCAGTAATTTTGGAGAACTGAATTAAATGAATAAATTGTGACATGGGAAAAACTGAAAAGGACAACAGTTTCCTGGCTTGCACATAATAGTTACTTTGGACAGCATTTTTCTTGAAGACCAATTGATAAAGCAGGACAAAAATGTTTTTCCCATTAATTGCTTTCAAACATTGTCCTGCTAAATGCCCAATTAAAAGGTAGAAGTGTGAGCTTCTTTTTTTTGCTTAGAATGACCACATATTGGGGGAAAAAAATCAGCAGCAACGTCCCAGCATTTTCTTTTGTGGATGTGGAATAAAAAGATCAATGGGAAAAGGTTCTTAGCTTACCTTAAACTAAAACAGCAGCCTCAAAGCCTGCAGACCAGCATGGGGGTGAGGGTGGGGTAGTGGATAGTGGGACATATACAGTATCACTGCACTAGGCTGAAACTACCATTTACTTAATTTCATAAGTTGGCAAAATACATAAAGCTAAGTTCAGAAACTGCCAACTGATACTGCAAATGGATTATAAATGGAGTTAGTTCATGTCCAAGAAAGAAACAGTTATACCAAATTTTTTCTTGTTTGCTTTTTAGAAAACATTTGCTGTGAAGATATGTTTTCTGACAACTAAAAAAAAAAATTCTAATGGGTCAAACAACAAAAGGCACTGGAGACAAAGTTGTCTCTGAGGTAATTCCACTGAATTATAAGGAGGCTGATTAATCACCTTCTTATCAATTATATTATTTGAGCTCTCAAACAGCTATCACTGCCAGTCAATGCTATAAACATTTATTACTTTTTGCAATGCTATTTTTAACAGCAGATTCACCAGCAAGCAGAAAATGTTTCCTAGATTGGACTAAGCTAAATCTACCAAAATAATTTTAAATTTGTCCTGATGACAAAGTAGCTTTTATGTGTTCATACATCTTACTAGTACCTCAGTAATGCCTACATGTTTCACAGGGTTTTACAATTTCAGACTATCACTAGCCTTAAACTGAAAGCACAGTAAAGATGAAATTGCTACACAGATTATTTCCAAAGCAGATAACATGGCCTTGCACCAGGTAGTCTTACACAGGGAACCAGTAATGTGTGTGGTTCTGTTTGGCTGAATTTAGTAACAAATTCTGCCTCACATGAAAACAACCTCCAATTTTCAGGTTGCTGGGAATTCTCTAGAACAGAAGATTCAAGAAATGGTGCTCCAAAATGAAGCATTACTGCTGCACAGGGACCTCATTTGTTCCCATCTGTGTACTAGCTCTACCCAGAGCTGCCTCTGGGTAGAGAAACCATTGATGGTGTGAATCTAAATCTACTTCTGCTATTGCAGGAAAGGCTAGAAGATGGTTAAAGCCAGTCCCCTCCTGACAAAGGGAAATAAGGGGTGAAAAGTCAAATGATAAGAACTCCACATTTTATAAAACTGATAAACAGTTTAAAATCTCAAAGTCCAGCTGAAGGGAAGGGTGGTGGCAGACACATGTTCTCCTGGATATTGCATGGGGCTGCTGTATTCCCACCAGAGA
Source organism: Chaetura pelagica (assembly GCF_000747805.2). NCBI lineage: Eukaryota > Metazoa > Chordata > Aves > Apodiformes > Apodidae > Chaetura > Chaetura pelagica. The sequence continues at coordinate 12,020,159 of NW_009970726.1, read as the reverse complement.
TCTGCAGTATGACTGCTGGGCCTTGATGGATGAGCCTACAGTCCCAGTGCCAGCATGACAAGGACACATCCATGGCCCTGTTACACACATTTCTAGGCCAAAAGAGAGAAAGTTTCTGAAGATACCCAGATTATAGTGATCCTTACATGTGAGGTTTTGTGGGTTATTCATGTTTTTTGGGTTTTTTTCTCAGCAGTCTAAGTGAAATTTTCTGACTTTGTCACAGAGAAGAGTCTGGCCCCTCTGGGACAGTAGATTTCTCTTCATCCTCATTGCCTGAGGCACTGATTAGGTGACGGTGCTTGAGCCCCTGAGTGACTCTGAGCACATGAGCCACTGCACTGAGTCAGTTAAAGTCAAATGCAGAAAAAGTCCTTGCTAAGGTCTTGCTGAGGAAAGTCTCTTTGCAGAGCTATCTATTAAAAAAACACAAGGCAAAAAATATTGTGGGGCTATTTACACTTTTTTACATGACTTACTGGGAGTTAGATATCTCTTTGACACAGATCGTGATCACAAATTTTAAAATATTCATTGAATTTTACAGAATAATTTTATTTTTGTTTACAACATGTAAAACTTTTGCCTCCATAAAGTTCCATGCTTTCATTTCAGAAGTCAAACATCATTCTCATGCACAAGGGGAAACACAAATATGATTATTAAATGTTGTCAAAAGTAACCCAGAAGAGAACTGAGGGAAGAGGTTTTTAAATTTACATACCATCTATGTGTTACCTTGCTGTACAGCCTATCTTGTTTGGGGCAGAGAGTGAGAAAAATGTCACAGAAAAATGCCACAGCACTTCTGTCCTGCAGCAGCCATTCTCACCTGCAAACAAAACGATTATTTCATGAAAGTAACTTATTTTCCTAAAGATATATCATTAAAACACATTACCTGAATCTTCAAGAGCTACTTAGGGTGCTGATTGTACTGGAGGTAAAACCCTGTCTTGCCTCCCCTCCTCACTTCTCTGAACAAAGGGCAAAGCCTCTCTTTGTTGCTGCAAGAGGAGGATCTCACACTGAAGTTGTTATCCTAAAAGGTTTGAGCAGGGACAAAGTGGAGACATGATGGCCAGCGGTGTGTCTCTGTGTAGTCTTGCCCCACACCCACCTATCTGCAGAGCAGGTCTGTGCAGTGTTAAGGACCATGACCACCTCAGGGCAAAGACCATCTCTTTTGATGATTTTGGATAGTGTTTGCCAAGTCAGGAGGATTGATCTAGGCCAGATTTGTGGTTAGCAATGAAACAAATGGAAGAAGGTGGGCAGTTTCCACTGGGGTCCTACTACTTGGCTGCAATTTCCAAAACTCTGTGCCTCTATACACTGCTCATCACAAGCCTGTTACAACTCCGGGTCTGAAGCTCTGTGATTGCACTCCAGTCCAGTGGGATACTGCTGATTCAAGAGTGAATACACAACAGCAGGTCTAGATTTACCTGGTTTCCCTCAGCATCATGATCCCAGAGGGAAGTAGCTCTGATCCAGTCTCACTGAAATGGATGGCAGACAGTCTTGTGTTGATTAGATATCAAGGACTTCACTGAAAAAGCCCTTAGAATAAACACTGGTTTATAAAAACATGTACATCCCCTGTGTTGCATGTGCTGGTTTGCCTTCCCTAGGGCCTCCTACCTCACAGTGACTGAGCAATTTGCAATATTGTGGGTCTTGGTCTCTTCTCCCAAGTAACAAGAGACATGACCAGAAGAAATCGCCTCTTGCTGTGCCAATGGAGGTTTAGATTGGAAATTTTGAAAAATTTCTTCAATGAAAGGATTGTAAAATATTGGAACAGGCTGCCTGGGGAGTCACCATCCCTGGAGATATTTAAAAGATGTGTAGATGCAGTGCTTATGAAGAGAGGTTAGTGGTGGTCTTGGCAGTATTAGGTTAATGGTTGAACTTAATGATCTTAAAGGTCTTTTCAAACCACAACAATTCTATGATTCTATGATCTTTGGGTGACTTCTTGAATAGACAAGGAAAAGCCAACAACTATCTCCTAGAGCTGCTTCCTGAGTGGCCTGAGGGAAACTCACATCATTAATCCCTCTGAGGGTGCACCAAAAGAGGGCTCGACATCAACAGAGGAAAAGGAGAGCCCTGAGTATGACAATTCAAGCAACTGGTCCTTGGGAGTGGCAGCTGGAAAGGACTTTTGGAAAGCTGTTGGGGAAAGGAGACCTTCTGCCAGGCACACCTTGTGGCAGTTCTGCAGAGCTCCCTTTCCCAAAGGTCTTTTTTTTCTCCACTATAACTTGAGATCACTGCTTGTATCAGGTTTGATGATTACTTATTACCTCATTTAAGAATGAACTGGTGCATGAGCTTTTGATCAGCAGGTAAGAACTCACACGTTGTGTCAGCCTCTATAGATTCATGTAAGCATTATGAGATGGTGTTAGTTTATTACAAGATTATGCATTATGTTAAACCATATCAAGAGCTAAAAATTCCTCTGTACTCTGACCTGAGCTTCCCCTGCTTCTGTGTCCAAAACTGCACTCATACTCTTCTTCCAGCGTCTGTGCATCCTGCATTTTCTGTTGATTTTCAACTATGCACTGCCTGGTATTACTCATACTCTTCTGTGTCCTTGAAAATATGACTTATTTTCTTTTCCTAGGAGTTCCCCAAGAAAGGGCCTAAGCCCAAATATACAGTCAAGTTATAATTTCCTTCATGTCAAGCCTGTATAAAATGCTGTAGTGCTATAAACATCTGCAGAGCTACACTGAGAGGTACATGTTAAGTGTTTGGTTCTAACATTCTTAGTGGGAATATTGATATTTCTACAAAAAAATCCAGGTTGTTTTTACTGCTTGTGTCTTGCTTGGGATGATGTGCATTAAAAGTAATCCACATTTTCTATTTTTTAAAGACTGTAATGATATTAATTTTATTTTTTTTCTTAATATACAACTTCCAACAACTGTGCCTTCCGTGCTTTTCCCTCAACCATATATGAACACCTTTTGAAGACTGTAGATGATTTGATTTGTCTTTTAAGTAAAATCTATTAAGTATAAAATGAGTAAAAGTCCAGTTACAACTTATCATTAAGGTCTTCTGTGTCATCAGATCCATTACACATTAATGATTCCTCCAGGTAGAACTGAATAAGGCTGAATTTACATGCACATTGTATATCAATAATAATCATAGTAGATACTAAAATTATTACATGTATTTAAGAGTATCCTGCTGGATATTGTGTCTTCTATGGGAATATAAAACAGATAATTTGTGTCCCCAAGCAACTTATCCAAAAGGATTTTTTAATGTCCCTGTTACTTTAACTTGAATTAGTGAAGGCAGTATGTTATCCTTAGTCACTATCCGTCAGAAGTTACATTGAAATTGATTAAAGTATTACTTTTATTAAGTACTGTTGACCTATTTTCTTTCAAACCTGTCACACATACATATAGGATTAAATATACAGTAGGAACCATGCAAGGATACAGGATGAAAATCTGAACTTCAGAACAAAACATAGCAGTTGATTGTTTCCAGAGGAGTAACTTTCTGAATGTTCAGGAACTATCCATAAGATAAAAATTTAACATGAGCCTGGACAGTGGAGATTTTCTTAGAAATTCAAATTTTAATTTTCATCCTTCATATTCTTCTTTACCTCATTCTCCTGTTTTCTGTGGTTTTCTCCTTTCCTGCCATCTCTCATAGTGACTACAAGCCATAACTCTGCCTTCACTTTAATGGATGCATGAACAAACCCTGCTACTCACTCCTCTTTCAAAAAAGGCCAAACTCTGGAGCAGGGTTCATAACCACACTAGGTTGCCAGAATGAACAAACAACACAACTGAACCTGACCGTAAATACATTTTCATTTGTCCATTGATCCATCTGCTGCCTTTTCACGTCCACTGTCAGACACCAGGTAATTCTTGCATGGACAGAAAGCCTAACCTGCCATTCTCTTCTGTCAAGGCAGGGTCCTGATAGTCCTCCAGAAGCACAGACATCTATGAAAATCTTCCTGTGGGCAACTAACAATTTTAAATTTTCATTTATTTATTTATTTAATAAAAATAAATGGAGATGGGAGAATTTAAAATATTTTCCAGTGCAGTCTACCCTTACAATCCTTAAAAAATGGTCTTACAAATCCTTATAAATCCTAACAAAACAGATCCCAGACCTGTCCTGCCACATCTGGACACTGCCACATGCTCTCTTACATGTTCAACCTACCACCTAGGTCAGAAATAAAACCTGGCTTACTCACCAGCAGAAAAGTTTGGCAAATCTCCTGAAAATAAACCATTAACTTCTGCATGGTCTTTTTGACAGTAGCTGCTAGCAACAGGAAAATTATCATCTGCCTCTTCTATCAGTAGGTAAGGGATGTTTTACAGCAAAATACTGATAAGTTTATGCCTTGTCAATGCACCAATGAAAGAACTGGAACAGAACCATGTCTGGTCCTGGTGAGTGTGAAAACGGGGTTAGACTTCATGTTCTGTAGGCAGAAACCTTGTGAATGTTATAGCAATCCTGAAAAATATTCTACAGTATTGTACCAGGCACTTTAAAATGAAATTACTTTTAATTATTAATTTGTCTTAGTTCTATTTATAGAAACTAATCAAGATCCAAACCTGGAAATTCATCAACACATTTAAACTGAATTTTAAAATTCAATTGAAACTTTCCATTCTGTTTCAGAACTCATCAGTACCATTTTCCTTGACCATCTCAAATCTTTCAGCACTCAGATCAGTCTATGTGTTGTCAAGTTCTTACACCAGCTCAGTGAGTCTCTCCTAGTGGCTTCACTGCACCAACCTAACACCATCAAAAGGCAACACTCACAGTGATGTACTAATTATTCTTATACATTCTTTGGTGAAACACTTTGGAAAGGTGCATTGATCTGTATCTTGGAAGGGAGTTTCTGTAACAGACATTTTGGTGAAACATGGCACATTGTTCTCTCAATAACTCAACTGTATAAGGACAAATCTTAAAAATATGGATGTAGATATTGGCAGCATCTTGCAAATCAGGCTTTACATTTTTTATACTGTCCACAAAATTGTTCCATATGTATGTACTTCAACTTCTGTATTTACTTGCCAGAGCCCAATTTTGACTGCCTGCAGATCACACTATACGTGTTTTACCTAAAAAATGCATGAAAAATAATCCAAACAACTAGAATTAATTCTTTCCCAGCAAGACAGTGATGTAAAACCAAACACAATTTTTCTTGTACTTCAAGAACATGTATATATTTATTTTTCTTTCTTACTGTCTTCAGCTGTCAATTCCATGAGACTTTGTTGGTTTGACAAGCTGCCCAAGAATTGCCAAACATGCAAGAGAGTCTGCCTGGGTACCTGGCAGACATGACCACGTGTAGGTTTTTTAGAGCAGGTTGGACAAACATCTGTCAGGAATGACGCAGGTAGACATCTCCTGCCTTAAGGCATGGAGCTGGACTAAATTACCTCCTGTGGTCCCTTTCAGCCTTTTATTTAATGATTTCACTGCCTTGGGGTAAGGTGACACATTGAGTCTGTTGTTTTTGCCTGGAATGTCCAAAAATTTTTACATTGGTTACATGTGGCTACATAACATCCTACCTTTCTGGCCACCACTTCTGTATTCCTCTGGCTTTCTTTTATCTAGGGGCAATACACAAGCTCTCACTCTGCTTCAGACATTTTATTAAACTATTAAACCATTCAAACTGAAAGCATAATGAAACAACATGAGTATTAGGAGATGAAAATAACCTTTGGCATTCCATCCATTTTGCAGTCTGTACTTTCCCTGCTGCACTTGGCTGTCAGAAAGACTATCCACATTTAAGATTTTGGCATGTCCTGCAATCTGCAGTGTTTTGTAGGTGATGGAGCATTTGTGAAGTTTCCTGGCTGGTTCTTACCATTTGTTTTGCAGAGCCAGAGGTCTGTATTCTGAAATACTGGGAAACCAAACACTGAAATTTGGTGAAGGTAACATATTTGTCAAGGGGACTCTGTAAATGCTGCTTCTGCCCTCTTTTGGAAGAATTCATGCATCTCGAATGCCTGGATTGCTCTAGGTGCTCAGAGCTGGGAGCAGAACCCCAGGTCTGACACTGCAGGAACACGTCTCTCACATCTTTCTGTGGTCCCCAACTCTGTTATCACTGACTTCAGTGACTACAGGAGGTTGTACTGACACTTGTTTTCTTATTGAGTTCAGCTGATACTAATACAGAATTGCCACAAAATGTCATGGCTTCACATCGGGCCCCTCTGCAGGCAGGTGAAATAATGATAATAATGATAGTGATTATAATGATAATAATAATAATAACAACAGCAACAGCAATAGCAATAAATGTAAAAATAAGAAAGTGATTATAATGATAATAATAATAATAACAAAAGCAACAGCAATAGCAATAAATGTAAGAATAAGAATAAGAGTAAGAGTAAGAGTAAGAGTAAGAATAAGAATAAGAATAAGAATAAGAATAAGAATAAGAATAAGAATAAGAATAAGAATAAGAATAAGAATAGTAGCTTTATGCAAGAGCTAAAATGCATCTTGTTTATTTCACTTTGAGAAGTACCTGTTCATGGTCCTATCAGCCAGCAGGAACCTGCACCACAGCATTTTCTGGCAAGTGTTTTCTCTCTGGTCTGCAGTCTGTTTGCCTTCAAGAACATGGTTATGAATATTCAGTTCTCACATACAGTGCCTGGAACCTGGGCACTCATTCTGGGGCTGGATTATTTGTCACCTCCCTTTTCATTTAAAATAACTACAGTTCAAGGAGAAAAAAGGAATTAGAGACATTTACCATTCAAACTTATACAAACATTGCACTACAATCAACTGCTTCAGATTAAAGCCATAAAACCCCACCTTTACATCCTGTCCTGAAGGGAAATACGCATTTCCTTTTTTAAGAAACAAATAAATGTAGATTCATTTGCACAAGAAAGTGTTTCTATTCTGTTCTTTAAGTCTTGATCCAGCTCCTGATTAAGTAGGTAATTGTAATTGAATTCGACTATCCTTTGCTTCAGAGTATAGCCATTTTTTATGTGTGTGCATGTAGTTCTATACTTGAGTCTTGAGATATGTCCATTCTGTGTCTGGTAAACACTAAAAATAAACCATAGCAGGACAACAGTATGAACTCTAAACATAACTTAGCTGTCAATAGCAATAGTTCAATCACTGTCTGTGTGGTACATTCATTAGGTGTTTGTCCCACTCTGTTTCCCTTTATTTAGCTTCTTGATCACTGCAGAATTCACACCCGTTTCTGGTTTGGTATTTGTAAGTGTTTGCAAAGTACTTTTTGAGAACAATTTAAACTACAAGTTCTCTCTCTCTTGCTCCCTTTGAGTATTCACCAGACGCTCTTTTTTTTTTGCTCTTCAGGCTGAATTGGATGGGTAATCTAAGACATGTAAAATTATTATTTCTGCTCCCTGGCAAGACAACTTCCATTATTTAAAAAGAGGTGATAAAAAATGATTATCAAGTGACACGCTTTGCCTACCACTTGTAAATATTCATTCCTGGCTCGTATCCATGAATCCTACAGAATATGCAGTGATTTCATGATCATGTGAACAACCATCTGAAGATTCTCTAATGCCCTGGATAGCAAGGAGCAAAGGAGTGAAGTGATTATATTTATGTGTTTTGGTGGGTTTTTTTTCCAATTGTCAACAAGTTCTGCTTTTAAAGCGTGATAAAAAGATACACAGATGCTCTATACTTATTTTTTGTATTCCCTCACATTCTAAAGAGCTCACTGGAAAGGCACCTGCATAAAACAATATCACAAAGAATGGTCAATAACGACTGAAAATAGTGTTAGTACAGGTGTTGTATGAATATCTTTGATCTTGAAAGCTCTGCTTCTTTTAAAAGCTTTAGGAAGAATGAATGTGTTCAAGTCAAAGAAAGAGCCTATGAGTTTTGTTTTCTAAAGTAGACAGGAAGAAAAATCACTGACTTTACTCAAATACCTGCTACCCTACAGTAAGAATAAAGACTGAAAAGAAGCTAAGGCTTTTTACATATATAAAGAAATATGAGTGGATTAATTCAGCTAGCACTGCCTCGCCAATGGCAAAAAGTGTCATACATTATTCATAAGCCTCTGATGAGCTACTTCTAGGCAGCCTCAGAAATGTAATTTTTAGCATAACTCTGATATAGATACCTTTCCCTAAGTTCATACCTGTCAATTTTCTAGTAGTTTGCAGAGTAGGATGGCAAATATGATTGCACACTGAACTTCTGAATCTGTTCCTGAGATTCTAGTGAGATCTGCAGAGGATCTGTACATTTGCAAAGAGCTCTGAGTTCACACCGAGTCCTCATGGAGACTGTGTCGCAGCCAGGAGCGGCTTGTGTTCATTTTCTGGAAGCAGTGAGACAATACAGATGTGAAAATACCTGCCTGACTTGTAACAAAAGTCATATTATTAATTAAGACCACAGACCCTCAAATGTTAGAAGGCTACTGGATAGTCCCTGCAGTAGATAGTCCCTGCAGTAGATGTCTGTTCAGAAGAAGTACTGTTTTCAGAAAGCTGAGCCCTTACTAGGTGCCAGAAGTCAGGCATCCAAACCCTAAGGGAAGTTCAGCTGTCCATTTCCCTGTTTTGGGTGTTTAGTGCATTGTTGGGGCTGGTAAGTCAGCCAGGAGGCCGTGGTGCAGCCTCTCACACTCGCTTGTATCCTGTTCATTTCCAGACCCACACTACTGCCTTCCTTCAATTAGTTTATCCTTGTGAGCAGAGTAAAATACCGGAAGTTAAAAGAGACAACTACTGTAGCCAGTTCAGGGTTAGACCCTAGGGGCTCAGGAATAACCTGTAGCTCCACAACATGTCATATCGAAAGGTTCATTTGAAGACGGAAGTTACTGTCTCCCTTGAAGAATGAACTCAGGTTAATTCTTACATCTCTTGACAGCAGCCTTGGCCAGAGAATAAAGGCAGAGGCCTTCTCCTGAGCTATTTGATCCTTGATTTTAGTAGCTGAGATCAGGGACCAAACCCAAACCTCAGACCACTGAGCTGAGAAGGTTTTTTATTCACTTTGGTCACACAAGAGCAGAATCTAATTCTCAAAATGAGGAAGAGTTAAAAAGAAAAGGCAGGTATCATGGCTATCTTTCCTGAGTCTTTCTTGTTGTCAAAAATACAGAAGGACCTCATACATGAAGCTGCTGTTTAAAATGTGTATATTGGAATTTCTTGAGAAAGCATAATAGAAAATAAACAAGTGAATTACATTGGTTGAAGTCCAGCTCGAGTCAAGAATGATAGAGTTTCGGAAGAGAGGACAAAATATCAACCAGAAAGAATGTTTATTAGAAAAAAGGAATGAACAAACTGACTTGGTTCCCTGCCATAACAGAGCAGCAACGTGTGCAGAATGTCCCTGTGCTGAGCTTGTCAGAGAATTACAGAGTTCTGTTAGTGGGAAATGCAACCAATCCAGTATCCAGTTTTCCAGCTAAATGTAGCCACTACTGGAGTCATTTCACTCTAGAGGGAAAGCTAGAAAATGGGTGTTGATACACATCAGCAATGTGTTTCAACAGCCTGTGGAGCTGGCTGCTAAAGACCACCTTTTAACAAGCCAACTCTAGGGGGACAATGTCATTTAAATTAATTTATTGCTAGGATTTTGTTAGTATTACTGCCAAATGGTGAAGATACAGCTACAATAAATCTTAGAACAAAGTTATGTTTTTAACAGAGACAGTAACACAAAAGAAGCAAAGGAATGACTTTGTGATTCTGATATTTGTTTCAGAAGGGAAGGCAGGTTGGAAAACAAGAAATCAATTAGTAAAGATTTAACAGTAATTAGAACTTTCATCTAATTGTTTTCATTGCCTTCAGAGCTGACATTTAAAACCTGTGCTTCCCTCTATAGTTCAAGGAACTCCGCTGAAAGTTTCCTTGAGAAGAGACACTGCTTTTAGGATCCCAGTAGTAACCCTGCTCCGTTGTCACGCTAATCCCCAGCAATGAGATCCTCAGCCTCAATAGCAAGAGAAAGGTTTTACAACAACAAATTTTCACAAAACCAAAGTGGCTAAAAGCTACTGCAGCTCCACATTCCCTGAGGTGTCTTGTGAAAACATTCAGAAGCTTAGCACTGTGCTTAGCTGGGGTTTCTTTAAGTTTTGTCTGCTCAGCCCATGTCTGCATTAAAAAAAACATTCAGCATCTTGGGATTACAAGAGCAACAATTAAAGTAAAGCCTAAAAGCTGAGCTCTCTTCAAAACCTTGAGCTATTGCTGTGCAGGAAACTATTTTATACTTAGGTGCCAATCTTTGCATAAGCTTTAAGCTTCCCATAAGCAAACAAAGACTAAAGAAACATTTGTCTCCACCAAACACCAGTGGCAAACATAAACATAGGGGGGATTTGTGTATCTGGTGAAAAGATGGTTTGGGAACAGAACCATAATTCACTCTAATTGCCAGATCTGACTTCTGGTCTTTCAGAACAAAAAGATAAATTTGAAGCTTCACAATCTCTTTGGTCAACTCACCTACACCAGACATCAGACACTCTCATTTTCACATAGTCTTGTGATAAGTTTGACTTGAAAGGGCCTTTTAATGTCCTGGAAGAGAAAAGCAAAGTGGAGAAATATCTCTAACACCCTAATGCTAGGCCTCTTAAAGCAAATGTATAACAACTGAAGTTGAAAATATATTCTAGCTTTCAACTTTTCAAATCACATCTTCATATGATGCAACTAAATTTTTATTTAAAAGTTCACTATAAAAGAGTTGCCAGGTGTTTTAGGAAAATATCTTTTTACTAACAAGATGGAAACCCCATAGAAAAATATTTTCATTGAGACATAATGATCAGAGACAGAGTTTGCTGAATCGGAAAATATCTTTTTACTAACAAGATGGAAACCTCTCTGATCAGAGACAGAGTTTGCTGAATCACAGATGTCAGTGCTGGAAAGCTGGGAATTGGCTGGGAAACCTGTGTCCTTCACAGGGTGATGCTGGGAAGGGAGAAGTAAACTGGAACATACTTCTGAGGTGAATAAAACAGTGATCACAGATGCTATTTAAAGGAATCTGAAATTAACAGAAAAGTCACATTGAATTTGACAGTTAAACCCAGATTCCTCGTTCTTCTGTCAACAAGAAAGTCAGTCAGAATGCCACAGTTCAGCATCTTAAAATAAGTCATTTTGTTTATTTGTCTTGAAATATCTTCAGATTTTGATCCTGAACAATCAGTCATTCACAAAGACTGAATTGAGCAGTGTTACCCTGGAGAAGGAAGCCCTCTTCTTGGGGTATGTTCTGTCCAGGAGGTGGATCCACAGCTATTCTCATGCCCCACAGGAGAAGGGCTATGATGACAGCTCCCCAAAACCACCAATTGCTGCATGTTAAGCAACTACATGAAGCCAAACACTGACCTTAGCTCTCAAACAAAGCTATGAAAACTACAAAAAAAATCAAGATAAAATCCTCAGCTTCCCAGTCTAGTTCTAACTTAACCTGACTGGAGAAGGAAGTAGCAGATATCAGAGAAGACAAGTGGCCCAGCAATTATGTTTATCCTTCAGCTACTTCATAGAAAAAAAAATATTGAGAAGAATGAAGTAGACTTACACATAACTTCATTTTTGCATTGTGAATAGTCCAGGATTACAGGCAAGGTACAGTTACAGACAATAATCTATGACTGATGGGCTGTTTGAGGGAAGGTGGCTTTCCCAAGTGATGGAAGAACAGCAACTAGCATTTACATAGCACCTTAAAGCACTTACAGGAAAAGTATCAAGATATTAGGTGAAAGAGGCAAAATTTATTAAAGGAGCATTTTGTACTGGAAAATACAGCTCAAAATCAAAGACTTTTTGGTAGGAAAACTAGGAAATTGCTCAAACTGAAGTAGAACATCTGGCAAAATATCTCATTTTGTTTCAGTTTTCTGATGCTTGACTCCTGTATTTTTGTTTTATGTAGTTTTTAATCATATCAATCCAGCTGCCAACAAAGGAAGGAAAGATATTATAAGTAACCACTTAGAGGCAAGAAACCATATTGGCCAGAGCAGGAAAACATTCCTCCAATATATCATAAGTATTTAGTATCTTTAGTCTGGACACACAATGGTCATTCTTCTGTGTATCACTCACTTCAAACACCTGAGCTGGCAGATGAACCAATGGACAAAGGCTGCCCACAGGAATTTCCCCCAAGGCTGCAAGTTGCTAAGGTCACTCCAGGCTGTCTCTAGACAGGGGCAAAACAAGACATCACCTCACTCAGCTGTGGGATAGTCTGGGCTAAGATGCCTCTGAAAGGATTTGAGAGGATCATGATCCCTCAGGTCGGTGCCCAGTCTGAGGCTGCTGCCAAATTCTCTCCAAAGGGTGGAGAAACGTAGGCAGGAGTGACTGTCCATTGTATCCAAGGTTGGTAGGACACAGGGGGATGGACCTCTTCCTCCACACTGTTGAGGGCACCACGGTGAACAGCTTAACTTAAGACCTATTCTGAGGAATACTCACATGCTGTCTTTAGCCTACAAGGAGGATTTGGAAATATTATCACAAAATTTACAGGGTTTCTTTTTTTTTTTTTCTTAACTCATCTCCTATTAGGGAAAATAAAGTTCTTTAATGATGAGAAGCTCTCACAGTTCTCATGAAAAATTACTCAAATTAAGAAAATATTTTGTTTTCCATATTTTGTTCTCTCCAGCTCATTCATAATAAATGCTTATCTTTATCAGATCATCTTTGTCACTAACTAAATCAATGCACAGCTTTCTTGATACTTCTGCTTTAAACCATCTCATACTACTGTTACAACATGGCTCAATGTGACCACCTGCTGTGTTTAAGTTGTTGGAGGACAGACAGGGATGTTTCCAGTGTCTGTCCTCACTCCAGAAGATGGCCAGTACGAGATGTCTTGTTTCACTCCAAGGAGTTTGCTGGGCTTCCTCTGTTCTTCTTGCACACATCAAAAATAAATAAATAAAAGGAGGTAGAGCAGAAATTGTCCCTAGCTTCCTGGGGTTTGAGAGCAAAACCAATGTTTGCTAATTATTAACTTAATCACTTATACTGTCTCTATTATAAAAGCTCCAGAACTAAAACCATGATACAAACATTTAAAGATTTTTTTTTTAAAAAAAAGTTTATCTTTCCCTAATCTTCTAAAGCATATTGCAGTAGTCTGGCAAATCAAGCAAACAGATAGCTAAGAGGCCAACAGGATATCAACACCTTTCTCTGACAAGTGAACAAGTGTAAAGGTAGGCAGTAAATGTGAGAAAAGCAAGAGGAAGAGAAACCTTCAAATGAAAGAAACGACAAAGGATGCAAGTAAGGACATTTCCTCACTCCCACTCTCCCTGTCAGAGAAGAAGCCTCTCCTTTTCTTACTAGGAAGTTGCAAGAATTAGAACCCATCTTTTAAAAACAAAATAGGATATTCTTGTTCTGGTCTACTACTCTTCACATGCTTAAAGTGCTAAAGGCTAGACCACCAAAAAATATGGGTATTGACACTTCATAGACAGTCAGCTGGAGGTTTTTGATGACCACATGTAAGTAGACAGCAATTCCAAGCATGCCAAATCTAATCCCAGGGCAGAGTCACTGGATGGTTTGATGATCACTTAAAATTTGCTAATCACAAACCATGCATTGGGTCTTTTCACACAATCTGCAAAGCAAAATGAAATAGTTAGACAGGGTGGGATCCACCTACATATTAACTCTATGTGTTACCATCTAAGCATATGCCCACACTGCTCCTAATGATGAAGACTCCCAAGATGGCAGTGGCCAAGTGGTTGCACTGAGATTGCACATCTCCATTCTGCAGCTTTGCAGAGAGATGCAGTCTATTTATCTAATACCTAGCTCATAAAACTTCACAGTGTCTGGACAACGAGCAAATATCTCAAGAGAAAGGTACAAAATGTTGTGTTGCAGTCCTTGAGTTGTTAGTGTGAGGGTCTCTGCAGGATGCCCATTGTAAAGTGTAGGTAAAACATATGGATTGAGTCTGGACACCACTCTTCTTCTAGCTAGGATGCCCTGAACATGCTTGTTGTCATGTCTGCTCACATGTATGGAGGCAGACACCGTTTGCTCTGAGATACAGCAGATGAAATAATCTTTTCCCATACCAAAGAAGAAAGTCAAGGCCTCCCATCTCACCTCACCAGATAAAGCCACTAGACTTTAAGTTTTGGAAACCCCACAGGGGCACTTAAGTAAAAGAATACCAAGCTCAGAAGAGACGCTCAGCTCCATACAATGTCTGGCCCATGGTCCCATCTGAACAAAGGACGTTTCACCGGAACATCCACAGAAGAACATGTCTGGATGCGTTAGAGTACCTAAGGTGTTCCTGAAACTGTCAGACTTCAATCCTTAAAGATGCAATCCAAGGCCTTTGATGTACTCAGAAATCCAACTAAGTACACTGCTATCAAAAGCTAGATTCCAAGGATAACCTATAATATTTTTGGCTCAAATCCTTACATCTACTCCATTTGCACCCAAACTTAAAATTACATCATCAATCAATCTGCAAGCTGTTTTTCCCCTGTTGCAGTCAGGACTTATTTTGGAATATGAAACCACAAATAGGATATAATTTGGCAAATGAATATTTACATGCATACAGCTGTTGACAAACATTCATTATTTTAGGACAGGAGAGACTCCCTAGTACCTGACTGTCTGACATAGCATCTTCACTAATAAGCTCAGAAACCTCCCCACTCTTCTGCTTCACTCTCCTGTTGCTAATTTGCAAAACATATGAAGTCAAGTAACACCATATACAGCACAGATTCCAGAGCTGCCTCAAGTCTGGTCAGCTTGGAGCAGAGACGTAAGAATTGGTATCTCTCTACAGCCATCTATAGAGGGTTATAATTTATTATTTTTTTTTGCTGAATGATCATGAATTCGTTATTCAAAACATCATCTTGAACACATTTAGTCTCCAGGGACTTTAAAATTATAAAAAACTGGATGTCACTGCTAAGGGAGCCCAACAGCAAAAGAAGATGATGCAGCGAACTTGCTTTTTCACCATAGTCTAGAAGTTGGAAACAAAAACCCAAACCAAAACAAAAACAGGAAGAAAGACCACCAGCTTGGGCTGTGTTTTCTTGAGAATGAGACAGACTTTGCTTGTGTCATCCGAGTGTGCAGATAGCAAAATCTTAGACATCTCCATATAATTAACAGCAAAGACATTCAACACAAAGTGGTACAAAACCCAGTGACAGGGTTGCACGAAAGTCTCAGATCAGTAGGAATTCCAGAGACTAGAGATCAAGTGTAGTTTTTTTCTGGAGTAGGTGCAGAAAACAGGGGGCCTACTATGGATAACACTACACTTCTAGAGTGTGTGGAAGATTTCTTGCACAATAGGTATGGTATTATTTTTTAATAAACAGTTAAAAGAGAATGAGTGTCTGTATAGAACAGGTAAGTAATTAAAATTCTTAACTGTGCAGTCAAACACATACAGCAGCACATTGCCAACTACAGACAAAAGTAGGGCTGTACAAGTCTGAACATGCACCTATTTATTAAATCTTATTTAAAACACTGAAGTAAGTGCAGTGTCTGATGAAATATTTAGGGTGTTTAAACGTGCCACAGCTGACAGAAAGCCTTTTTTTTTTTTTCCCCTACTGGTACAAGATTATTTTGTTTTGCTTCTTACTCTCTGTACTTTCAAAAAAAGACAAGGTATATAATTTGAACAGCATCTAAGTACAAGGTAGGCTTTTCATGCCTCTAGTTTCAGCATGGGGTTTTTTAAAAGAAGTGCTGCTGATTAATTGAATAACTTTTTGTTTTGATGGATTTTAATCCATAGAATTTCCTTTGTATTTCTAAAGACAAAGGCATTTGTGTGTAATATGACATTGTGCTACTTAATATCACTGCATAGCTGTGGAATTGGCCTCAAGTCTAATTTAAACCTAGACAAACCATTCTTTTGAAGTGGATGTCCTGGTAGTGTTTCTGACAAAGAGCAAAAATGGACATTGTATTATAAATTCTCTGAAATGCAGAGGTTTTACCATCCTCCATCTTTTCTTCAAGCAATAGTAACCATTAATGCTGAGTCCTGAACCATTATATTGCCTTGCCATAGCATAGCAGCCCCACTGATACCATTTTGGTAAGTCTTCCACAACCTCTTTTGCAAAGTCTATCACTGCCTTTGCATGACACAACCTCCCAACACAGGCAAATGCTTCCAAATAGCTATTCTTTCATTACTGACCTATTAAGCACACCAAGAAGTGAGCTGACCACCATGGAAATTGCTTTTTTATTACTTTCACCTCTCTCCAGGCTTCTTCCCTGTGACTGGCTTGGGCTTTGTGAGCTCCACCCAGTATGTCACCCCTCCTTGACCTTATGTAAAGCTCCAAAAACGCAGGGGTTATTATCATACAACAGATAATAGACTTTTCTGCTTTGGTGAGTGCTGCTTCTTTTACACTGATCACTGGCTATTTCATGCCTCTGTGCTTACACAGAGCTTCACACCAGTGGTAATGGTTGCCTTGGTGTGTATTGGTGCAAAATATATACCCCTGACAGCAATGACAATTATTTGCATGCACACACACAACCTTCTATTTGCTCTTTCTTGTTGCCCTACAAATCTATTACAAATTATTCTTGATAAGGTTGTTAAGACATTGCATTTGGATGTCATGGTTTCAGTCATTCCATAATAACCACTCAAGTCCCCTCTTCACTCTTCCAGTTACACTCCCCATTTTGCAGGCTATTAAGCATGGCTGTAGTGCAAATTATCCAAGAAGGCACACAGCATCTCTTAGGTCACTTTGAGTCCCTTCCAATTTACTGAAATGTGAGTGGTCAGCTTTCTCACCCATGTGCATCCTCAGCAGCAGCTTCCACCAACAAGAAAGACAAGGAGGGGAAAAAACCCCTCAGTGAGCTCTGTCAGGTCACGCTATAGCTACTGCTTCTGGGAGCTGGTCTTATTTTGAGGACACAGAAACAAAGATGAGGAGAGGGCAAGTCAAGGTGGAGCAGCAGGATGGGGCTGAGGAAGGAGACAGGAATCTAAAGGATGGTGGAAAACAAGGAAGGTAGAAAGAGTGGGAAAAGTAGAAATGGGAGAAGTCAGTGGGGCCCATCCAAACAGCATTGCAAAGCACCCCCCTTAGTTCTAGCAGCCTGGATCGTGTACTTACTGCATTGAATGGAAAGATTTACTTTGACTGCAGCATGTATTGGAGGAGACCTTAACAGAACATTCCGAAGGCCTTCCCAGCTTATAATGAAAAGCCCAAAAAGGCAGCAAAAGATGAGATTTTCTTCTCTCTTTTCGTCACTTTGTGAATGCATCATCAATCTTATAGATGCCACCTGAAGATGAGTAAGTAATTTATAGCTTACTCAGTTAATGATTTCAACACAGTGTATTAAAATTTTGCAGTTTTCTCATAATTGTTCATCCTTGAGATTAAAAAATATGTTTATTCTTGGATTGCTCTGATGGCTTTCTGATATGAAATCTTTTGCCATTTTATTCCTTTGTGACTAGTCATAAAAGTCACACAATCTGTGTAGTTTCAAATTCCAGATTGGATAAGTGCAAAAGCACCCACATCTTCAGTTTTAAAACAGCTTTTATACTTGGCTTTTCACAAACATTTATCCCAGACAATTGTCCATTTCAAACTGAAAATGTAGTTCCTTTCCAAATTGCTTGATTATAACTAGTTACTGTAACAGCTGTTACCCCAAAATTGCTGGAGATACACCATATTTTGTGTTTTAATGAAATGGGCCTAATGAAAAGTTCAGATTTTACAAAGAAAATATTGAAGGGAGAAAACAAAAATGATATTTCACTCTTCTAGTGTTTACAAGCACAAAAGTACATTGGGATTGTCCTATGAAATATGAAATAGGCTGAAGATATCCCAGTTTTATACTGTGCTGCTTCTTTCATTTGCTGGCTCAGAAGCATTTGCCCTCAGAAGTGGCAGTTTCTGTCTCTCCTCTGTAAAGAAGTGGACCAGAAACTTACCTTGTGAAAAACTGAAAGCCTCACATAAAAATGTGACACCATGACTTAGAAATATCAAAGTCCACATTGAAATGGTAACAATTCAGAATAAATATCCACTCTGCAGGAAGGGAGAAATAATTAATTAATGGAGGTTGACAAGACTTGAAGAGGAATTAGGTCTGTATGCAGGTTGGACCTTGACAGAAGAGGGAGCACCAAGCCACGTCTGCTCCAGGGCACAAAGTGCAAAAGAGTGTAAAACAATGTACACACCACATGCCTTGACGATGCTTGAAAATGAATGTGCCACAGGCTTTTTGGCAAAGAAAGGCTTGGGGAAGTGTGGCTGGAGAGCTGCCCAGCAGAAAAGGACCTAGGGTGTTCTAACTGACAAGTGGCTGGATATGAGCCAGCAGTGTGCCCAGGTGGCCAAGAAAGCCAAAGGCATCCTGGCTTGTCTTAGAAATAGTGTGACCAGCAGAAGTAGAGAAGTGACTGTGCCCCTGTGCTCAGCACTGGTGAGGCCACACTTGGAGTGTTGTGTCCAGTTCTGGGCACCTCAATTCAAGAGAGATCTCAAGGTGCTGGAGCGAGGACAGAGGAGGGCAACGAAGCTGGTGAAGGGCCTAGAGAATAAATCTTAAGAAGAACATTTGAAGGAGCTGGGAATGTTTAGTTTGAGGAAGAGGAGGCTGAGGGGAGACCTCATCAGTCTCTACAACTACCTGAAAGGTTATTGTAGAGAGGTTGATGCTGGTCTCTTCTCACAGGTAACTAGCGACAGAACAAGAGGGAATGGCTTCAAGCTGCAACAGGGCAGGTTTAGACTGGACTAGAGGAAAAAAAATTTTCGCAGAAAGAGTGGTTAGACACTGGAATAGGCTGCCCAGGGAGGTGGTTGAGTCACCGTCCCTGGATGTGTTTAAGGGTTGTTTGGATGTGGTGTTGGTGGATGTGGTTGAGGGGAGAATTTTGTAGAGTAGGGATGATGGTTGGACTTGGTGATCCCAAGGGACTTTTCCAACGTGAAGAGTTCTATGGTTCTATGATCCTATGAAATCATGCTTTGTATTGGAGAAGCTGCTTCTGTGTCACTCCTCCATACACTGGGGGAGGGAGGGCTTGCTGTGGCTGGCACCTTGGGGCTGCCAAGCCAGGGAGGAAACACTGGGAGACCCAGGGGCAGAGGGAGGGAGGCTCTGGCTGACTGCAAGGAAAGGGGTGGTGGAAAAGGGATTGAAAAGGTGCCTCTGATCTCAAATTTACAGGAATTGTCACTGCACCTTGTCATGTATCAATAGAACCTCATGCTTCCTTTCTCAGAGATCACTATTTTCTGCCTTCTTGGTTGCTTTGCAATGGGCACAGCAGATACTGATGCAAACTTAGCGGGGCATTTGGAAGGAATATGGGATGGGGCATTTGTGAAAAAAAAAAACAACAAATATTGCTTAGAGAGCATGTCTGTAGTTATTCTTATTGTGGTAGTAAGGAGAGTCCCTACTCAGAGAATCATGTCAAGGTAGTTGTTATATCGGTATTTCTTAAAAATCCCAACAGCTTCTCCTATAAAGATCTCACCATTTTTGCATGGGATAAAAACAACATGTGTATACAATGAAGAGGGAAATAAAGGAGTCAGGATAAAGGCGTATTTATCATCTTGAGTAGAATAAGTAGCAGCACACCAGCTGCTGAGCTATTGTCGGATGTTTTCCAGCCATCATAGAAAAAGTGAGTTTTAAGGAGGGGTTTGAAGGAGAATAGATTACCAGCCTTATGGCATTATTATGAGGAGATATGCATATGCATAAGGAGTAGCTCTGGAAAGTAAGAAGGCTCTTGGACTAACAAGTGATGAAGAGAGGCATCATGGGGACATCACAATGCAGTGCATATTGAACCTGCTTTCATATGTAACCATACAGCATGCTCAGCACGCTACAGTCTCACGAGGTTTATTTAGGATCCTAATACTGCACACAGTGGTGGCTGCTATGCCAGTGTTACATTAAATACAATAAGTTAAATAAATATAATTAAAAGTGTCTCAGCATTTGAATACTACACACACAGTTACAGTGTGATTAAGAAAGCAGAAACAATGACATTCTGTGGCTATTGGAAACAACAGGCAATTTGCTATTACCATTACTGCAAGCTAGATTTCACTCTTAGCATTTTGGAAGGATTATAAAACTTCAAGCTTCAGGGCATACCAATACTCCAGTTGGATTTAGGGAAGGCTCTATTTATTGACAGGTTATTTTACAGGTACCTTTTGTAGGACTTCCACCTTTCTCTTGCATAAGAATGTAAAAACCACAGCACTGTCTCCTTGAAGCACACCTCATGCTTCCAAGTAATTTATTGACATAGCTACCTCTTAGCTTAGAAGCTTAGGAAAATACTTTAGAATAAACTCCACAAGAATTGGGTGAAAGTTTCTCCATTTTCCAGATAGACCTGATTTATTTTTTCTCTCACTCCTTTGCACCAATAATATTAGGAAATTTAGGTGGTTTTTGAATTACAACATTTACTTTAGGACAGTGAATGTGCTTCTACATGAAACACATGGACCATGTCAGTACATGTCCATGTACTGCACATAACCTTTCCATTTGAATTGTACATGTGTTATGAACATATTCACTGGGGCTACAGTAGATGCTGAACACTAATATTTGCACAGGAGGTTATGTTCCTGCATTTATTTCTCAGTGGGCAGGCTCCTGCCCTCCTTTGAAGGCATTTACAGGATTGTGGTTCAAACAGAATGTGCTGCAGACTGAAATCATCCAGTGCAAAATAATATATGAAGGTTATTTGCGATACTGCTTGAGCCTGAGACTGGATCTTACCTCTGCAGGAAGCCATGGGGACTATCTTGTATTTTCACTAGGTACTTAGATTTTAAATTATTTGAAAACTGCATTTCAAGTAGAGGGATAATTTGCTGAAAGGCCTCTTTGCCTACCTTGGAAAATCTATGAGCTTTCCAGTATTTCAGATATTTCCACAAGCAAACAGGTACTTCTAGAATATCTCTTATGATTTATCATCAGCACTGCTCAGTATAGAAAGCCACTGGAGTGCCTTGGCATTCTGCAAACACCCTGAACAATTTAGAAATGTTATTTTGCCTCCTTATCAATAGATGGAATACCTTACAAAGCCCAGCCCTGATAGGGAGCTCCTGCTCACACAAATAGTGGACCTAGCATCAAAGAGAGAAAGGTCTTTAACTCTTTCTACTCCCCCATCACATACCACAATGGGTTCTTACTTCAGGGCTGCTACAGGCAGGAGAAAAAAAACATAAAACATAAAGAGAGACCTCTGACATGGTAACAAGCATCCACTGGCCCCTCAAAGAATGTTGTGCAGTGCAGCCCCCCGGAGCTGTCATGCCACCCCCACGAGGGAGATGAGCAGTGGGAGGGAGGGCAGGGGTGTGACCACATGCACCACTGGAGCAGGGGCACAAGAGAACTGCAAACCAAACAGGGACTAACCCACACCATTTTTGGGGTATTTTCTGGAATGCTTCATCATTCCAGTTGCTCTGACCCCTGTTGTGCTTCCTAGCATTTAAAACACTTGATCAAGCAGTTCTGTATGAATCTTTCTGTTTACTTTTACTTCCGAAACAGTATAGGCTGCATTTACCTCTCCAATACAACTTCCAGAGTGGCTGATGTATTGAACAGGGAAGCAATGAAAGGCCAGGGGATTAGGCATCTGCCTTTTTGTTTAGGAATGTTATTTAATTTCCCTCCAACAGACTCAGAGGCAGAGTCCTATGGAAGGCTTGAGAAGGAAAACTGAATTTCAGCACGGACAAAACCAGTTCATCAGTGTCTTGCACTGCTTCGTTGTGGGTTTTTTTCTTTATAGACAATGCCATGGGCAATATCAGTTTCTATGTGTTAAAATACAGGGTGGATTTTCAAATGATGGATAGAAATCCAGCTCCTCTGGCTTTCAGTGGGCAGATTACCTCTTCAAATAGCCTTATAAAATATCTTCCTACAGGTGGAAAATCTACCTGCTGGCTATGCACATTCCACAGTCTCCTATGCTCAGTTTTATGCTCCTTTTTTAGCTGATTCCTGTGTATCTGGGGACAGTGGCAGCCCTGTGAGAAACCTGCAGAGCCATGTGGCTGTGGTCACAGGCCACTTCATGAAATCCATACCAGCTATAACAGGTCTCAGTTTGCAAAGGCAAGTCCTTTTGTTGCTCCTCTGCCATGACCTCTGTCTGTTTGTCCACCCCAAGACTGAAAGCACCAGCTCTTCCTGAAAGCCTAGAAAGTGCCTATAACACTGTGGCTACTACCACAAACAAACATTAGTAAAGACAAAGTCCTGTAAGATGTTAATAGGAATGCCAAGGCAAACAGTCTTGCAAAATGCAGGAGATCTGACCCAATTATTCAAAGAGTCTTTCCTGGACCCCATTGTTTATCATTCCACGATAAGGCATATATTTATCTTTTAAATTCTCACTAGTCAAACAGAACAGCTTTGCTTTCCCAGAGGAATGATTTTCCTCCATCCCACTGGGAACACCACTGCCTCCCTCCCGCCCTCCCTTCTTCCCGATACACACAACTCCTGGTGCATGGAAGCAGCGGTGGGACATGTCAAGTACATTTTTTCTCCTTAAAGCACGTGTACCTGGAAGGTCATAATCTTGACAAAGTCAAAGTTTTGTGTGTTTGAGAGCTTTGCCCTACTACCATGTAATTGAAATCAAGCTTTTAAAAGCTCACAGCAATGTGTTTGTTCTTTAACCTCACCCAGAGAAAAGAGAGGGCTTTGCTGAGAGAACCCATTGTTAAGCTCCTGCACTTAACCGATAAGGCACTGATACAACCAGTAGCAAAGAAAGAAACTAATAATAAAAAAGAAAAAAAACAAGATTCACATGCCTTCCTTCCCCAGTACATTAATGCCCTGCCCAGATTAATTTCCCCCGTTCTTTGCAAACGAGGCGCAGCATCTTTAATAATATTAAAATATTGTTATGAGACTTATTTAATAACAGGTGGACGTAATGAGTTCTCACATCAGAAAGTGGAGGTTTTTCATTACATTTGAAAGCCTGCTCCTTATCCATTCTTACATTTTAATGAGAGATATGCCTATTACTCAAAAAGTAGAGGATCTATTTGGGAATGTTTTGACAATAACTGACTGGAACAAAACTTCAGCCATCTCACGTCATCTACCAAGCACTTAAGCTGTTATGTGAACACCTCTGAGCACGTGGGCATGCAACACAAAGATTAAATGGGAAAGGACTGAGGTGCTGTTTCCCTGATTTCAAGGAGATGACATGCAGGCTGTGACAGTGTACACAGCAAACTAATCACATCCTTCCCCATCCAGGAACTAGGAACTCACAAGTGAACTTTGAAAGTGTTTGGATTCCAATCTTTTTTATTCATGCCAAAGACTATTCACAAAAGCCTTTCTTTCCTCAGTAGGTTTGCAGAAGCACGATCCAGCTTTACCAAGACACACCTCTTGCATGCCATGCAGTTTATAAACCCAGTGATTTCCAGTGGCATGAAAACACCTTGCAAGGATTCAGCAGTTCCCACCCCAGATAGCTTGCTGATCCACAAATTTTCCTTTCCTTGCATCATGGTGTCTTTGTGAAAAAGGAGCAGGATTTCAATATATGCTTTCCATTGTCCTTGACCTTCAATAACACAAAAAGATGCCTGAGATCCAACAGTAAAAATCCTAGAATGATGGTATCTTTAAAGACAAGAAGTTTCCAAGGACACTAATTGAATTCAACCAGCAAATATTTTTAAATGGAAAATTGCTAGTAGCCAAAAGTTTTTTCCTGGGAAACCACCCAAAGATAGAACTTTGAGCTGACTTTATCAAAGGAGATTCTCAACTGTGAAAAACGATAACACCCCCATGGCAAGAAGTACCTCAAAATCAAATAAGCCTTGGAACAGTAATAATGGGAAGGGAAGTTTGTTGTGATACAGAAAAAAATCCATGTGCTGCATCTGCAAAGAAAGGGGAAATTTCCACAACAGTGTAAAATCCTTAAAAAAAGAATAGAGAGCACTAAGGACAAAAATGTTTTGACTGCATGATAAGTCAAGCCACTGGAAATAATGATGAAAGTCTATTCAGAAACGTATTCCTCTTAGCAGAGGTAATTAATAAAAAAGAAAGAGAAAACCTAAAAGCAAGGCCATTCCCTGTAGTTTGACCAATGTGTACAACGGAAAGCTGTCCATGTCCCTATTTAATGGCTTATCATACTATTGAAGTGTTACATTTTCACCTTCTCAGCCTGTGGGTAAGGAAGCCTCCTCTGAGTTAGATCACTTGCTCCCAGGACAGTACGATGGAGCAATGCTGATTTTTACAACCAGAGAGAAATTCAGGGAGGTATTTTTAATTCATTCTTTTATTTGCCGCTTTTTCACAGTGGCAGTATGATTGCAGCACAAAATGGTGTGGTTCCCACGAGGCTGCCTTCTCACTCCCCAGCACAGAAAACAGGTGGATCTAATGAGCATCGAGGCAGTTTTGAGCAGTGTATCAGGCAGCAACCGCTTCACGCCACCTGTCTAAGTGTTATCAGGGATTGTAGCTGCATCATGGCCTAATGGTAAATAATTCAGCA
>NW_009970726.1:11986924-11995080 GCF_000747805.2 Chaetura pelagica | reverse complement strand
GGAACTGAGAATCCCAAACAAACACAGACAAAGCCAGAAACGTAAAATAAAAAAGATTAGAGTAAAGATCCAGCTCTAGATTTGAAAGGTCATCAGTAAAACCCTATTTATAGGCTTTTCTGACCAGCTGAAGCTCTGTCCCTGGAGGTAAAAGCTCTCTGAAATGTCCCTATGTGGGCAGAGCAAACAGAGCCATTCTAACAAGTGAGGAAAGGTTAGATTCAGGGATGAGTATGAGTGAAAAATATTTGGCTAGACTCCTGGTACAAACTCCCACGCAACGCTTTGAAAATCTACCCCTCTGTGTCCTTAGCATTGGTTTTCAAAGTACAGCAGCCTAGAGACAGATGTGCCATTATTGTTTATGGTTCAAAGGCAGAGAACTCGTTTGGTGGGGAAATAAAATCTGTACTAATAGAGCAAGTACCAAAAAATGTTCTAAGAGAGAATAAGCATGTTCTAAGGTGTTTTAACTATCTTCTGGCTCCCAGCCCAGAACTCAGTTGGAAGAGTTGTATTCATCTCCAGGCCACCATTCTTTGAACTTATGGAAACCTATGGTTATATTTAGCTAGTTAAAAGATATATGGCCAGTGCATTGTAACCCTTTTGTCAATGACTCCCCATTACAACTTTTAATTTTATTGCTTTTTAACCACAGTTCCTTAATTCATGGGTTCAGCTAAGAGGGATGGAAGGCAGTTGATGGATGGTGTGACAATGGCACTGCTGGCTGCTGTTAAAGCACTCGTCATCTTAGGAAGAAAAGCCAGCTTGCATCACTGCCTTCAATGGCTGAGCTCAAAGTTACACATGCTCCAAATCAGCCTTCTCTGTGTTTATGGGACTACTAAAAGATCTGCTGTCAATAAGGCAATTTGCAGGCAGAACATCCCCTTAGATAGGCAGTGTACGCAGGGCATTGCTGCTGGTAGATTTTAGAGCTTAAGGGTAGAATTTGCAAGCTGTATTACTGCTGAGGAGCTGGTTGGTATGGGGAAAAAATAGAAAATCACTACAGAAACAACAACAAAAAACCCAACCTTTTTTGACAAGCCCATACATAAATCTTTTTAGCTAAAATGAGCTTCATGTTCTTTTGGTTATATGGGGGTTAATCAGAAGTTAGTAAAATCTCAATGAAGAGAGAATAAAGCAGAGTAATTTCAGAATATTCATAGAGCAGGCATTCCCTTCCTCTGTGATTGTAAAGATCAGCTCTGCAGATAATGTGCCAAAAGGTCAAGCAATTAAAACCACTGAAGCTCCAGGCTACTAACAGGTCTGGTAAAAGAAAAGTTCAAGTGAGAAGCTATAGAAGTATCATAGCTGTTCTGATGGATAGACCAAGTTTCCAGCAACCCCAAAATAGTATGACAGATAATAGGTAATAGTGAGAATTTACAGGGTAAGGGGCAACTTTTCTCACTTTAGAATCCAGGTTTCAAATGCTGGTCCTGAACAGGTGATTTCATCCACACCATTTGCATTCTGGAGCCACCAACCATGACTGGAATGGAATCACAAAAGGTGAAATGAAGATGTGAGGTTGAACAGGCCACAGAATTTGCCTGATTATTTAAACCTTCCCTATTTTCAGTGTAAAATATTCACTCTGCAGTACCAGACACGGAGTCAGAAAGTGCATGAGATCCTAGAGTCATGTAGGATCAAATGCTAAGTCCACAGACAGCGACCACATAACTTTCATACAACTGAGAGGTTTTCCCTTCTCAACTGTGTGTAAAAAGCTTACACTATGTGTAAAAGCAAACTGAGAAGTAAAAGTGGAATATCCGAAACATGTGCACAAAGCCAGCAGACATTTGGGTTCAAATGTGTAGCCCTTAGGCTTCTATTGCAGCATTTTATTCTTATAAAAAATGTTAAAAATCCAAAGTGAGAACCAGAGGAGAAACAGACTGTAGTTAAGCTGCATCACACATGTGGAGCAACGCAGCTGAGGCTGAAGGGTTGAAGTTGTTTCAAGCAGGTATAATTGGAGGCTGTTGTCACAGGAGGATGTCTTCCTTCCTCTCTCACTTCCCTCCTGCTGAGTGCTTCCATAGTGCCAGGACCAACATCCACGCAGGCAAGTGATGAGACAGGTGAGTTCCCTGAAAACAAATGGGGCAGCACTGTACTTTTCAACCCTCACTGGGGTTTGCATGAGTACAGGCACAATGAAGGCAGCAGGAACTTGTGTTTGGAGGAAGGAGATGACGGAACAGCCCAGAAAGCCAACCGTATCCTGAGCTGCATCAAAAGAAATGTGGCCAGCAGGTCGAGGGAGTTGATTCTGCCCCTCTACTCCACACTTGTGAGACCACCTGGAGTACTGTGTACAGTCCTCAACAGAGGAAGGACATAGAGCTCTTGGAGAGAGTCTGGAGAAGGGACACAAAGGTGATCAGAGGGCTAGAGCACCTCTGCTATGAAGACAGACTGAGAACTAGGGCTGTTCAGCCTGGAGAAGACCTCACAGTGGCTTCCAGCACCTGAAGGGGCAACAGGAAAGCCAGAGAGAGACTTTTTTAAAAGGCTTGTAGAGATAGGATGAGGGGTAATTGTTTTAAGCTGGAAGAGGGTAGATTTCGGTTAGACAGAATGAAATTCTTTACTGTGAGTGTGGTGAGACACTAGCATAGGTTGCCCAGGGAGGTTGTGGCTGCCCCCTCCCTGGAAGTGTTCAAGACCAGTTTGGATGGGGCTTGGAGCAAACTGGTCTAGTGGGAGGTGTCCCTGCCCATGGCAGGGGGGTTGGAAGTAGATGAACTTCAAGGTCCCTTCCAACCCTAGCCATACTATGAACTGTCTATGAATTATAAAACTGCACATTTCAGTCACAGCACATAAAGAGTTTTGCTTAAAGCAGTCACAAAATCACAGCTTGTTCTTTGTGAGACCTAAAGATGCCTGGAGGACAGGAGCTTGTGAAGGGGACATGCACTGTAATTCTTTCTGGTGTTTTACTGTCATTGCTCAACAAGAACAAGCAGTCTTGCAGCCACCATACATTGCCTGTCTTGAGAGCTGAGCCCATCAACGTGCTCAGAAAAGTGGTTATAAATAGGAGCTGGGTGCAGCCCTTTCAGTTCAGCGCCTGAGTAACAAAGCAGTTAGAGGTGTCTGCTGTGAAGACTGAGTCTGAGTGCCAACCCCATGTTAAAATTCACATTCGCTCTCACTCAAAATCAGGGGGGTCATTAGTTGTGGGCTCAGCAACCGCAACTACAGCTGTCTACTAGGGCTCACCAACTCCTGCTTCCTGGAGAAAGCTTGGAGGCACCTGGATTTCATTATCCTTAGGCTCTGGAGAAACCTTGCTAGATGTGTGAACAACCTCTGCAATAAAATCAGGTGGGAATGTATGTCAAGGAATACATCAACGTATAAACATTTAGAAAGGGTATCAATACAGTTACTGCTTTCTATTTCTGTGTGTTTCATAAGTTAACCCAAAGCATTTCTAAAACTGCTTGCAGATATTTCTGAGGACATACTGAACGCTTGCTCACTAGCAGTTGTTGGCTGCTCTTTCTAAAGCCTCTCAACAGCAGGTATTCACAGCTATGACAGGGATCTCACACACAGCAACCTTGAGATTTAACCCCATGCACAACCCACAGTTCAGACTGTGCTCATCAGAAAGGCAAATTGATGTGCAGGATAAAGTGGCCATAGAGGGCATCGTATGTAAATCAGCTCCATCATACCCCTTGACTGTCATGCATGCTTACGAAAAATTAGATTCCCAAACTCATATGTGTTAATTAGTCTTTTCCTGCAATGCAGCACAGCATATGGCAAATGTATTTATCTCTCCACATCTATCACTGGTAGGCAGCTGAGGCCTGTCCTTTGAACCTTAAATGTTTTTCTCTAATTCTTCTTTCATCTCTCTTCCCTTTCACCAGTCCCTGCTCATCTTCCTCACCTTCCTTCTCAAAATGTTGAGACAAGGACCAAGCATGGTATAACAGCAAACAACATGTCACAACTTATCCCCTATTCAGCTTCTCTTCAAGTTATCCTTAAAGATAGTGCCTCAGAAAGAGTTTAAAAAGCAATAGTATCACTATCTGTCTTTCTACATATATATATATATATATATATGTATCAGGCTTCCATACAGGAAGATATTTTAGTGTCTCTCACCCCCAAAACCTGTATTATTTTCAGGAGCTGTCATCAGTATGCAATCATGTTGGAAGAGAGCCAGAACCTCCCCCTCTGGAGATATGGGGTGAAAATCTGCCCTTCCTGGAAAATTTTCATTTTCTGATGGATTCTTTATCACCTTTCCTTACCATACCATGTAATCCAAACAGGAGCAATGTTTGTCTTCTCACAGCATCAGCCTAATGAATACTAATAATTCAGTTACTCTCTCTTCTTCCTTTCCCCTGCATGGTGTATGCAGTAGCCAAACTTCTTCCTCACTAAACATCCCAGAAAATTGAATAGGGATATAAAGATTTGTGCAGTTCAATTAAAAAATAGAATATTCCTATGAGCTCTTAGCTTCTGTTTAACTATTCTGAGAGAACAACTGCAGCAGAGATACATTCTCCAATATCAGTCAGAGCAAATCTGGCTATTTGACAACAGGCCCCTAATGGGGAGCTGTGACAGAATAGGCATTCAAAGGAGATGGGATTTGGAGTAATCACATCAACATCTTGTGGTGAGGAAAAACCTTTGGTCTCACCTGGATTATGCACACAGCCTATGAAAGCAGAAACTGCTTCATGATTTTATAGCCTAAAACCAATTTTAAAAATACATAACAAAGGACTGTAACAACTCTATCCAAGTTAAACCAATGAGATCTGCAGCTACCGCACACTGCTGAGCCCTAGGGAAAGCACCTCAAGAACCCAGGATTTGAGTATGAGACAATTAAAAAGAGGTTTATTCATCACAAGTCTGGAAGCACAGGGTGGGATTCAGCTGCCTAAATATACTTGTCTAGTGCCATTTTTGGTGCCTTAGGGTATCGCATCTGGCCCCCAGCTGCTGCTCCAAAAGGAGCAGGTCTTTCATAGATCATGTGTCATACCTGCCAGTCCTGTGTGGATGTCTCAGGTGGCCTCAGGCATCCCAAATGACACTACATGCTTGTGTTTTGGCACCTGAATTCCTCCTGTACTGTCTATAGGTAATTTCCGGTTCTCTTTATCAAGAGTTTATTCTTTCTTCCTTTTTTTTTTTGTGTGTTGTTCTCCCCAGTCTTCATTAAATCATGGAGATTAATTGCATCCTTCAGAGCACCCTTTCTTCTCCACTGGCCCACGCAGGCTGTCTCAGTGCAGAGGGCTGGAAGGAGCAAGGCTTCACCCCCTCCTGCATGCCTGAGGAGCCAAGCACCCCAGGCACCCACGGGCTTCAGTGGGAGCTGAGGCAGCTCCATGCACCACTACAGTTCTCTGCCTTCCCTGGGCAGACACTGAGGAATAATTCCTGCCTGAATCACAGGCAGGACAACACAGCGCTCAAAACCATGGGGCTTTTTCAAAGGACAAAGTTTTCTTTCTGGCTGTGCTAACTGCAGTTTGGGCATCTGCTGGTGACAGACCTGACCTTCTGTTTGTAAAAGGTGTCCCATTCTCACAGTTGTGATCAGTTCCCCACCACTGTGAAAAAGTGATGATGACTAACCCTCTGTAGGCATTTGAGCCATCATCTTGTTCTGAAAAACTTACTTTTAGTTACAGATACAGAATCTGATGCCATGGGCTGCTGTTGCAGCGTGGGCACAGGGATTTCCCTTCTGTTCCCAGAGAGGTAACTTTGGCTACAGATGGTTTAGGTAGGCTTTTGACAGGCAGGACAGTAAAGGGGTGGCATGGGAAAGGTCTTCACCATTTCATACAATCTGTTTATGTAGAGGGAATTGTTTTCTGATGGAGACTTCATTGCATTAGACAAAAAATGGTGAAGATACTAATTGACGCAGAGTAGTTTTTCATAGACTATTTCTACTACAGCTACAGGAGGGTGAATGCCCACCCCAACCTGCTAGTTAATTACAGCAAAAAATCCACCCACATTGGGTTCTACTACAAACAGCACATGTTCAAGAGCAAACCCTAACACACCAATGAATAAACCTCTGTAAGCTGCTTCAGCACAATGACGTGAGAACTTCGTGACACCACCTGCAAGTGCCAGCAAAGGATCCCAATGAATTGATTTGCCAAGACTGAAACTGAGCAACAACCACAGATGCTTATTTTGCCTTTTTGTAGTTCATCAGTGTCATGCAACTGTTGGCTCAGTCAGCAAATGTGTCAGCTTCTGGAATAACAGCTACTTGTGTAGGTTAGGTACGCTGCCAAAATGCAAGTGTTTTGAAGAGTAAAATCATAAAGTATTATGGACATAAAGCCCATGATAGCAAAGGTGACTCCTTAGCGTGATGCACCATAGCAGCACATTCAATCAAGGGCAGGAAAAGTCAACTTTATTCTCACCCCTGTCACCTCTCTTAAACAGTGCATCCCGTGTGGTTTCCTTTTAGATTTAGATGTTTTTCTAAGCTTTAATTTTTGCTCTTTTACTCTAGCAAACACGTGATTCCCAATTAACAACTGAGTTGCCCTCACATGGCACAGACCTGTGCAAAAAATATGCAGTACTCCACGACCATGCCCTTGATAGCACTGTGTGCACATTGAGCCTAGGGACAGTTCAGAAAAGAGGTGAGAAGGCTGGAGAGAGCCAACCAGAGGGCTTACAACATGGTCATGAGCCATGAACATGGCTCAGAGGGAGATGCTAAAGAAGCTGTGTTTGTTTAGTCTGGCAAAGAGTATAAGGGGCACTATAACAGCAGTCAGCACCTACTTGACCGAAAATTACAAAAATAATAGAGCCAAACTCCTCTCAGTGGTGCTAGACAATGCAACAAGAAGGAATGGCCACAGACTGCAGCTTGGCATGTTCAGCTCAGACATTAGGTAAAAAGTGCACTTGAAGGGGGGTGCAGTGCTGGAACAGGTGCCTGGAGAGGCTGTAGAAATTGTCCTCAGAGTTTTATTAAGGCTCTGTTAAAGTCCTGGATTAACTCATCCCCAGCTGGCAACAGTCCCATTACATGTGAGGTTGGACCAGAGACATCCAGAGTTTCCTCCCAACCACCCTTTCCGTTTCTTTTTTCAACTCTTCACCTTTATGACTTTTCAGGGACTTATGCCTTACAAGAGTGATTTGCACTTCACATATTTGCACACACAAAGTGAGCCCCTCAACCCCTGAGACTCAGAGTAATAAGATCAGTGCTACTTCTTCCTTTAGGTGTGGTGTGCCTTCAGATGTCTGAGAGGGGCAGGCTTTGCTGTGAGGACATGCTCGTGCTCATGTGTAAATAAGCTGTCCTGCTGGACGATGTTATTATTAAGACCAGGATATTTCTGAAGTGCCCAGAAGCAGAATTTTAGGTGCCTGCTGTTTTCAGGCACTTGTATCTTTATCTGGTAGCAGTACAATGTTTTGGGGATCCAATTTTTTGATTTAGGCAACTGAAGAGCTTTTCTGGCTATGTGTGTTTTAGCAAATAATTTACTATGAACTCTCAGGAATGATGCAGTATAGGATAGCAGTTAGGGCTGGGCCACTCTGTCTACAACATACACATGGTCTGGGAACTTTGACTTGAAGAAGACATAGCCTGAGGCTCTGGTCTGAGCTCCACTACACAGGAGGTTTGAAGCTGTCTGAAAGATCAGCCATTAGTTTGGCTCTATGGAGGTTGGTGAGTGTTGGAGCTTCCAGGTTCATCTCAAGAGAATGAATCCAGGTGGCACACAACAAAACCACTATGCCAGCTCCAACAGTCATGTGTATGTAGCAGCAATCAGCGTCTGCCTCAAAGCCACACCAGATTTCACTTTCAAAATCAATGTCCAAACAGTCCCCATTTACTATGTGTACCTAAAGCACAGCATTTAGGTAACACATAACATTTTATAACATACTAAGTATCATATGATGATGTGGTATTTTATTATTGCTAGCAAGCACAGAAAGACAGACTTTGTTATTCATACTGAGAAGTCTTTATGACTTTTCTGTGCTATCAAAAGGGATGTAAGAGCAGCTATACAAACCAGTCTAGACCAGTATCCTGTCTCTGAGAGTGGTCAGTAGGGAAA
>NW_009970726.1:11962410-11986864 GCF_000747805.2 Chaetura pelagica | reverse complement strand
AGAGTGTACCGGTAGGTCAAAAACAGAGCTCTTCACCAACATAATGAAAGCTCCTTGTCATTTTGGGCTATGGTATCCCTGAAATGGTGACCTTATCAAAGCCATCATGATTGATAGTCACGAGATAATATTATCTTTCATTAATTTACTAAATTTGCTTATAATTTATACTTTTTGCTTCCACAAATTTCAAGGGGTACCAAAAATAAAAATAAAAAAAAAAGCTTGCTGCTTTCACAGTTTCACTGAATACCCCTAATCTTTGCATTATGAGAAACTGGGAAGTAGTCACAGAGGAGTGCTGTGATGACTACACTGGAGTACTCAAGATGAGTAATTCAGAGATATCTGTCCTTTGATTACTTGATATTAAAGCAGAAGGAAAACCGGACCCTGCAAATAATTTATATCTGTTTCCTGGTAGCTTTGGTTTTCTGAAGAACATATTCTACAACTAGACTCAGGCTAACAATGAAATTTCTCTCTTTGTGAAAAGCAGCATGAGCTAACAAAGCACATCTATGTAACACACGCACAGCGGCTGGCTAACCATTGCAGAGTGTTACCTTGGCATTGTAAGAGAAAAGACAGCAGAGCAGAGAGCAATGACAAGGACGTTGGTGCATGACAAGGAAATCTCTAGAATGGCTTAATTTCATTTCAGAGCTGACAGTGTTAAATCATGCTGTAAAATCCTCTGGTGTCCTTTATTGCACAGTTTTGTAAATACCACAAATCTTACTGACTCTCATCCCATACTTATAAGGTGTGTATATATATCTATCTATATAAAAAAGCTAGCAGCCTTTGTGCTGTTCTTCTTCATGAAAAGCAATACAAGTTTTAAAGCATCCCTTTCACTTCCACACCAGAATCTGACCCAAGAGAAGACCTCATACTCTTGAAGCAATATTCATAAGTACAAAGGGTCGTGGTAAAACCTTTCTTTTGAAGTATCACTCTTTTTTTTGCAATTTGTTTCCAGCACTAGCTGAAAGCAAAGTGCATCCACATGACAATTAAAGACCAGAATGATTCATACATGCTCTTTGACAATAAATTATCTATGGATTTCTGAAGACCCCGATTCAATTCTCATTATAATCTCACAATAAACACTGCCATCTATGCCCTTCAATGTTTGACATAAATTATTTGAGGCAGTATTTATTTCATCTTCGTTGATACAAGAAATTACGAGTGGCCTAATGGTTAGTGACAGAAGTTGACATATCAAAGGATTCGGAGGAACACAAACAAAAAATAAATCACCATCTCACTGCCCCTCCCCAATACTAAATTCCTCATTTTACAAAGACCATATAATCCTTTCATTTTCAAACAAATACCACTGTATCACTGTTATTCTAGCATAAGCTAGCATAAAGCTTACAATAAGGACATGTTTAATGTGCTTTTTAATAGCCCTGTTTGAAGGACTTCTTACTGACATCGTATCGCTGGGCGATCCAAAGGGGATTACATGTGTCAGCCCAATCAATTGATGGTAATTGTAACACAAAAGACCTATCTGAGAGCTCACACAGGCACAGTAAACTGTGCTTCTATATTCACCTACCTTGTTAAAAAAAAAAAAAAAAAAAAAAAAAAAAAAAAAAAAAAAAAAAAAAAAAAAAAAAAAAAAAAAAAAAAAAAAAAAAAAAAAAAAAAAAAAAAAAAAAAAAAGCTATTAAATTAATTTGCACTAAAAGCATGTAATAGTTATCTAATCTATTAATTTTTAGTTTAATATTAACTAGGGTGTCTCCTATGACAAGTATTTGACCTGTAGAGAAAGAATGGAGTAAGATCACCAGTGCACTCTTTCAAGTTAACAAAACAGTTGCTTGAAGGAAAGAGGTGAAGGCATTCTTCAGCCTCTGCCTCGTACGCTGAGATTTTATTTGTTTTCATACAAGTATTGACTTTATGTGGGGCCAGCCTGGTTGTGCCTGACGCAGCATGTTTCTCTGCAAACTTCAGAGCTTTCAGTCCAGTCAGGGGGATGGCAGAGGTTTCACTGCATCTTAGCAGAGCATAGAGGCTGTGTTCAGAGCTCACGTCGGCTGTTCAGTTGCAGAGGGGCATAAAGAGGCGACCGTCCCGCTTGTCAAGAAGCTCTGGGTTGGTTTGAGGAATGGAGTCAGGAGCCCTCATCACCTCCAGGACATAGGTTCATGCACAGGGGACAAGGAAACAGCCTGGCTTTGGCATCCTCTTCCCATCTCTGTCACTTGACTTTATCTCTCCAGCTCCAGGGTTCAGGCTAGGAAATCACCCCCCGACACCCACAGGCCCTGATCCTCCCTAGTGCTGAGACCTCCCATGATGCTGCAATCATGAGGAGCTGTTGGTATCTACCTCCTTGCAGCATCAAAGCTTAACTCAGCTTCCAGTTCCATCAGCTGCACACCCATCACACAGGTCAGAGGCAGCTCTCTCACCCCAAACAGTTATTCTGATTTATATTGCAGTTGCTGAGCTCAGGCTCAGAACTACTAATTCTGATCAGCGTAGGAATAGACCTGACACAAGTCCAAACCCCCTTAAGCAGTCAATTAGTTCTAATTACGGCAAAAATCATTTGTTCCCCTTCTAGAAGAGCTTTTGGGAAAATATCAGGAAGAGCGCAATGAACATGAAGAACACAAATCATTATTTCTCCCTTTTGAAAAACTGCATTTAGGAGGCTGACATGATGCACTGATCTCAGTAAAAGCAGCTCCAGGGGGGTGGCTGCCACAAGCAGCATGTGCACCTGCAGTGTCATCTGGAGCATCCCCATCACCACTGCCATGAAGCACCCAGAGCAGTTCCTGTGTTGCCATGCAGTTGACAGAATTCCAGGTGAAATGTAACAACACAAAAGTGACAACTTTTGAAGAGATACATTTGTTCTCTAAGAACACTCAGTCACCAAATAATCTCTCCTATTCCAAATATTTTATTAAAACAGGAACATGTTTTATTTACATGTAGCCTACCTGCCAAGTCTTTTAAATGCCTCACAAAGCAAATAAAAAGCAATAAGAGGAACCAAAGTGATCTCTCAGGGCAAAACTTTTCCAAGAGCCAACTCTCCCTAGGAATGAAAGTAACACCTATTTTTGCTTTCCCTTTCTTGGGCAGATAAAGTCAGCAAAGAGCATTAGAAGTTTTACCCTCTTAATAGGTGAAGTTTAATGACCATCTTTAAAATTATACACTTCTATCTGTGCAAAAATATATACTTATTTGCATTGATGTGGACTAGGACTGAGCAGTTACTTGTGGTGAATGCAACAGCTGATGATCACTTTCACTGCTGATGCACAAGCACAGTAATCATGAGCTTGTCTGTAGTGATGAAAAATAAGAATGGAAGGTAAGTAGACAAATATGTAAATATGTCTTTTGAAAACACATCTTCCACTGCTATTCCACTAAGATGAGCAGTAAAAATAGTATTGGAATTTGCAAAACCCTAAATTGATTCGTGCCTGAAAGCCCTCAAACCTTCCCATGGCAGGGCAAACTCAGACCACCAATCTAACAAAAAAATTATTGGGTTTTTTTATGACATAATCTCCTGAAAAGATACAATTTGATTACATTGTTTCAATTAAAAATGAAATTCAAAATAGAATCCAAGTATGGGTACAAATGCACCAACATATCAAGTGTACCAAAGAAAAAATGTGCTGCTGGCATTGGGTGATACCCTGATATAAAAGTCAGGGCTACTAAAAAGCATCATGCCTGAAAAGCATGAATACTGAATAAACCACATAAACTTGTTAGGTGAAAGGAAATATAGAATTGGTTTTGCTCATTCCCTTTAATTAGGTGATATGTTACTAAATTTCATCCTACAGGTTCCTTCATGGTGCATAGTGGGAGTGAATGGTGACTGTTCAATGTTCAGGATTGGAAGGTAATGACTCAGTTGCCCTTTTTCCAAGAAGAAAACTGGAGGTATGATGCAACACTTGAAGTTATTTTTTTCTGTTTGTCCCCTTTCCATTGAATTGTTTCAAAGAAATTGCTCATTCTAAAGCTCGGCTGCCTTCCCATTTTGTCAGATTTTCTTTTCTTACCTTCATCTCCTGCAGTGTTTGCCATGGGCACCATCATTCATCCCCCAAAACCCAAATAACTAAAGGAGGAAAAACCACTGCATTTTGAGAAGACAGGAGGAAAATTTTAAATTCTTTGTTCACCAGCTGCACAACACCCACCCAACGCAGCTGGACTGACAAAATGGCCATGAGAGAGTGTGGAGAGAGCAGCTCTTTCCCAGTGAAGGACAAAGACTCCTGCCATGTTTGGCAACTCCCTTCACATCCCTCTCTGTGCATCTGCAGGGGGGACATATTACAGTCTGGACCATGGTGTGGGAGGAGGAGTTTGAGAACAGATCTAACCTTGACTGAAGCTCCAGAGGCTACTGCAATGTATAAAATAAAAACATGGAGAAAAATCTGTGGTCAGGGTTTAGAATATCTAAAATGGAATTACAAACCCATGTGGAGTTTCAACCTAAGATGCAAAGGAGCAGGTTTCAAGACCAGCTATTCACAGCAACTAGACTTTGGTTCACCTGCAATTAGCAAAGATGCAAGAACAGCATTCACACTGTCAGCTGTGTATGTCTATCATAAAAGCCATGCTCCTTGTCTTTAGTCACTCCCAGGAACTGGGTCCACAGCCCTGAAGAGCAGCTAATCTGACTTGTATATTCTTTGCTTGGGATTTGCTGCTGTGATAAGCACCATGCCACTCTCAACCACCACCATTAGCAATTTGATGAAGAGCATGGACTGCACTGTCGTTGCAGGTCAGGTGTCCTCTCTTCATATCTTGTGGAGAAGGCTTTCATTTCTCTTCCTCGTGTTGTTTCTGTGCCTGTAATTTAGTTGCCAGCTGCAGAGCAGTGTGCTTTATTGCAGATGGATATAATAGAGACAGTTAGAATCGAGATTTAATAGTGTGAAATTCCTACGTTTCCCACTGGTAATGTAGAACCCAGTGGTCACAACAATTCAGTGCAAAGGCAGAGATTATTTTATATCTCAAAAATCAATCAAAATCTACCTTCTCTTTTTGATCTAAATGACAAACAAAATATATTTTCTTTATGCACACACAAGGATGATTAAGTATCTCTGCTCTGCTCAGAATAGTTTTGTTTTAACTTCCTATGAAAAACAGGGCCAGGATCTCAGCAGTAGAACTTTCTTACATTCTTTGCTGTTGATTTGTTAGTCCTCTTGAGTGATAAAAATAATTATTTTCATAATAAGTGGAGTTAGCAAAGTATGTTTGGAATTTGAAAGAAGTGTTGGGCTCATGGTGTGCATCTCATTCCAGTTAGGCAGTCTTTTGTAAGGGAATGAAAGGCTCAAATGCAAAGTACAAATTATTCCTTGTCCTTCACAAGTGCCTGACAGCATTGATCCCTTTGAGACTGCAGCACATCATTAGGTTCTCTGCACTACCAGTCCTGGCAGTGCAGTTGGCACCAAGGTACACTGACATTAGCAGTGACATTAACTAATGATACTGAAATTTCAAAAATGTAGAAAATAAGTTACTGGCTTAATCTTGGCAAAATAAAAGTGTGTAAGGGCTTTGTTTTTACTGTTCTTTAGATGTCTGAATGTTTCTTTTCTGCATGGCAGAATTTCCCCAGAACTTAAGTAGTGTATGTTCTGTCTATGCAGTCAGTGATTGAGCACTAATATATACAGCAAAATGACAGCAGGAGAGGACAGGGAATATTGTGGCTAGGACACCACAGTGCAATTCAGGAGATGTACAGACAACTCCTAGTTCTGTAGATCAGCTGCTATGATCCTGAGTAATCCCTTTCTCTTTTCGAAGTCTGACTTCACACTGCTGTGCTGCTGATTTCTGCTCCTTTCTCCAAGTCTTTGCATGTCTGGCTGAGCCAAACTGTAGCTGCATCTGAAGCTGAACTTTAGGTAAGTATGTACCTTATGCAAGGTATCCCTTCCTCTAGGCGCTGCTGTTGTACAAATTATCATTAATAATAATATGTGCTTCACAAACATACTTAATTCCATAATTATATGGTTAATTATATCAAGAAAGTGAGTAGTCTGAATAGGTCTCATTGTATCCTGGCTAGAAAGTACTTCTCACTGCAGAGCTTGTCTTTTCTGGCACAGGAGATGCTGAGGTAGAAACAGTCCATAACCCACACCGTGAAGCAAGACATGACACTGTCCCTGCGTGAGACAGATCTGGGTGCAGACAAAGGGGAGCAAAGAGTTCCCTAGGTAAAGAGCAAAAATAAGAAGGTGTAATGACCATTGTCATGGCAATCCAGCCAGCCTATACCCATGAAAAATGGACCATGGGCTGGATGTTTGTGCTTTGTCTCATAACTGGAATTTAAGTACCCCAGCTACAGACCATAAAAATGTACTTTGGCAAGTTTCCCTCTTCCTACCAGACTCACACAAAGTCAACTGGCACCACCCGTTAGGCCACCAAGAGGCTGACACTGAGAAAGCTGTGAGATGGCAGTCCCTGAATGTTTTGTTCCCAAGACTGCAGCTCCACCAGCTCAGAACTGTTAGAAGAGAGTTTGCTTTGATGCTTCCTACTGCAGTTCATTCAAATGTGCTGACTGAGGTTTTACATCTCTTTATCACACACAGTGGCTGAAATGGATAAGCTGGAAGAGAGGTGAATGGCAACAGTTGTTGGTGAGCAACACTAGTCTTTAGCTGGTTCCCCAAAACCCAGATACTTCTTGAATATTAAGGGAGAAAGGACCAACAGATCTACCCATGCAATAGAGCTGGGTGGAAGAACTGACATAGGTTTGGTCTGAATCAGTTAGGGGTCTTTGCATTCACACCTCTGCCTCTTAGGCAGAAATGGAATGATCAGCAGCTCCACGAGCCATGGTGAGGTTCAGCAAATTGAGCAGGGAAGTGATTTCCACCCACCAGTTAAGAAGCAAAAAAAATGCAGGCCAGAAAAGATCACAAGCATCTCTGTCACAATTTGTTCTCAGCGGAGAGGTTGACCAAATTCACAAGCTGAAACAGTCTGCAGCGTGAAGACAGGGAACATGAACAGAATTTTGAAATGAAACATCATTCTGTAAACAAGTAGCCTTATGATAGTAGAAAACAGAATAAAATACAGTAAAAAACTTCGCTCAGACTTTATCACTATCGGAAATAGGCTTTGACAATCCATTGTGATATCCATTGTCACAAGAAGCCAGATGGTGTTGAAACAGTATGTGATTACTGAGACAGATCTTCTTGGCCAAGACAAATATTTTAATTGTAGAGAAAATAAATATATTTTTCATTTCTTTTTAGTGCTGCAGTTGTGTGAAATCCTGTGGGCAAAAGCAATTATCTCACTACTTTTTTTTCATGTTGTTTGTTTTTGGGGTTTTTTTCCAAAGGAATATTGAAAGAAATGCACTCAAAATCTGGAAAATCCATCCAGCTCGAATGTTTTGTCATATTGTCTGTATTATTGGATTACAGTGGTGATGATACAGCATGAGATGGATATGGAAAATGGAAACAGAACATACCCTGCCCTGCCTTCAAACTTTAGGAGCTTCACCTGCTCTCAGAGGGAAGATCTAGGAAACCTGGCATGGGAAGGAAACACATCTAGAGTGTTTTGGCTGCCACGTAAAATTTGAAAAATGTATAATCCTGATACAAAACCTGTGCATTGTAACATCCTCTTTTCTTAAATTCTATTGGGTTTTGAATTTGTTTACAGACTCCTATTAAGTATATATTGGCCCCTTCCTGTTCCTTTTTTTTTTTTTAATTGAATTCCCTAGGATTTTCTACCCAAAGGAACAAACTGCTGTCAAAAAATTTGTGGTCCTGCAGTTTACATGCTTTTGGCTGCCCTGCTCTGATGCTCAGAGAAAGCCTATCAGAGCACCCTGAAACAGCAACTCAGGGATGGCTTCTTCATCCTCTGACACAGACTCCCAGAAGTTCCCTTAGCCAAGTCACTCAAGCACAGGCATCAGATTTTAGATGGGAAAGATTTCTGGTGCTACTGTGAGCCTACAAATGCAAAGCTATGCTCTTGCTGGCCTCTGAGGCTTTGCTGGGGAGCTGTACATTCAGGTTGTCCCTGCTGCAGGGATTCCTTCTGCTGCAGCTTCCTGCCACGTCCCGTCTAGCAGCAACTGACAGGATTCCAGTTGGAGCTTGCACTTTCAGTCAAAGGCTTTCAAGTTTGATCCCTTCAAATCTCTGAAGTTCACCCGTACAATTACCTCTACTGTTCAAAGCAACCCAGGGCTTAGATAGAAATAAAGAATACTAAAGGATTTCCCAGGGTGCTCTGGGAAAATTGGAAAAAAAAAAAAAATAAGTGGGGGGAAGGAAAAGAAAAAGAAAAAAAAAAAAAAAGAAAAAAAAAGCAACATTACACCTTGAAGTTCCTGCAGCAGTGGCAGATCATCTGAAATTGATTTCTGCTCTCAGGTAGTTGTGGCCAGCCTGAGCTGTGTAGTCTGCCTTAGCCACCAGTACACGAGCCCTGAGTCCTCATGGTTTCCTGCACACAGCAAGGACAGCCTCTGGGATCCCTGAGGATCTGGAAACTGAATTTGCCCTAAAAAACCCTGATGACCTCTGTTGGCAAGCAGACATGCCTCTTCCAAAGTGTGGGTCACATTTTCAGCTGGAGACAGCACCTCTGCAGAATTCAAGCTCTTTCAGACTGAACCTCCAAATCACTCTTTTATTAGAGGTGGATTAATGTAAAAATAGCCATATGTAGCATATATTAAACTGTATGTTACATAACAAACAGCACCTTTTCCTTTCAAATTGTTACCAATGAAACATGAATTTTAGATGTTGCCAACAACTTTTTCCCTCCCTAGCTTCATCTGTCCTGTTTCCAGCTTTGACCTTACTTCCTGCATTTCTCCTTTTTCTCGTGCTAATTAGGGATATTTGTGTTTCTTAGGAGGCCACCTGATCTTGCTGCTTATTTCCCACTTGGATCAAAACGCTTTTAAAAAAGTTTCAGCTTTTAAAACACATTTTACAAGATGCCTATATATATAACTAACCTCTTAGGATCAGTTTTGACCTACATCTTTTTATTCTATCATAATAGGCTTATCTTTACCCAATGCTTAAAATATTCTTTTCACCTGAGTGATTCTGTCATTTACACTTTCTTTCTCTTTCTGTCTGTTAAAAAAACATTACAAGGAAAAGAAAATTCATCTATTGGATACAGCCTCTTTGCACTGGGCACACATGTTTATGAATCAGATAAGACCTTTGTGTGTCAGGTAGGTGGTGGCACTAAAAGCTTTATATATCACGACATCAAAGCAGCAAGGAGATGAAAGAGCATATTTTTGCATCATAAACAATATTTACATATTGTGATATTCCAAGAATCTTTCATTTAAACAGGTGGAAAAACAGGGAAGCAAGAACACATGTAAAGCAAAGTCTTACTTGTGGTTGATGATTAAATTTTATATGGCTTTGATATAACCACTGCAATTAAGTGCAGTGATGAGCAAGGACTTGTTTTGCTCTTTATAGGGTACACATTGTTTACTAATCCTTGGTTCATACGATAAATCCATCATCATCTGGGCACAGCTGCATATAAAATTTTAAAAGGACAATTTTCACCCTGTGGAAGAAATTTCAGACTTTTTACCTCTCCTGTGCACTCTCAATCTCTTCTTCAGACACACACCCCATCCCCAACCCCTCCCCCCCTCTAATGTGATATTCTTAAAAAAAAAAAAAAAATTAAAAATCAACAGTTTTTGTATATTCAGACTTTCTGGACAGCAGTAGCTATTTTATAGGAGAAATTCTATTGTTTGTCAAGCTCCACATAACACACACGTAATGGAAACAGAGGCTGGAGGTTCATTTACCATTTCAGTTGAAGCTGTTAAAAACTGGAACGTGCTCAATCACCGCAAATCAACACGCTGCAATTTTCACTTTTCCTGATTTTGAGCATTCATCACCACTTGCTCTTCACCCTTGAAAAGAAGGGCAAAAAGAAAAATTACTTTAATTAGGAATTTGTTATGAGAGAATGAGGTGTTCTAATTATATCTAGAACCTCTCAAATAGTTTCACTCAGGCTTATTTGATTTCTTAATTACTGGAAGAGAAAAGCTGCACGCAAATTGCACCAGTTTCTGAAAACAGAAATGCTGTCATTCATTTGCTATTATGGATTAGCCTACAATGAACAGTGATAAGGCAATAACACTTCCAAGACAGCACATACATTAGCACAGGATAATTTTTTTGTTGTTGTTGAAACATTAGATAATCACCTTCTTCCATATCTCAAAATACATAATTTTATACACTATGGTGTGAAACCATAGATGTGACAGGCTGTAATGATTTATTTATGGGACATTATTCTTTGATGCAGGAATACATTAGGTTATAGATCCCATTTCCACAAATATAATATGTCATCCACTGCATCTGAGCTCCAGTAAGATACTGTAGGTTGTGAGGTTCATTTTGTATATGTAAAACTGTGTATAAATATATATTTTGTGAGTATCTCAATAGCCAAAGTTGCACAGCACTTTCCTTTTTAAGAGATCCTTCAGAACATATTTTTTACATATTCATCTGAAAATATATATCAAGAGTGATAGGATCTAGGAGAATATAGCAGGGACAGCATTTGTTTGTGAATTGCTTGAATAGTGTTCTTTTTAATGGATGTTGAATGTATCCATTTTATTTATTTCAGGACTTCTTAGACCATTTTGAAAATAACTATTGTGATTATTAGCACCAATTTTTTCAACTGTATCCTCCCTTGTCTTAATAATATGCCCAACTACATCTGACCAAAAGGTGCATCTCAAATTCTGGATCAGAAAGTGCAGATCAGATTTTAAACCTCTCTAAAAATTACTTTCATTATTTCTTATTTTGTTTTTCGTTCTCTTACTGAGGAAAAAGTGACCAAAAATCACAGTGTTGCTTGGCCTCTTCTCCCAGTGAAACCACTGGGCAGCATTTACATCTAGGAGCCCATCCAAGCAGAACCAGGACTTGATGCCCAATGTCTCTGAGAGAGAGAGTGAAGAGGGACTGTGAGGTCCCAGCATCTCCTTTCCCATAGAGTATTCCTGTTTGAGCAGTTGATGTCACCAGCAGATGGAAAAGCTCATAGCCAAAACAATTTGTGTGAGCAGAGGAGAAGGACACGTGCCACACATCGTACAGAAAGAATTAAGGTCTTTTAAAAATTCTTTTTTTTTTTTTGGATGTGTGATGATTTCAGGAATCAGGATCAAACTCACTCAAAAGATCTCTAGTCAATCCATTTTCTTTTTATGTGTGTATAGTCCTTCACAGTCTTGTGATAGAGCAGCCTGATTCAAGGGATGACACGATCAACCACTTTTCTTTGTCACTGGTTGTTTTGAAGAGCACTATGTGCAAATGGAAGCATGTGTGTTTTCCAGCTGAGCATAAAATACTGTTTGTTCTTTCAACATGTCTATGGGCTAATAATTTCAGTAATAGATTCCCAGTGGGTTAAGTATGTGCAACAAATATTCAGGCTTTAGAAAAATATATATGCATATTAATAGAGGGGGAAAGGATCAAGTTTCCTACTGTTATGCAGTACAAAAACCTTGGTGAAACTAAAATGCCCAGTTGCACAGGAGAAGGCATAGCCAGGAGACATGGCCAGGAGAGAATGGGGGGTTTAAAGTAGCAGCTCTGACATGGGGAGACTGTTCCATAATGAAAAATCTGGAGTTGAGTATTAACAAGGATGAGAGAGGCTGAAGGATGAAGCCAAGTGTTGTGTGTGTTGTATGTACATGTGTCTGTGCTGGGTCTGGAGGTGGGTGTGAAAGATGATTACAAATTGCTTTATTTCACTCTTTT
Source organism: Chaetura pelagica (assembly GCF_000747805.2). Lineage (NCBI taxonomy): Eukaryota > Metazoa > Chordata > Aves > Apodiformes > Apodidae > Chaetura > Chaetura pelagica. Next base: position 11,974,934 of record NW_009970726.1, on the reverse strand, counting down.
ATTCATAAAAAATCATTTTAAAACAACATTTTTAACAACAGAATTCTGGTTTGGGGTTTTGTGGATTTTTTTGCTTTGGTATTTTTTTACCAAGATGTTTTCTTTTGCCTTCACAACAGCATGATTACTACGTGTAAGTTAGCATATCCTTGGGAAAATTGCCAGTAAAAAAACTGCACTGAAATATGACATATTTTTCAAATCAGAACATTGTATTTATTAATTATTGACTCATAAACCTATTGCAATTTCTGTTTTTATTGCAGTTCAGACAGGAACATTTGCAAAATGCAAATTATTTTCTAGATATAGGAAAATTAATTCATCTCACAGCTTTAAAAGCCTGGAGGTGAAGCAAACCCAATTTGCTGTCCCTATTAAAAACTTCGTATGACAAGCATCCATCTAACCATCTTGTAGAAATGTGCACTCTGACTACAAGCCCCTTGGATTTTATACTATCCATTAACTTCTTTTGAGTCTCTTCATTACTGTTTAGCTGAAGATCTTGTGCGTAAAGCTTGTCTGCTTTCCCAATACATCAATCAGGCTAATAACGTCTATTTCTTCCTCCTCTATATATCTTGCCATACTCATATTTTTAAACCCTCATGACTTCATTAATACCACTATATTAAACATTATGAACCTTCATGGTGCAGCTTCAATTAAAAATTATAGTATTAATTCGTTGAAAACCTTTTACTAGGTATCATTCTGTGCTCTTGAGGAAATTTCTAAGCTTCCCCTTGAAGTCCTTCAACTGCTTCAAGGGCTACTTCCTATTCATTAAGATATCTAACTGTATGCATAAATCTGAAGTGTTCCCCTAAAAGAGGGTCATCCAAACTTTAAATCCGTGTAAAAAAGTGTAAAAACACAAGCATGTGATACAGAAAAGGAAAACCAAAACCAACGCAGACAACTGCATGCCCTGTGCACCAGCTGATAGTCCAGGAACCCCACACTTGGAAGGAAATGGAAAGGGTCTTTGGGGAAAGGAGTCCAGAACAGACCACTCAGGTATTTGAGGGTGAGTTGGAAGATGAGAGAGAACAGGCTCAGAGGTGGAAGCTGGGTTTTCAGAAGAGGAGAAGGTGAATGGCTGCTGTGAGAAGGAGGTTTTAGGATCATCTGAGAGGGAAAGAAGGGCTGAGAACAGGCAATGGGTCACAGGGGTGTTTCACACCTTTGGTGCAGTCATGGGCGAGATCTCCATCTGACCCTTCAGGGCATTCCCAGCCAGGTTTCCCACATTCTGAGGTCCTTTAGGAGTGTTCCTAAACTACTTCTGGGCTCAGTTAACTCCCACAGTCTACCTCAAGGGCCCCTATTTTCACATTTCATCTCCCATAGGGAATAGAAAGGGGAGGGAGAAGGAAGAGAATGCAGGAAGGGGAGTCAGGCCCTGTTACTGTCATGGGTAGCTGCTGTGAGTTGTAGAAGACCTGCTGCTCATGCTACATGGAGAAAGAGAAGGAGGAGAAGGATGGGGAACAAGAGGCTGTGGCTGCTGTAACTGGTCTTTGTACTTCCCTGTGAAAGGACTCCTCCTGTGAACAAAGACTCTTCTTCCACCTCGAGGAAAGAAGATGTTCCACTTCTCACTTCAGCCTGCTATACTTCCAGAGATACTGGGTACACCACCTGTGCTCAAAGCCAGCTCTGTAATAGGCAGTGGGTGGTTCTCACCTAATTAAACAAAGGTACCTAAATGTGCATCAAGTGTGAGCTGAAGTTACTCACCCTAGGCTTTGGGTATAGACAGCGAGGACCTGGGCAGGAATATTCATAGGAACCTTGGGTGTGATTCATGTCATCCTAAGTTAAAGGTCAGGCAAATTGCACCCTAAAAGCGCTTTTTTCTCTTCCCTGACTAAAAAGGGAGCCTAGTGTGATTAGCACAACTGTAGACATCTACTTTGTAGATGTTGAAAGATAAATGACATAAGTCCCACCCTCATGTCTGTACAAACATCTGAAGAATTTGCCATAACGACGATGGTTCAGCTGTGGCCTGCAAAGCACATGACAGGAACATGCAGAGATGCTTCTAGCTGCTCCCTGACTGCTGCTCAACATCAGCAGCTTGCAGACGTGTCTCAGGGCAACTCTTACTGCCACCAGGAACAGCCTATGGGTAGGAAAGGGCCCAAATGTCAAAAGGTTTAGAGATTCCTGAAAGGGATTCACTTTTTGGACTATGCAGGACCAAATTAGGACACTACATTTCCAGTAGAGATGTCAATATGTTGACCAGAAAACAAGCATTTTTCTTCTTGAGAAATCCAAGGCAATTTCTCAGGAGGAGAAACAAACTGATAGTACTTCCAGGAAATCCAGAGGCTCACAAGAGCAGTCTTACTCTTAGTTTTAGGAACTATCTAAAGGCTCTGACCAGGGATGTACCCTGTAGTTGAATCATCCCCTCTCTGAGGAACTGGGCTCTGTATGGATAAAATAAGTCAGTATCAAAAAAAAAATAAAAAATAAAAAATAAAAAAAGAAAACCTTTCTCACTGATTTCCCAGCTACTGCCTTTCAAGCATTTTTAGGCATTTTACAGTGATCTTTTCCTTTTTTCTTTTAAGCCCACAGTCACAAGAGGCTCTGGGATCTATCTCCCAAATGCTGTTTTTCATTCCATTACTTCTCATTTCTCCAACAGCTCGTACCTTGACTATCTTCCCCCCAAACCAGAGCCCTGTCTGGGGCTCCCTGCAGACCCCTCACAATGAGAACTCTTGATTTAGGCAGAGGCAGTCGATAAAGAGAGACATCAGGCACTCCTCCTCCTTGGGAATCACGTGCATCAACTCTGGAGCACTCCCAGCTCTTACCAGCACAGTAAGTGAGAGATTTCATCATAATCATTTTAATATCTTTCAAATGGCTGCATGGATGGATAGCAGGCCAGGAAGAATATACACTAGAGGGTAGTCAGGGAGCATGATTAGTATTGGGAACAAGTATTTTTCTTGGCAGAGGACGAGCGTGCCATTTGATAGATAGTGAAACACAGCAAGAATGCTGCTCAGTAGCAGATGCCAAACATTCTCTCATGTGCATTGAAGAAAATTAGTTTCGTTTTATTTTGTTGTGTTTTTTTTTAAAGCATAGGGAAAGGGAGGGGGCTTCCCACTGTCTGCAACAGCACACATGGCAGTACCTGCCTCCACACCATGATCACAGCATCTGGGAACATTTTCCATGTGTGATACTGCTTCACCAGCCTCGTTTTTCTGGGTTAATAAACCACTCAAAAACTGGTTTTGATTTTGTCCTACAACCCTTTGGAGGAGTGCAAACTTCCACCATCCTCATCTTTCACAAGAATACATGCACAGCACCTTAGTTTCCAGATCAACTTCTTTCAGATGTAAACATTTACAAAGAAGTAGGGAGGTTATTTCTAAGCAGTTCATGTACTCCTTTAAATTCAAACAAAGCTCTTTGTTGACAAAGTTTTAATTTGGTACATTTTAATCTATTGGAATAAAGTCTTCAGATATCTGAAGAGAAAAAATAAATAAACACATATTTGGTTTTCAAATAGTGTCTGGTGGGTATCCAGAGAAATGAGCTTTTGATATAAATATCATAAGGATTTTTAGTGGATGTGTATCATCTACTTTTCACTACAGACCCAGACCGTGTCTTGTCCACACTGTCAACAACGACTTTTGACCTAAAGCATCTCAGAACATATAATGACATGATAGACTACACTGCTCCTTTGGTGTAAATGCAGCTTCTGTCAAGTTACTGGGATAAATTTAACATTATAAAATATAATAGATCTGCAATAATACAAGTATTAGAAGTATATATTTACCAGTAGTATTTAATATACTTCTTCTAAACTAGAACAGACTGTGGAGAAGGATGACTCCTTCACATCACTGGAAAAACACCAACAAACCTCCATGTTTCCAAAGGTATCTCTGGGACTTACAGTAACTTGCTGTCAGCGTTTTATATCTTATAAAATGAAGTGTCAGAACGAAAAAAAACAGCCCTTGGCCCAGGAGTGGGATTGCCTACTCAAGTGCAATGTAGCTGCTCTGAATCACCCAGGTGAAGCATTTCACTCCTGTCCTAAGCTGGCTTTCTCTGCTGTGGCCTCTTCCTTGTGAGGGGACAACTAACTACACATTCCTCTGAAACACGGATTAGTTTATGACTCTGGAAAGCTAAACAAGACCTATTTTCTTTTGAACTAAGCCCAAGAGAAACATCTGGGTGAAAGAAGAGACATCATAAAGCTTTTCCCCCAATTCAGGCTCTTCCAAAGTTTGGATACAACACTTCAATCTTAGTCCTTTTCTTCGGGCTTGTGAAAGAAGAAGTGTTTTCTCCTCCTCTTGATTTTACACGTTCAATCATGCTACCTGCTAGACTTGGAACAGTCTTCCACATCCTTTCATTCAATCTCCTCCCACCTCTCTGCACAAAGCACTCCCACAGCAACGCTTTCCCTTTTCCTCCAAGGCCATTTCTCTCCCAAAAACTTGCATTATGTGTAACCTGTTGTGGCATTCCTCGTTTCTTCCATATTAGCCTCTGCATCCCTCAAGGATGCCTTTCTTGACACATATTTCACTACCAGAGATGCAAACCAAAGCCCGACTGAAGTTAATGGCAAAATTCCCACCAACTTCAACACAGCCAGGATTTTGCTCAAAGTATTCAAATGAGGCTTCAGTTGGACGTCTGAGATGCAGATATTTCTGTGTGCAAGAGCAAATCACATCTGCTCTCTGCATTTAAAGCACATTGAACAGATGATATTACCAGTGCCATGTTTCTTTCAAAAATAACCAGTTTCGTCTGGCAGCAATGTAGAACTCTATATAGCATGCAAATAACAAACTAGGAAACAGCCTAATTTATATCAAGCTTTTGGGTTTTCTCATCAGCTGGCAAATATATTTGCAGATATCTTATCTACATGTTGATGCTTCCTTGAGCGCCTCAAACAATAAATCGAAACATGCCTCATGGTAACATTGCTGGGTATTTTTCTCTCACCCACATACATACCTACAAAGGTTTAAAATACAACTTTTGAAAAGATTCAAGACTGAAAGGGGAAAATAATCTTATTATGCAACAATTTATTGTCCTGCCAAATGTGGGTGCTTTGGAAGCTCGAGCAACCCGCCAACACACCTGTGTACATTGGCATTAAGTTGAATCAATAACAAAAAAAACAGGCCTGCAGCCAATTACCTGTCACACGGAGATTCATTTTAAGTGGAGATTTTACGAGCATAACTTGAATCATATCTGAGCTATAAGATAGTCCACATAAGATGTTTACAAAGATGTTTGAATTTTGAGTTATTTTACCAAAAAAACACATGTATAAGAATGTTATTTAAAAGCACTCAATAGCCATAATAACAATTGATTTTCCTTCACAGCAGAGTAATTTGAATTTAAATTTAAATAAAGATATGAGGAAAAAATGTATTTTCTTTAAATTACAGTTTCTTGTGATCATCTTCTTATATTAGGTAAGAAAAATGTCACTCTCTGCTTCTGGTGTTTTATTGCTTTGATGCATATACATCACATACAAAACATATATTGTATTGTAATGATTTTTCACTTAGTTCCTTGGTTGCTTAAAGTTCAGGTCTCTATTTTTTTGTGGGCTTTTTCCAAGTCATTGGATCACCATTCCCTCGTTCACAATAGTTGAAATGCAGAAAAGGTTCATGAGACATATCTAATTAAGGCGCAGAGCTGCCTGCCCTTCTCATTACCACAGCTCTACCCCTTCCAGCTCTGCACAGAGAACATACATCAAGGCACATCAGGAGAGTCTCCTCCTCTGCTAGAGAAAAGCATTGCAGGGGGGCTTGAACTAGATCATCTTTAAGATCCCTTCCAACCCAAACTGTTCTATGATTCTGCGTCTTTTTATGAGCCATGCAAGAAATCAATGCAGCTGGCAAACCCTTTCACCCTTAATACAAAGAGATCTTGCTATACTCTGGGTTTCACTTGTAAGGGACTTCATGCATTGGGTGGACATTTAGCAAGATCTGGATGTGATGTAAAGTTTTATCATATGTGAGTTTGAGGGTAGTGTTGTAGGTGTTTACTTTGTACAATGGAAAGGGACCAAAAACTTGATCTGAGATGCTTTGTGTGCCTTCAGCTCCCATCAATTGCAGTGGATGCTAAAGCTGCAGAGCTTATAGTGTAATTCATCTACTTGCCTTTCTCCTTCTTTTCGTCATCACTTAGAAACTCAGAGAGATGCTGCAGCTTTTGAGCTGTTCTCTGCAATCCTGTATTCTAAATATTAATTGCCTAAGGTATATTTATTAGTATGAATGATGGTGGATTTAAAAAGCAATAGCTTTTATGTTATAGCCATTGCTCTTCAAAGCTATAATTGATATTTCACATAGTTTTTTTACCTTCCATTTTCCTGAAATCCTAAAGGCTGTTTTTAACCATGATCATAGAATCATAGAATTCCAGGTTGGAAAGGACCTCAAGGATCATCTGGCCCAGCCTTTCTAGGTACTACTATAGTTTATATGAGATGGCTCAGCACCCTGGTGATGAACCAAGAGTTTCTTTTGACAAACCACTCTTTCTCCACCAAGGTCACTGCACATCATCAGAGCAGAACTGGTCTCCAGATTTCAGGATGTGCTGTGGCTTGAGTGGCTTGGAAGAGAGGACATCATATTCTCTCCCCTTAAACACTTTCCCAGTTGTCTTCCTACTGTTTCAAAGTCAGGTTGATTAAAATGCTGTTTAAGTTTTCTTTAAATTCATCTTACAATGAAATATATTTTTCCACTAATATCATAGATGTCTGGGGGTGATACAGTGCTCATTAGCTGCTAGTATAACTGTAGGATGGGAAATCCTGGGATGTGAAATCTTATTTTGCAGTTATTTCATGTACAATCTTACCTTTGTGAGCTGGGAAAAACTTTAGTCACTTCACTAGGAATTTGATCAAGTTGAATTTTAACAAGAAAAATAATGATAACATAGTGTTGAAGATATATTAAACAAGATCCCACTGCAGTAAGTGTTGTATCCACTAAACAAAAGTAGTGTTTTACTTTTGTCTGTAGCAAATGTACCATTTCCATAGAAGGATGAAAATACACAGCAAAAATGAAAATGTCAATTCTCTGTATACCAGTGCCCTAACTTCAATTTTGCAAGCAGCATAGAAGAAGAGATCTTAAAAGCACACATGCTAAAAATAATTATTGGTTTGTTGTTTTATTTTGTCAGAGGTGATAAGAATTTTCTCCCAAGAATTAAAATTATCATAGGAAAACTGACTTTAGACTTCTGAATTTGAAGAAGGGCACTCAAGCCTCATGTCTGAGAACAAGAGAAGGCATGTACTGAGCAGGACAAGGTAGAGACCAATTGGTTATGAATAACACCTGAAGTGAACACAGACTACAGAAATTCAGAAGAAGCAGGAAGTAGAAGGATACAAAGAAGAAGTTACATGCCTTAAAGCTGAGTTTAGGAAAAATTTGCCACAATATTCCTGTCAGATTTTATAAAGAAGAGTTTGCATTTGTGGATGCCAGAAAAAAATATAAGGAGCCAGCATAGAGCAGAGGAAGACAATGAAAATTGCTCTATTATAAAGTTTTATTTTTGTTCCAATGAGCAGACTACTAATTCTTAAGAGGAATTTTTTATTATTTATTTTATCTTACTTTCCGTATTGTCTTGTATCTGTGTAGCTATCTTCAGTAACTGTGGATTATTGTAAAAACTGACAGTCAAAAGGACATTTTCAACAGTTTCAAAACAACGTTTTTCCCTGCCAAACCTGACTTTGTACACTCTGAGCTTTTTTTTTTACCATAAATTCTATATTGTCTAGGATCATCTGTATATTTGGGGATTCTCTCCTGAAATTTTTTTATTCTTTAAATATTCAGATTAAGAAAACCAAACATGTTTAGATCCTTCTTCTCAAGCTGACTGATTCTTCAATGAATATTTAGAATAGCATGAGTGTTTTGTAAACATATATAATTTGCAGCTTGAAGTCATTGCTAAAGGGTAAATATGTGAATTAATTTTCCTGTGCTAATATACCTACACCTTATCTCTAATGGAGCAGTTACCTCAGTTGTTTTTCCCTTTTTATTACTTCAGATCTTAGTGTAAGTCATTATTATTAACCATTATCTGAATAACAATGCAATTTTCTCCAGGATCATTAAGCGTGTGTCCATTTCTGGCTGGTCTTTCACTGGACTTAAAGCACCTGGGTCCTGTTTGTGAGCTAGGACTACGTTGCCAAACACCTTCCAACATGGGCCAGTGGCCAGTTGCAGCCACTGAAGTGCAGTGTATTATCAGGCGTCTAAGTTTTATGACATTACTTGTAAGTCCTTTTGTCTCAAAATAACTTCTTGCTTACTCACTGCATGTATTGTCTCACTAAGACATGGCTCTGATTTGCTGCCAGGCAGAATGTCTGTCTGCTACCAGCCAAAGGTAGGAGAATATATGAGAAAAATTTGTTACAAAAATTAAAAATCAAATAGAACGAGGGTTTTTTAAAATCTAATCATTTGGGGGGATATGTATATATATATATACACACATAAAAAAACTTTTATCGTTTACTTTCACAGCTTTAACACTGGAAATAATTAAAAAGTCTACTCCTCACTACCAGGTACTTCCTTTGAAGCCTCTGTTTACTGAATGTAATAAATACGTAGGAATTATCAGTATCTGCTGTAACCTGGCAGCATTCTCTAATGGAGGATTACTAATTGATTAATGGAGAACTAGTAAGTCAGAACTACCTCAGAGCGTGTCCCAGTTAGAGCGTTAACAATGGGCTGAGCCAAGCAGAGAGGAGGAATTTATCCTTAAGATCCAGCTCAAAGAGGGCACCAAAATGCCAAACGCTCCTTCTTCCGTGCTTCAGGTTGAAAGTGCTGAGAGATTCTACCTTTGAAAAAAAAGCCAACAGATAAAGATGCTTTAGTTCAAATATGCCAACCCCTCCACGCTAGAAAGATTTCCTCATTGTTAAACCAGACCTTGACCTGAGAGATACTATAATGCACCCCAGTCAGGCACCAAATGGGTTTCAGCTCTTACACTAGAGATACCTGATAGACATTTCCACATCAAATTATGGTCAAGATAACGTTTATGGCCTCGTCCCAAACTTAATTTGAAATCAAAGTTTTCTTGAAAACCGTTATCAAAATGATCTTATCTTTTCTCTGTATTTGATGCTCAAGAGGAGGTGGGATTGGAAGCACAATGTCAGCTGCAACTGAAGAAATAAGGGATTTTTTCGTAACAAATGCTGATGCTTCCTGTAGGATTTCTCTTTGTGAAGCAGAATTTGTCTTTTTGGTAGCAGGTGGAGTGGTACAAGTTTTGAGTGCAACAACTGTATGTTGACAAACACAGTTTCACTGTAAGAGTGATGAAACCAGGCAGAATGTTTACAATGACATTTAAAAACTTGGAGCCGTTTTGCATGTTTTACATTCCTCAAAACAGTATATGTAATGATAATACATATTTCTGTGTTTATATTTGTACTTTTATTTGTGTGTGCATATTGCACAGCAGGAGAGAAAAATCTGGGGCTTTTAAGTGAAACTGCTGTTTCATTCTTCTGCAGCTCTGCTGGGGCACACTTTTCAGTGTGAAATAGATATTGCAGAGACATTTAACATTCAGGAGCCAATGGTGAAACTACAGGCCTTTGCATATAAAATGCCAGGGAACAAAGTTGTTGCATTCTTCAGTCTTCTTGTTTGAGACTACTTCTGACTTTTATGATCACCTTAATTCAAACTTAAGTCATGGACAATGTGTCAATACAACTTTTCCTTTAAGTATTGCTAAGGAGCATGCAGGAGCCCACATGTTTGCTTAAGTGGCCCTGCAACCAGCACTGCTAACAATAAAACCAGAAGTTCAAACTCAGTTCCTTGCTTTCAAGTATGCCCTTCAAACAGCAAATACCAGTTTATCATCCCCCTAAAACAGGGTACATGTTAAGCAGGAATAAATCCAAGACATGTACACCAAGGAGCTCAGCACATGAGACACCAAATCATTTTACCGGCTGTTTTTAGCACATACTTTCTATCACAAGTAGCAGCTACTCATGGCATGTATGTGTATGAATGTGAGTGTGTGCGTCTTGGAGACATGCAACCTCCCCCACCCTGTGTTTTCAAGGACCATAATATACTCCCTGCTTCCTAGTCCTGCAAATACCCTTGAAGTGGAATAATGTTTAACAGAGGGCAATGCTGCGGGAAACCTGCCAAGGAAATGAAGGGTGGGGGAAGTCAGTCAAAGCATTCTGATGAATATTTTTTTTACCTCCGAAGACACAACTATTATACAAACATTGACCTATTTGTCAAGCAATCACAGTTTACTATTGCTTAAAGGTCACAGAAGTTTCCAAGATTATTAAATAATGCATGGAGCCAAAGACCAAGGGTATTATTTAAACAGTGGAGGTAACTTTTGTTAGTGAAGGACAATATGATGACAACGTCCCTTTATTTTCCCTTGAAATTTTGTAGAGTTTACAGTGTAATATAGTAATGGCCCATTTCAGCTGAAAGAGGGAACTCTGCTGCGGAAATAGTGCTCAAAACTACAATTAAATATTACCTGGGGTTTTCTCCCCTTTTGTGTACATTTGTCAGCATGTGATTTATATTTTCTACAGGCATTTAAATGGTGATGGGGAGTAGCAGCCTATCCAGACACATAAATGAACGCAATTATCTGTCCCTATTTGTCTTTCCAATGCCGGTTACGAGTCACTGGAAAAAGTGCTTTACAACAATTTAGAGTATGTGCTGTGCACACATGGACAGGAATCAATAGAAGTTTGTGATACTCAGTCTCTATTTAGAGTCCCATTAAAACAGCCTCATTCTAATAAATACTGCTTCCCAATGGCTGCAGCTCCTTCAGTTCTCAGTAGGTCTTCCAGGTCACCTTTTCAGAGGCCTAGGTGCCTGGTTCTAATTGCTAGGCTCAGGGATTTAAGGAGAATTAAGGCTGTTCACATACATCCTGGCATATTTTCTACTCCTGTGGCTCACAGTAAGTTTCAGTGACAGTCATTGTCCCACTGCCATTGGCCTGGAACAGAGCCACAGCTCAGGACAGAAAATCATATTCCAAATAGATTATCATCACATTGTTCTTGTTCCCTGCCCAGAATTACCTCTCAGTGCATTGCCCCTGCAGGTGCAGAAGAGCTCCCATGCTGTGATGCACTCCCAGCACTGTAAAATCAAAGACAGCAAGGATCCCTCTGCCTTGCAAAACCCACCTCCTTATTATTTTACCAACTACAACACAGAAATCAATGTGGTCCTCAAAAGGCAGGTCATTGTGTGAACAATTCTTTTACTCATAGTCCTCTGTCTTTCCCCTTTACTGATCTCCACACTACTGGAAACTGTTTAGTCGGGGTCATCATCAGGAGGAAGACTAAGTAGCAACTAGAGCACTCCTAGGAGTAGTCCCATCTGATGCAGAAGATTCTGCTCCATGAGCATCAAGCTTCAGGTAACTATCTGCCTTTTTGACAAAGAGATCCAGAAGGGCCTGTTTCCCCACCTCACTAAGCAGCCACAAGGCTATTCTGAGATCTCCAGTGGGCTAGACCTGGGAATCTCACCAGAAACCACAAGCAAGATAACATAAGAGGTTTTGTTCCATCACTGAAATAATCAATAGCTTTCTTTACATCTAAAAAGTGCAGCTGTGTATAAATTGGAGAATTATAGAAGTGAATAATTCCTGACAGGATTTTTGCTTTAAACAAATTTTCAAGAAGAGAAGAATCATGAATTTGGATGGCTTCTAATACCCAGTACAATATTTCTGCTTGATGGTGCTTGGCTGCTGTTAGTTCATTTTTATGAATGTTTGTTTTTGAAAGAGTCACCATTAATGATCTGGTTGATTGCTAAAATGGAAAGGTCTTCAGTGAGAGGAAAGAAAAAGAGGAGCATTCAGACAATCAGTGAGAACTAAAATTTCAGTCTTGCTTCTCTCCAAATCATGACTATGAATATACACTCCCATCAAAATGTCACTTAAAATAAAATCAATACAAATATTATCTTCTTTCCATGAAAACCAGCTAGCTGTCTTACAGGGCAATTGAGACTGTCATCAAGAACAAAACAGTCTTTAAAGAACTCATCAACTAAAAGACAATTATATTTGGACAGTAACTCCACATTACGTATTCAACTACCTCAAAGAAAGTCTCTATCATTCCAAGAAGCATCATTTCTCCTGGAAATCCAGTCATGAGCTCCAGTGATTTGTGGAGCAGGCAGGTACCTAATAAATTTGGTGCAACTTTTGCCAGAACCAGTACGTCTCCTCTGGCCTAAAGGCTGAAGCCTTTAGCTTATTATTAATGGAACTCACAGATACAAAATTTTCCTGGTAAGCCCAAAATACAGTCTTGAGAGTCACTTTCCTGC
>NW_009970726.1:11935799-11962327 GCF_000747805.2 Chaetura pelagica | reverse complement strand
CTGAAAACTTACGGACATCTGAAATGGCATGCAGTAACTTTATTCCTTATCCCAGTATAACACAAGAGGTGAACATTCATTTGTATACCCTGCAGACTCCTCAAACAAACCATTGCTTGGGGCACTGTCTGCCAGACCCACCCTTGCCTTCACTATGATCTAGGGTAAAAAAGCATTAAATGAAAGCCAGAAAGTTCACCTATCTGGATACAACCTGATGGGACCGCAGCGGGCATGTCTATTCTGGCAAACCCCATACCAGCTCAGTGCAATGCCAGGGGGAGATACCATATCAGGTCATGAAGGCAGGAGATCCATATTCATAGGCACCCAAACAACAAATCCTCTCTCTCAGCATTCAGCAGTAACACATGGCATGGACCCAGTGCTCCACTACACTCCAACAGATTATATAGCTGTGCCTGATACCTAAACCTCACCTCCACCAGTTCTCCATGATTACCCATCTCAGCAAAGACAGGGAAACATCCAGGAAGGTAAAATGATGCAGGGGAATATAATAAACCTTGGACCTACATGAAAATAAGACCAAGCTTCCCTTATTCTGTTTTATCCTAAATGTTCAATTAAATAAAAAAAAAATTAAAAACCCAAGCAATCTGTAGAGTATAAATCATTGCTTGATAAATGTAGGTCCTTAGAAGCCAGTTGTGTAAATACAGATACACCTGCAGGCCCTGATAACCAGATTAGCTGCAACAGCTGCCAGACCACGCAGCAACAACCAAGAGATATTGTTGTGTCCTGGCCAACGAAGTTTCCAGATCGACTCTCAGGTGCTTCCCGTACATCACTGTTAGTGAGAACAATACATCATGAAAGTAGATGAGCTTCATTGATCTTGAAATTTTAATGTTTTTCTCCTTGGATGTTTACACCGAAGTTTGACGCTAACAAGTTCACAGTACCTACTCTGCACAAAGGACTTTGTCTGCTGGCAGCTGGGAATGATTTCTGAACAGAAGGGGGAAAAAAGACGTCTGGGTTTGGGATGACCTCATATTAAAAAACATATCCCTATTGGATAAGAACCTAGATCAACTGATTCATAGGTGTGCTGCCACACCTGTTCTTATTGATGATTAGAAACTGAAATTAATATTTCTTCTTGGCAAAACTCCACTTGCATCACACACAAAAAAATCTGATGAACCTCAGAGCAACTAGTAACACAAGCTAGACCTAAAAGTAAACAAAGGAGGCAGAGACTCGGAGGGGGTGGTGGAAAGATACCTGTCTGTATTTGGGATAGAAGTTTTGTGTCCCTACAAAGCTGAGAAAGCAAGTCTAATGTTATTGATTGTGCTTCAGCACAGTGCTTGCTATTCTTCCTAGAGGACAGTTCACAGAAAATAACATAAAATGTGGATCCTTCTACACTGATAGGAATGGGGAGCTGAGCAGACCCTGTCACAATCCCAGCATCTCTCCAATCAGGGCTGATGTGGTAGGCAGAGCCAGGGATTGGTAATGGGGTTCATTGGCAGCCCCCAACACACCAAGCCGTGGACAAGGGGCAGGAGTCATCCAAGCGGTCCAGCCAGGAGCAGAAGGAACCAGAGAACAAGCTGGGGACCCACACTCTAATGACACTGCTGGGACATGGACTGACAGCCCCAGGCTGGGCTGAAATGGGGCTCCTGCAACATGGGCAGGTGTGGGTGAAGGTTGAGCACGGCCAGTAAGTGCCCTCAGAGCCTTATCAACTTACTTTATAAGAAAACATTTGAAGACTTTTATAATTCATACATGGGAGAATTCTCCCCCAAAAGACCCAGGCATGAACTAATTGTCCATCAACTTATTTTCCATGACAGATATGAGGATTTAGACCAAAAAAAAATTATGTCACTAATAATCTCTAGTGATTCAGAGCGTATAGAATAACAGAATCATAGAATCATAGAATGGTTAAGGTTGGAAGGATAACTCCCTTCTTGGCCAGAACATTTTGTTCAACTTAAAACAACGTCAAAATCATCCAAGTTAAAATTCTGATGTGGTAGTAAAATCAAACCAGATGTCTGGTCAAACCAAAATAGCTGAAAGAATTGCAGGATTTTTGGATGCTAGGTGTCTGTTGTTTGGAAAGCTCTGGAATGAAGATCCATGAATACCGGTTCCCCTCCACTGCTGAGCAGGTGTGAAGCCAATTCAGCCCTCACATTTCCAGTCAAGTGTCACTGCACTGTGATGCTTTGCTGGAGAGTAATCATTAATATGCAGCAGAAAAATTGTTTTATTATAAGATGTATTATAACATGTTGTAAAGACACACAAAAAATAATTTTAAAATACTTATAAGTTGATGCTGGCTTGTTGTGGCCTGTTGCAAACCAATTATAAATTGGAGTACTTACAATAGTTCATGCATGTTTCTGCATGTTAGAACAGCACATCAGAGAATTTATTTATCAGGAAGAAGAAAAAACAAACCTGTGCTAAGTCATTTAGTTCTTATAAAGGTTACTGTCATTTACAACTTTGCCAGATTTTATAAGCCACAATACCAGATTGTCACATGGGAAAGGCTTGCAGATTCAAGTCCTTACTCTTCCCTCTAGCGAGTGCTGGAACCAGCACATTTGGGACACGGGTTACGTCAAAGCCTTCCAACTCTTTGAAGGATAATTACCATACCTGCATAATCACATGGTCTACCTTCTATGCATTCATGTTAAGGAGAGGACATTAATCTAACAAACGCCCAGCGGCTGACAATTTTTTTATATATATCTAATAGCTTTCTGTAAGATAGAGCACTCCAGCAGCTGCGGAAATCTCCTTGCCACATTCCCACTGCTGCATAACGCTTTTTAGACCTGACATACTAGATAGGAGGGTTCTGCTACAGGATATGTTGCTGTTGATTGTCCCCTTCTGTTGTTTCAGTAGACAATCTAGACCACTGGTTCGTTACAGGTTATATAAGAATTACAAAATGTAGCCGAGAAACAATATCCTAATAGAATGATTTCTACTCCAAAATGTTTGAGAGTACTTGTAAATATATCTAGAGGTCACTTAAAACAGCTTTTTGGTTCAAGGGGATGGTATGTGCTGATATTTATGGTCTATGCAAGATTCTTCTCAGCAAACAGATGCCAAACACTACAGTGGATATAGGAGTATCTGCAGCTCTGAGTGTATTAGGTTTAGAAAAGCTCTTTCTTCCTTCAGCATCTGGTTCAGTATCTAAAGAGACTATAATGCCCTGCATCAGCAATATTCCCCTCTTCGGTGTCTGTATAAAGATTTGGTTAATGTGCAGGGAAACAGTCAAACCAAACTACACAAACCAACTGGCCCTTTCTCAACAGTTGTTCTCCTTTTGTCAATCCAGGTTTTCAAAGCTGGAGTCATATGGAAATCTCAGCAAGATCTGAATGTCCAAAAAACATGGTGAGCCTTGTGCTCTCTCTATGCACTACACTGATAACCAAGATGCTGTGACCTCTCCCATGAGCTGCAGCCTCTCACTGCTGCCATTTGTGCCCTTGGCTCTTTCCATCTTGATTAACAAGGTCTGCTTTGCTTTGGCCCTTAGGAGGCTGCACCTGCTTTCAGTCTCTTTCTGGGTGTTCTTTTAAACTCTTCACCTGCCTTGTGTATTAGATCTTTCACAGAGCTGAGCTGCCAGGCTTTTGAACTTCGGACACTGGAAGCAGGAGGCCACAGGAAGAGGGTGCTCTTGGGTACAGCACCAAGCATGACCACAGACCCCAGCAAGTGGTGGGACTAGCAAAGTGTTTTGATGGATGGAGCAGGAAAATTATAGTGTATCAGCAACTAAATACTAGACACAACTCTTGTTCTGCTACCAAAATCAATAGCCATATATTAGCTGGACTGAGCTCAATTTATGTTCCCATGTTTCAGAGACATATTGACAAAGCCTGTGTTATTGTAATGCTCTGATTTATTAACCTATGTCCAGAGAAGCTGATACTTCATTAAAAAGCCATTGTCAAAAATATTCTATAAATGGATAATATCCCTAATAAATTTTATTACTTACTATAAAATCAGTAACATAAACAAAGCACATTAAGCAAGTCCTTTTACCTACAGAAAACATATCACAAGTATTTTCCTCCAAGATCTAATTAGATTAAGATTTCATTTTCAAAACAGAAGAAAATAAACTCTTTACCTGGGGGAAATCTGGCTACAAGTCAACAACATACTTGTTGTGCTTCTTGTTTGGTATTTTTGTTGATTTGTGTTTTGTTTTATCAAATGGCAAATTTGCCCAGGTACTAAACAAAAGAAGCACACTGGTGATAGTGCTTATTTAAAAGTAAAAACTCAACTATGCATGAAAACATCAAAAGATCAATTGTTTGCATTTTTAAAACAATTATATGGTTTTCTTTAATGTTTCATATTGCACAAATATTTTCACAAACATGCTTGCTAACCCAGTAAAATGCATATATACATGCAAACATTAAGGATCCTCATGTCTGCCTCTTCATTTCACGTGCTTATGACACATAAATACGTTCTAAACTCAAATCCAGCCTATGCAGTCTTTGAAACAGCATTTTGATTTGGGGAAATGGTGTCTTGGATTAGTGCTGCAGCTGAGGCATGAAGTTGCATAAGCTCTTTAAGAATCAATTTGTTATTTGTAAAATCATAGAATGGTTTGTGTTTGAAGGGACTTTAAAGATCGTTTAGATCCAGCTCCCCTGCATTGGCAGGGACACGTCCCACCAGACCAGGTTGCTCAGAACCACATCCAACTTGCCCTTGAATACTTCCAGGAATGGGACTTCCACAACTTCCCTGGGCAACTTGTTCCAGTGCCTCACCAACCTCATGGTGAAAAATTTCCTCCTAATGTCTAATCTAAATCTCCCCGCTTCAAGTTTTAACCTTTTAAACAGTTTTAACTGTTCTGTCACTACAAGCCCTAATAATAAGTAAAATTTGGAGATCACAATTCCATTGAAATCAAGGAGACTTCCCACTGTGTTTGGCAGGGCTTGGGCCCTCACTGTTTGAGTAGAACAAGCAATGGAATTTCCCTGTGCTGCCACTGCAGCAACAGACCAGCATGACAGGGTGAAAGATCTTGGCATGAGTCTGATCCAAAGATTATATCTGGCTCCACACTCTGGTGTGCATGGTGAAAATAGTGACTGACTTTGTGTTGTTTCTGGGAACCTATCATTCATGACCCTAACTGACAGACTCTTGGAGACCTGTGCATGGGGCAGGTTCTGCTGTCCCTGCACTTCTTCCTGAAAGGGAAGATAAGGCTAAACACTGGTTGCCCATTTTTATGAATTACCTTATTGGTCTTCTGGTGGGAGCCATTTTTCATGTCTATATGTCCAGCTTCAGCATACCTAGTAGCTTTGTATCTCACCACTAGGTCTGCATTTACACAACTCAATGAGAACCTTTATGAGCTCAAGTGCAGCTCTTCCCTGTACCTTCAGGCTTCAGCATCCCACTAACCTGCCTCATGGGAAGAGCCACCTGACTAAATATGCTTATAACACTCTCAGCTGTGTCAAATTCAAATCCAGTGTGTCCAACTCAATTTACAGAGGTCCTCTAAGTGGTTTCACGAGATTCTCTCACTTTTACAAGACAGAAGGGATGATTATTGAAGCCTTCCTTAAAGAAAGAAGTCCTTCAGCTCTGGAAGGACAAGATTGTTGTCTTTGTAGCTGGGAACTGCTTCAATGCTGTCTACCTATAGCCTTAAAAGGCCAGAAGCAGAGTGGCAAATGTACAACATCCTGCAAGACCCCAGAAGTGACTCATGCTTAGGACAGCAGTGAAGTACAAGCTGAGTTTACTCAGTCCAGGTTTCCCCATTACTCCCGTGTTATCATTAATATTCGAGATCTCTTCAAAGTTAAAACACCAGAACATCTTTGTTCTCATGAGAAACCCAACAGCTCAGGGGAGGGAAAACACCAGCTGGAGAGAAATCCAAACTCTAGGTGTTTAGCTGAAAATAAGCTCCTCTTTCATTTTCATTTACTCATCACGTAATTGGGGGGAAAGGGATGTGGGAAATACTGATGAATATTGAAAAAGGAAGAAAGGCAATTCTGTACTCTGATGACTGAAGGAAAGGATGATATGAAGGGCCAGAAATTCCCTGTGTTACAGCTGGTTGGCAAAAAATAGTTCCTCTCTACAGAACATTTAGGGGGGAAAATCCTTTTTTACCTTTCAGAAGGTGGTATGGTATTGAAAAGTTTTTAAATAGAAATATTTTAGTCTCCAAAATATTTTGGTCTCCAGATTTTAGATGAAGACTGAGAAGAGAAGGAGGTTATGGGATGAGTGAGATGGAAGAACTCCCTATTAATGCTCAAAATTTCCTCAGTGTAAAAGTGGCAGAACAACCTTGCTCTTATGATAAAACTAACCAGTGACAATATAGGACATTTCAGCAGAAAACAAATGAACAAACAGTAAGATAATAAGGTATGAGTATGGATCCTCCCCTCAGCAAAGAACTTAACATCTTGTTTTAGTCTCACTGGAGATATGTTAAAGCAGTGGTCCAAACATTAGGGAAAAAGAAATAGAAGAAAGGTTCTGGAGCAGGTCTGTCTGCAACTTCTCTGTTTCTGTTCATCAGACCCAAACTGGAATCCAGGCTATGCAGCAACACTATCTATATTGAGCTCTGGATTTGAGTTCCAGACCACCTCCTCCATCTATTTCTATTTCCACCACACTTACTTAGGCATTTATCTAAAACCATGTACTACACATGTACCCTGCAGTCTTAGCTTTCCACAGCACTGTGCTTCAGGCTGTAAATCACACCTACTATCAAAGTCTCACCAAAGAGAGGTTTCATCCCATCATGTGAATTGGTCTGTTTCTTTTTTTCAAAAGCAAGTGTAAAATTAACATTTGAAAATCATTCACAATATATTTGCAGAGTGGCAAGGGTGCTGCTCCCGCTTTTGCTGTTGCTTTGTATCAGCACCCTTCCACAGCCCCACGCTGCCTGTGACCTCCCTTGTGTTTAAGTTTCTGGAGGAGAGGAGCCAGCATCACACAGCGGGGCTGGAAGGCGCCCTGTGACATCACCCACGCTATCTTTCTTCCCCAAGGTATCAAGAGAAGTAACTTCAGGGCACTCTGATAGATCAGAGATAGCCACCCAATTTGTTTGGAGAGAGTATATGAAAGCTTTGGTACTTCAGAAGACCAAAGAACCAGGATAAACCATTCAGAGTGATAGTCTTATTTCTTGGCACTTCCTTTTCTTAATCAAACTCTAAACTACAAGACGATGCTTTTCCACATGACTTTTGGTCTCTGGTTTATCAGGGAATTGTATCAGAGAAGAGAGGCATCAAAACATTTCAAACTTAGAGAAACGATCTGTGCAAGACCAAACTGAAGATGCAAAATCAAAAAGTGGGCAGTTCTTGTTTATCCCAATCTCACCCCACCCACATGGTAGCAAAACAGGCACCATGCCAAAATTTTGTGGCAAGAGGCTATTGTGTGGGCTCAGAACAATTTAAGAACTGATTGTCAGCCTGTTTCTTGGCTTCAAGCTATGAAGTAATGCTCTAACCAGAGTGTGGTATGCTGAAGGACTCATTACAGACTTTAAAGCCCTCTCATTTTCAATTATGAATATTAAAAAGAAATGCTCTGACTAACTCCAGTGTTATCATCAGTACTCCAGGTTTAGGTTTGGTTTGTTGGTTTTTTGAGATCTATTTTTAAAGACACTTGCATAACTTATTCCTGAGTTAGTTCCCAAAAACTAAACACTGTTCCTGTTTTTATCAGTGGGGAAATTCCCAGTGAAAAAACTAATCAGACCCAAGTTAAAGAAAACAACACCCCCATTTAAAACAAAGCCCTAGCCTTAAACAATCATCTAGAGTTGACTACTTGTGTACATCCAAGACAGAATTTTACAGCCTGCATGTTCCAACCTTTAAAAAAACAACAGAAACCCAAAAAAAAAAACCCTGATTATTTATTTATGCCCTTTTTGTTTAAGAAGTTAAATCCCCAGAGCATCTCAATTTAGATCAAAAGCAAGCTACCAAACTTCACCTGGCACACCTGTGCCGTGTGATTTCTTAATTACCTGCCTAGTATTCCCAGAGCTACAAGGCAGAGATGCAGGACTCGTTTAGCACATATTCAGATCTCTGAAATGTGCCTCGTGCAGCAAAGCCTTTCCAGAATGTCTGAGGTGGCAACCAGTGCTAAACGATCCTGCATCTCCACAGACACTTGCCTTTCAGCAAATTGCTCCCTCACAGGTTTCAGAAGACAGGGAGCTACTGTGGGGCAGGAAATCTGGAGAAAGGGATGGATTTGTTTAAGAGTTTCTTGAAGGTTTTCCAGTGTCTAGAAGATGACATGGAGTAGCTATATGCCAGTAGACTTGAGCCTCATTCAACTAGGACCAAAGGGTAGGACTAGGCCTTTTAACTGTGTTAAATACAGGTTGTTATTACTTATTATTGCTACACAACTACCTAGGGAAGGTATGGACATCTATGTCAGACACCGGACAAGCCTTCAGTTGGCAGTCATAGAAGCACAGAATCATTTCCATTAGAAAAGACTTTTCAGGTGATTAAGTCCAACCATCAACCTAGCACTGCCAAGTCCACTGCTAAACCATGTCTCTAAGCACATATACACAGCTTCTACATAACTTTGCGGATGGTGATTTCATCACTTTCCTGAGCAGCCTGTTTCAGGGCCTGACAACCCTTTCAGTGAAGAATTAATTCCTAATATCCAATCTAAAACTCCCCTGGCACAACTTGAGGCCATTTCCTCTTGTTCTATTACCTCTAACCTGGGAGAAGAGACCAACCCCAACTTCGCTACAATGTCCTTTCAGGTAACTGTAGAGAGTTATAAGGTCTCCCCTGAGCCTTCTTTTCTCAAGGCTAAACAGCCACAGGTCCCTCAGCCATTCTTCCTAAGACTTGTTCTCCACACCCTTCACCAGCTTCTTTGCCTTTCTTTGGACACACTCCAGCACCTCAATGTTGTGAGGAGCCTAAAACTGAACACAGAATTAGAGGTGCAGCCGCACCAGTGCTGAGAACAGGGGGACAATCACTGCCCTAGTCCCACTGGCCACACTATTTCTGATACAAGCCAGGCTGCATTTGGCCTTCTTATCCATGTGGGCACACTGCTGGTTCATAGTCAACCAATACCCTCAGTTTCTTTCCTGACAGGCAGCTTTTCAGCCACTCTTCCCCAAGCCTGTAGCATTACAATTCTTACCAGATGACTTCAGTTGGCAGACGTCATCATGGAGAGCATCTAACATACACAATGAAGGACATTGTGGTATGACAAGGACAAGTCTGATCTGAGAGAGCACACATGAAGTTTTTGCTAAGACCAGTCTTCTTGACCACCAAATGCTTCTACACAGCGATGAGAAACCTAGCTCATGTGTTAGATGTGACTGCCATTCCACTTAAACACTGGACTAGCCATTGACATGCCTCTTGTCCAGCTGAGGACACTTGGTCCCAGACGAGCTCAAACTCACCTGTAACGTCCATTTGGCACAGCCACTGACAATTATGTACATGCAGGAAAAGATCAGCCATGTCTTCAACCTCCTTAACACTGAGCACTTGTCATAGTGTGTCCCTGTGCATGCAGTTTTCTATTTTAATTGAGCATTCATTATAATTTCTCATTACAGTGATTTGGATAGCAATTAGGCATCAAACATTACAGCTTCTTGGGCCATTTGTCAATAGTGTAATTTTATTAATTGGCCAAAGCACTGACTCTGTTACCTTGAATGTAATTCAAACTGCCAAGAAGCCAGTAGCATTGCTGTTGGTACAGCAAAAATATACAGCTCTGACAGGAAGTTAAAGGTAAGAATTAGAATTAATAGTTTATGTGTCTCCATAACACAGAGAAGCCCCAGTACCATCAGCATTCTTTACATATAAGAGATGAGACAGATGACTTGAACAATACTCAAGCTAAGTACATGCAGTAAGTGGGAGAGCAGCCTTTCATTTATAGGCAAGTCATTATTGTGACTTGCCACTGATGGAGACAGAAAACATTACATTTTGTTACAAAAAATGTGTGTCTTTTTATTAAAGTTTTCAGAAGAAAACATTTTTAGTGTTTTTCTTCAAAATTAAATTTCTCATTGAGAACCATCTTCCTTACCAAGAGAACTGACGAAAATTGCCAAGACCCAGCTGTGATCAGAGGCACTCTGTGCAGGGCTTATTTCAGGCAAAAGGAAGTCCCCAGTGGCAAAACCCTCCTGAAACAACTATAGGAGCACATTAACCATTAGATTCTAGTTTTTAAAGTTCTCAGTGTATTAAAATTCTACATTATTTTTCAAGGGAGATTGCAGAACTTCTTATAGTTAATAAAACCAAAGAGAGATTCAGACACATGAAGATTTGGTTAATCCAGAATCACAGAGTCCCAGAATCATTCTAGTTGGAAAAAACCTTTAAGATTATTGAGTCCAACCATTAACCTAACTCTACCATGTCCAGCATTAAATCATATTCCTAAGCATCACATCTAGACATCTTCTAAACACCTCCAAGGATGATGATTCAATCACTGCCCTGTGCAGGCTTTTCCAGTGCTTAATAACCCTTTCAAAAGTTTCTTCTAATACCTAATCTAAACCTCCCCTGATGCAACTTCAGACCATTTCCTCCTGTTGCTTGTTACCAGGGAGAAGAAACCAAACCCCACTTCACTGCTACTTGATATTCTACATTTAATTTTAAAGCTTTGATATACTCTTGAAAGCTCAACCAACAAGACCTATCACTGTGCTTTGAAATCACAGTTTTTTAGAAATAATACAAAAAAATAAGGAGATGTGTTTAAAAGCCATGCTTCATAGCAAGGCACTTACCAGGTTCCTTCATGCAATTAAAAAAATAATAATAACCTGAGTTATCAACAAGAAATCTATCTGCTAAAAGTTAATGAGGAACATCTGTTGGTCTACTGGGAGAGCCAGTGGAAAAATGGGTGGGAATTTCCAACTGCAACTATGCTGCCACTCCCACAATATTCAAGTCAACAGAAAAACCTGTCAGCAGAAGGTCAAAACCATTAGTAGATTTTTTTTTTTCATCTACAGAGAGACAGATCAGATACCTATAATTTCAGAGCCATTATCCAGGATTTTTCCAAAGTTCTCACATTAAACTACTTTCTCATGCAGAGCCTATCTTTTGGAGCTACGTTTTAAAGGCTTGTAAGACCAAAATGTATCCAGGATTGTAAGTGAGCAAGGGCTCAGATTCACAAAGTAATTCAATTTATAAAGCCTCTTAAAATTAGACAAGCCAAAACAATTGGCAATGTCCCATGGATTCATGATCCCAAGTTGCAAGGCACATTAAGGTAACACTCCTTCCAAGTGGGAAAAAATCCTCAGATTTGCCACTGGCTAAGGCTGTGCACACGAGCAAGTACTGCTGCTCAGCTGGTGCGTGGTGGTTCCTTAGATTACCATAATTTCATTGTGACTCTGAGTCCTAAGAAGTCATGATCTAAAGCAATTAACTTTCTAGATGAGTGATAATGCAAAATGCTTCCAGCCTACAAAGGCAGTCAACAGGTCATTTAATGTGAAGTTCTGCAAACATCTTCAGAAAATCTGACCTGAAAGACAACGTAGAGAAACTGTTTTAATGAATGAAGATGAGAAATGCTGATATGCTGTTTTTCATTATCATAATACTTTTGAGCCCTTTAAAAGCTTTATCGATCCACAATTTATACAAAATTTAGCTCTTCCAACCTGTAAACAAAGTTTTCATCTCGATTTCAAGTAGTATCGACTGTAGTGTGATTAAAACTAAAATAAGGAAAAATCTTTTAGTAGTTTTACAGTTTTATTTCTTACCAAGCTATTTGTTCAGGAGGCAAATAGCATCAGCAGATCCTGTTTCCAAGCATGACAATAGATTTCCCCAGTTCTGGGATGGCTGCTGAAGTTTTCATCTGTAAAGACAAGTCTGGGTTTAAAAATCTTGAAAATGCCTATGGCTTTCAAAGAAGAGTAGGCTTTTTTTTTAAGCAGACATACAATTCTTTTAACATTTTTGCATAATGTCATCTGTCATCATTGGCTCATATCCCTGCCTATCGATTATCATGGATATACCACAGTTCCCATCATCCTGTATTTCTGTGGATTATGGATCACCCTAAAACTGGATAAGTGTGAAGGTGAAGGATGCACAATGCACACAAGTTTTATAGGCACTGCTGGTAGCACCAACAATTACTGAGATGACTTGATTCATTCCATTTTAGGCTCCTAGTGTTGCAAAACTTCAGATAACTTAGTTCAACTCAGACATGACAGACACCTTTCTGAACTTGAAAATTGTTTGAAAACTGCAGCTATTTCCACAAACGACACCACAGCAAAGTATCTCCCTTGTCCATGTTAACACCCTGTGGTAACCCCTTTTTTTTTCAGAACCTGAATACCTGTGTGCTTTGGAGATACACATTGGCACTACAAAGGGGCTTGTCCCTGGTATAAATCTATGCCAAGGAACTATGACAACCATTGGAAAACTGCAGGTCACACACGATCAGTGGACTCTTCTGAGATCTCAGTCATTCCCTGAAGTTACATCCACAACACCAATGTTTCCAGTTGGAGCTAAAGAGATCTGACACTGTGATGCTGCTCCAGGTAACTACAAGCTGTTTCTGGTCTTTTTGGGGTACTTGAGATGCAAAAGAAAGTTGCTCTATGCTTTCAGCGTCCCTGGTGGAGATTATGGCAATAAGTTTCTGAGTTGGAAGTGAAGAAGGAACAAGAAGATAAGCACCACTGAAGAACATTAAACTGCAGAACTAACTGGAAACCTGAGGACAGCCTGTCATTTGTTTGGGGAGATGGAGAACATGGGGAGGCTAAAGCTTGATGCCAGTTGTGTATGAGGAAGCAGTGTGAGGAGCTGGTGAGAAAAGGGCCCTTGAATTAGGAATGGCTGGGAAAGACTATTGGAACACTGAAAACCTAAGGACTGAAGATGACGGAGCAAGAAGGCTGGGACTTCCTCAGCAAGAGAAATCTGAAGGAAACTGGATGTGGCTGGGCAAAGAGGTTAGGAAAATGTCAGTGTTCCTGTCCCAGTCTTGTCTGGATAGGCACAGTAAAAGTGGTTGTATCTTGAAAAATAAAGCAACATCAAACTCCCCTCCTGAACTGGGAGGAGAAATCATTGTTTTGGGACTCTGGCCATCCCTTGTCACCCTAAAATACCTGCAAGATCCACTAGCAACTTCTCCAGCCTGCCTCATAAAAAATAAACCTCTTGGTGTTTCCAGCAGGACAGCGGTAAGTAGCGATTATTAATTATGCTACTCTATTAATTGAAGTAACAGTGGCCAACACAGACTCCACCCCACTGGTTCTCCTGGGAGACACTATGATCCTGCATAATGAAGAGCCTATTTTGGCAGCCTACCTTTTTCTTATCTTTTTTTTCAATAAGGAAAAAAAAAAATTTAAAAAAAAAGAGAAAATACTTTAAACTGTGTTAAAGTAATCTCACAGTTGCAATCAGATATGAGGAAGTGCCAGAACCAAATTGCCTCTCCAGCCTTGATTCATCCTTTTTTGCATAGGGATTATCTTTAATAGCATGATCATGTACTTCTCCCTCCTGCAGAGCACAAAATGGACGGCACGGATGGTAGATCAGTGACTACAGCACCAGGAGGCTGCTGCCTGAAGATGGCTTATAACACGGGGGGGGGGAAAGGATTCAGGGGAAGATGCACTGTGGCATGGCTGTTCCCCAGGTGTGACCTGGAGTGCAGGTATCTCATCAGGGAAGGTGGTTAAGCTCACAATAGATCAGTGACTACAGCACCAGGAGGCTGCTGCCTGAAGATGGCTTATAACACGGGGGGGGGGAAAGGATTCAGGTGAAGATGCACTGTGGCATGGCTGTTCCCCAGGTGTGACCTGGAGTGCAGGTATCTCATCAGGGAAGGTGGTTATAGCTCACAATTTCTCTCTCTAAATCTGCTTCTGGGGCTTACCAGAAGAGGGAGGAAGGTTTCACCATTGTCCTTGAGAGTTGTATTTCTGCTGTTCAGCTCCTATGCAAAGCTAGGCAAGTAATTTAAACCAGCTCCTTCTTTCACAGTTATAAATTGTACAGCTTCATTTTCTGGGTCCCTGACTAGATGCTGTGGGGCTCTGAGCAGCAGAAGTGCTGAGCACTCACAGCAGACTATCACATAAAATACAACTCCGTACTGTGCAAAGTCAAACTCTAGCTCCCAGAAACTGGACTCTCAAATTCAGCAAAGGTTTCTGGCCTGCCACCATGCACTACCTGTGGAGTCAAGTTAATGCCATATCTCATCTGTTGGGCTGCTGTGAAAATAAATCCAGTATTTTTTTTTGTGAAATTCCCAGACAGCAGAGAGCTGAAAGCTGTAGGAAAGCCTAGAGAAAAATAATAATGTTGAATTCAGAACAGGAACTGGCAGGAGGGAGCAAGAGAGGACTCGAGGTCAGACAATAAATAACAGTAAGAAAATAAAATACTACTTATTCATTAAAGGAACATGGGTCACTGAAAGAGGTGAAAGAGGAAAGGAAGCAGCAGGGAGGGGGCAATGTGTAGATCTATAACTAAGAATTAGGCCCACTCATTACACCCAAATAACCAAATTAAGATTGCAAAAGTAACCTTAATTCTGCTATTCTTTTACTTTCAAGGTTTGACTTCACAGGTTAACTAATGCACTTTAGATGAAAGCTGATGTTTGGGTTGTCATTTGTCTGTGTGTATTATCTACAAACTTAATTTAAAGCATTTCATACTGAAAAGTCACTGAAATTTATCATTAAAGTGATGGGCATGGATTATGATACAAAAAATAGAAAATCATTTAGTCTAGCCCTCAACAAGCAATTGCAGTTCAAACTTCTCCTTTATTGTTCTTCCTAATAATGGAACTTGCCTTGTCACATGGGACACTTGAGGAATTGTATTTAAATTAAAAGGAAATAATTTGTTTAGAACCTAACATCATCGTGCTTAGGAAGACTGTACAACTCAGAAAAGAAAGTTTTGATTTTATTAAGAAAAGCAGTAGCTATAATAACTAGAGAGAATTATAACTTCATTACAAAATCTAGGTTTAAAATGGTGAGTAGATTAACAGGTTTATTGCTTCTCCTGTTTTCTATTTTTGCAGCAAATATCTGTATTATTGTTTCTTGCAGCTACTTTTGGCATCTAGCTTGGTAGTACTTGACTCTGCAGTTCTATTGACAGTAGTATTTTTTTCAGGATTTTTTGTTTTTTTGTCACATCATTAATATCTTCGTTCAAAGACCATATGTCTTTACTTCAAATAAATCATTCAAGCATACAGTAAACATCTTGTTGACCTCACCTACAAACAACCATTGACAGCTAGTAAAAGACTGAATGATTGCATAGCACCTGCCCTAAGAATATTTAGTTATATCTCATGTGCTATCAATTTTAACTCCTTTCCTAGATGCAGGGCATTAGTGCCTGAGCCCAGCAGTAGTGCTTTTTTGCAGACCTGTTAGATGTCATCACCCTTCAGTACTCAGATTTGTTTTGGCTTTTAAGCATTTCTTTAATTCCCTTTACAAGGAAACAAAATATGATCCTTCATAAAACTTTGGTTGTTATGATGAAACTGCATCTGCAATGAGAGGAAATTAATAGCAAATGTTTATCCAGACCACTGGTGTGTGTGGTGGTTTCCCTGCCTGCAGCCAGTTAAATCATTTCAGTTTCTATGGCCCATGGCTGTTAAATCTTGGCTCTTCAGTTAACATATACATATTAAGCATGTGTATATTCCCGTTGCCTGTTCCAGTTAATAGGTTATGAGATGTACCTTAACTCTCTTCAACTATGGCCAGACCTTCATTGAAGAAATGGTTGCTTCTTCTCTTCAGCTGTATTCTCAGTTTGCTCACCATTACCACTGGCTGAACAACTCCTGTAGGACAGGTTGGATAATTACCTGGAAATTGATGAGGGGATGCATCTTCCATGATTTTAGACAGCTGAAAACCACACATCAGGAATGCTTTAGGTATCTCCAAAACTCTTCAGAGCAAGAGTTAGAGCTGATGAAGTTCATTACTGATGTCTCATTCCAGCCTTAGAGGAACTTCACATTGATATCATGGGTTGTTTGAGACAAATCTAACACCAGAAAAAAAGCAAGGCACAAAAAAACACCCATTATTTTTTAAATTGTAGATGGGGGGTTTTCAACTTGGTTTCAAATTTTTTTATTGAAGTCAGCACTAGTTTGGGGTTAAAATGAAAACAATTTGCTAAAAAGGAGAAATCTGTTAGAGGGTGACCAGGGAATTATCTGTATACAGAATCATACAATATGCTGAGTTGGAAGGGACCCATCAGGATCATTGAGTCCAACTCCTGTCCCTGTGTAGGGCACCCCAAGAATCACACCGTGTACCTGAGAGCATCATCCAAACACTTCTTGAACTCAGGCAGGCTTGGTGCTGTGACCACTTCCCTGGGGAGCTTGTTCCAGTGCTCAACCACCCTCTGGGTGAAAAACCTTTCCCTGACACCCAACCTAAACCTCCCCTGATAGCATTCTGTACATTTTAAAAGCACAACACTTAATTTAGAACCTTATACTGGACAAAATTAATGGTATTGGAATGTGACAAACTCAATAATTAAATGAAATTTTAATCAGTTTTGTTTATGATATAAACACTGTTGCCTTCATGTCTTCTTCCCAATAGGTTACTTCTTTTGAAGTAGAGATACCTGAATCATTATCTAACACTCCCTTTTGCCACAATTTTTCACATCCAAGAAAACATCTAGCAACAAAGTACCTTAAAAGGATCAGGAGTGGAGCACTGATTTCACCAGTGAATGAGGCAAACTTCCACCCTGCTTTACCCTCTCTTACCTCTGCTCAGTTGGCATGGTTGAAATATTAGAGCCAATCTCATCAAAACAATCTGAACAGAAAGTCAGGATCCTTTCAAAGCCCAGAAATATTACTGGAAGTACAGAAAGCTCATCTTTGCAAAAATATTAGATCTCAAGTTTGCTTCCTGCAAAAAGGTTAAAGGGCCTACATCCAATTAATAGTATGTATCTACTTCAGTCCAAGACATAATTTACTTGTGACTATGCTTTATTGTATCCCAGTCCCTTCTAGACTGTAACTATTGTGGCTGTGTTTTTATTTTATCCTAAGCATGTCTTTGGTCTAAGTGTGATTATCTTCAGATGTGTATTTAGACACAGGAACAAATTTTTAATTTTTATGCATTTATTTAATAACAAATTTGAAAGGAGAGCTGCCTCAGCTAGAGAGTTTGTCTTCCTTTTAATTATTTTTCTCTTTTATAGAAAACACTATGAGGTTTGTAATTAAAGCTTCCATCAGTCCTCGGCTGTTTCTAAATGCAGGGCAGGCTTCTCTTAGTGGGAGTTTTACCTTCAGCTTCACTAGAGAGTAAGGACAGACCTGTAAAATGAGCTGTGGAATAAAATCTCACCTTGAAAAAAAAAAAAAATAATAAGCAGATGCAGATAAAGTACAAAGCAGCTTGTTCTTTAGCACTGAAAATCAACCTCAGGACTGCAAAACACCCTCTGAGACAGTTTTTCCCATTTCTGTGTCACTCTGTGCTTGGAGGGCTGAGCAGTGCAGTGTCCCACACCAGCAGCAGAGGACAACACCCTAAACCCTGCCTGAGGGGCCAAATATTGACTAATGGGACCAGGGTCCAGGGAATTCAGCTATTCCCAGGCTTCACTCACCACTTCATCCATATGGGAAGAAGTGACACTAAGGTAGACCCAGAGTCAGGATAGTTGGTGTGAAGGGAATAAGGGTGTCTTGACCTTGACTCTCCTTCTCATCTAAGGAACTCACAAAAAGGGGGTTTATGTCCCTGAGTTTCAACTCCCACCCTGAACAAATTCCAGAACTTTGTCCTGATCCCTTTGCTATTCAGAGGAGCATTTGCCAGCTTCAAATGCCAGGACTGGCTCCTGGAACATCTGGCTTCAGTGGACATTCAATTCCAGCAATAAACTCAGTGACATTCTGCAGATCTTCAGAAAATGACAGTGGAAGTAAAAATTCCCATCTGTTCCCACTGGCAGCTGTATTTCCAGGTAGTCTATTCCTTATTCTGTGTCATGCTTGTACGGAGAGGAGGCCAGACACAGCCTTGTTCTCACCTGCAGCCTTCAGAGCCAGCTTTGTAAGCTGCCAGACTGTAAGGAGGGAGGCCAAGTCATGACATTTAGATGAATATAGAAAGCTGAGGTATTTTTCACTTTCTACAGCATAGGGATTACTCGTTATCTAAATTCCCATGCCCTCTTCTCAAATCTTCATCTCCTGCCAGGAGAGAGGAAAAAGGATGATCCCAAAAGCAAGCCCTTATCCACAGAGATCCATTCCTCTCGTCCCACAGAGTTTCACAGGCCACTGTGAAGTTCACTGCAATGACACAGCCCTATGGCTCGTCCAGATCAATATTCCAGGTCTTTTTACATATTGTCTGTAGCGTCTCAAATAAGATAACAGGGTTTGTAAAAGCTACATGTGCTGAAAAAAAATACCATATATACACTGCATTCCTCTGACAGTTCCTCAGCTCCAACACTATAAGGACAGACATAAAAAGCAGGTATTCATGAACTGCAGCATTGAAATACTGTGTGGAAAGGAAACATGATAATCTCTAAATAACGTGCCAAAGGGAGGAATATTTTTATAACCCAAGAAAATGCTACAGTAAGTTTACATTTTACCACAAAGTCCACCTTGCCTATTTACTATGTGAGGTGATATATCACCTCCGTGTGAGCAATAAAGATAAACTGCATTTTAAGGCAGGACTATGAAAATTACAATGTGGATACAACAGTCCCTTCCCCTTGAAACATTCCATTTCTTCTTCTCATTTCACAAATAAACTAGAAATGGCAATCCTGGCAGCAATGCAGGCTTCTAAGAGATTGAGACTAAAGCAAGGGGAATTCTCTTCTCTCCCATGTCACCCATGTACTGCCTGTATTTCAGCAAATTATTTAAAAGATCCACTATTTCCCTAGAGACAATATGTAAAAATCTATACATCTTATACACCTTTGTGAAAGTGCACTTTGATTATCTCAAATGAACTATGTAAGTTCTGGGGTTTAGACTGAGTGGAGATCTTATAAATGTATAAATATCTGAAGGGTGGGTGTCAAGAAGGAAGGACCAGTCTCTTTTCAGTTGTGCCCTGTGATAGGACAAGGGACAATGGATGCAAACTAGAACACAGGAAATTCCACCTCAACATGAGGAAGAACTGCTTTACTGTGAGGGTTACAGAGCACTGGGACAGGCTGTCCAGAGAGGCTGTGGAGTCTCCTTCTCTGGAGACTTTCTGGACCTGTCTGGATGTGTTTCTGTGTGACCTGCCCTAGGTTCTGTGGTGGTCCTGCCCTGACAGGGGGGGCTGGACTCGATGATCTCCAGAGTTCCCTTCCAACCCCTAAAATTGTGTGATTCTATGTTTATCACATTCATGTATGATGGATATTTCGTAGTTATGGTCAAGAAAAAAGTCAGGCAATTTGCTATTTATGGCATGGTACTCCATGGTCAGAAATGGCAGCTGACAGAGTCTTGGTGGGTTTTGAAGACCATTTGAGGGAAGAGAGATGCACAAAGTCTTTTTATTTTTATATATATATTTATTTATATATATATATACACACACACATATATACAGAAAATTCTGTACAATAAATATAGCACAGCTTTATATTTTTTTCATATATTTTTCATGCATGGTTCTTGTGGGAATAGAGAAGAATGGTTATTAATTGTGCCTATTACACAAATGACAGGGTAGCTGCTGTCTGTGCCAGAACTGAACCTGCAACGCAGTGCCATCTGCTGCGCATGCAGGGAACAGGCAACACAGGGAAGGACGTGGAAGTCCTAAAAAAATCAGTGTTTCGTTTCCACAAAGCAGCGCCTGTGTTTGGCACTTGATTCCCTTCAGTGAGATAAATCACCCAGCGGTACCCTTGTCAGTTAGACAAGTGTCACCATCTCCTTTTGCAAAGAGCTATAAGGAGGCAAGCAGGTAACGTGAGTTGCCAAGATGACAGAGGGAATTGGTGTGGAAATCGGGATTGGGATTCAGGATCCTTGATTTACGAGGCTGCCCAGGAGCCACCCAGCAAGAGGGAGTGTGGGAGGAGCACAGGTCTCGGGTTTGGTGAGAGCACACGAGGTGGGAAAAACTGTGCTCAGTGCCACAAACCCTAAGGAACAGGGAGTGTTCAGTGAAAATAAGACATGGTAAACAGGAGGGTTTTTTACCTTTCCTGCCTGCGGAATTCACTGCCAAAGGACATCCCCAGGGCCAAGAACTTAGTAAAATTCATTAGATTTCCAGACAGAATTTTTCAGAGCAACCATTTTTACTGACAAATTAGGAAAGGATTAACAATTCCCTGCTTTCAAGTTTAAAACATTATGCGATGTGTAGAAAGAAGGACGACCTGAGATGTTGAATAAAGCAGATTGTCCTGCATCTGTGGGGAACCACCACCATCCTCTAAACCACCTAATCCTGGTTGGACCAAGAGGAGTCAGATCCCAAGATTTTGGGGATACAGAAATTTACTGGCTCTTGCAAGCAAGGGGGCTTTCTATTCTGCCACTGATTTCCCGTGTGATCTTGGGCAATACACTTAGGGCACAATTAGATGTGCTTACTGATCTGGTGTAACATGTTCCCCCCCAAAGGGGACCTCCTTCTTCTTTCCCCTGCAATGCATGGTGTCAGGAGCTCTTTCTCTCCTTTTGGTGAGCCATGTCATCTCACCAAGCCTTCAGAAATCCTTCTGATAGGATTCCAGAGGGAAGAAGGAATCAGAAGGAACCTTTTAAGCAGAAATGTACTTGCATATTCAAGCTACAATTTAATGACACAGTACGAGCCATTCTGACAGCTCATTGCCACCAAAACAGTGAATTCCCTTCTCTTCCTCAACATTTCCTCATCCTTCCTCACTGCTGTCATTCATTTGGCTCTTTTTCTGGTGTCACTGACCCCTTTGAGCCAGTTCAACTCACTAACCCAGCAGAAAATAAACTGGTGTCAAAGGAGTGGGAATTTGCAGCTGGGAAAGGGAAAGAAGGAGTAAAGTGATGGGAAATTGCCTCTTCTTTTCATCAGTCATCAGCTCAGCACATCATCTCACAAAACCAAGCCCAAACTGTCACAGCTAATGACCATCAGAGGGCCTGCTTCATGAAAACAGGAACATAAAATAACTTATATAGGTTTCCTGATTTCTCCCATTTCCTTTTACTATGTAAGATTTAAAGATACCAGAAAAGTGGTCTTGAAAATACAATGACAAGTGACCAAATTCAGGTCTATTCTAACAATCTGTTGATGGAGCCTACATCTCCATCTTGATCAGACAGACAGCTGAGATGAGGCTATGAAGTATATTGCAATAAACTGCTAAAAATAAGCATCAGTGAATAAATGGTTCCTCACCCTTTGCATTAGTAGAATTGAATAGCTAGTTTGTAAGAGAAAGAGACACAGACAAGGGTATAAGAAAAAAAGTCTCTGTGGCAACTTTCCTATATAATGTAAGTTACCTAATATATACCCATCAATGCCTCTTAACCCCAAATGTAATTTATATCCCTTTTTATACTGTGACTGCATTTGACCTGCAGTTTCATGAGGATTGTTGCCTGCTCTGACAAGGTAAACTTTTAGGAGGAGGCACCAGTGGCAACACTCCTGCTGACTTCAGTAAAACCAGAATGTCACCCAAGGCACTTAAATGCCCAAGCACCAGTAGCTCCTTTAGGAGTAAAGAAGACATGGAGGTTTCTACTAGTTAAATAATTAACCATGATCAGAAGAGAAAGTTCATCTGTTTTTACACAAATAAGATAAATTCTTAGGCCTCGAATCTGAATTTTCTTTAGTCTGGCCTAATCTTTAATATCTCTTTTAGAGAATGACAATATTTTTCAGGAAGGAATAATGGGTTCCTGTCTGCAATTTTTAAAAAATAAACTTACAGCTCCAAAATAAAGACATGGGTGTAACATTGTAAGTTACCTGCTGTTGTAGCTAAGTGTCCTACACAGGGGCTGCCCCACAGCCATGTTAAGTACAGCCCTGGGCAAAGCCAGACATTGACACATGTTGTGACAGCTTTCATGGCAGACAAAAAGAAGAAAAGAAGACTGGCAGGTTGTGAGGTGCTAACCTGTACTTCTCTGGAGGTTATGTGGACATTGGGATCCATGAAATAACATCAGAAATCTCAAAGAAGCCTTCTTTGGTGTTTTTTATCTACTTCCTCTTCCAGCTTGGACCAGCACGAGCAGTTGAGGAGCAGAGCTTAGAGTTTTGGGGAAAAACGTTAGGTTGGGTTTTATTATGAGTAATAATATTTACAGTATAATAATGCCTGGAGGCCAACAAGATTGGGATCCATTGTAGTAAATGAGAACCACTTGTCTTCAAGTAATTAAATAATTAAATATTTTCTAGATCTTCTTAAAATTCTTATCTACACATAAAACAACCAAAGCTCCTCCAGTATTGGGGTAAACGAGAGGGAAATTTCTTCTGCAGACAACTCAGTGGCTGCCCTCGGGACCTTCACCACTGTCACGTGGCTCCCTCATGGTAACCTTCTCATCCTCCTAGGCCCTTAGAAAAACACTTTCCTGGCCAAGCCAGTCATACTGATACAAAACCGGGGTGTAGACCAGAGCAGAGATAGGGAAACTTCACTAAACAGGTGTGGCTCATTATTAGACACTTCATGCTTTCTATTTTTACCTTAATCTCTTTGCTCTTCCCTCAGGGCTTGTATAGTCTAGAAAAGATTTATTTTAAAACTTATTAGCTCAAGTATTTGAGCTAATATATTTAAAATCCCTGGGTTCAGATCCTCACTCAATCTGTGGCTACTTTCATCTCCCCAGGCAAGGTGCAGGAGTCCCTTTTTCACCACCAGGACTTTTTAGAGGACTAGGGTGTCCTAACGTTTCCCTTGACTCCTTCACCTAATTATGCCACTTTTTCATCAGTTGACAGAAAATATCTTGTGCTGCTTATTCCAGGACTTGAACAGGTGTTAATTAAAACATTTTAGCTAGCACATTTTAAAATTACACCTTTCATCCTAGGGCTTAGGTACAGGAGCAAGTTCCTGCAAGGCAGCTGAGTAGCTGCACAGGCACTATCAGCCTGCTGCCTTCACCCTCTGCTTGCCTCTCTGGCCCTAATCTCTACACACATAAAATCCATAAACCAACAACATATTTTCTAAGGAAAGCAATTATTTAAATGCTCCCCAACAAAATCTCAATCCCATTTCAATTAACACACTTGAAACCGGCATTAATGTTACCCCCTTAGCCCCATATCATTTTAAAAGTGCAAAGGCAGAGTTTGAAGAATTGGTTATTTGCCACAGAGAGAATAACGGCACATCTGCCACCTTGATCATTGTGCTTGTATTATTATCAGCTTCTGTCTGAGTGCCAAGTAATTTAATCAAACTTGAGAGAAGAAATAATAAGGTTTCAGTTGAACAATGGCGTGGCCCTTTGAAAAGGCAGAGATTTGCTCTAGGGTACACTAAAAGGAGAAAGGTCTATAAACAAAGGGTAACACTGTGAAAAATGTATCTGTCAAATCTAGCTACTTTTTTTTTTTTCTACTTGCAAATAATTCTCCAGCAGACTTCAACTACTACAAATGTACTCATCTTCAACAGATATGCTATGCAACACATGGCTTACTTAGAGATTGTTGTAAATTCATTCACTTGCATATTTATAGCTTCCTTTTTTCTGCTCTGTGATAGGTTCCCAGTGCATTACTTTGTTTCTCTGCTTAAACTGGACAGTTGAAAGGAAAACACAGAATTGTCTTGAAGAAAGAAGATTTAAAAAAAAAAAAAAAAGAAATATGGGGAAAGAAAAGAAAGCAAGCTGAGGAAATGCTAAAATGTGTGAAAACTTTCCTTGTCTTTTACAGTGTCAGGAAGATCGTTGTATCTGGTTTTGCTGCCAGATTGTTTAAACTATTGATGGAGGAAGAGAAAGGATAAGTCATATTTACTGACTGCCGGGAAAACTGTTCAGCCAATGTAAATTCTTTGCAGGTAAGTGCATGTCCATGTGCCGTGTTGTTTGCAAAGGGTGCAGTCCCTTATCCTTGGCCCTTTTGTTTAAGCAAATGCTTGAGTGCCAAGCCTTTGGCCAGAGACATCTGGAAGCTGCTGCCTGTCCTCCTTACAGCACACACTTCTGTAGCTAAAGTCAGCTGCCTTTCTTTTATCTGATGCTATCAGTGGGCAAGAGCTGTATGCCTAAACCAGTGGCTTCTTTTCTTGCTTCCTAGACCTTCTTTGTTTCTGCAGTTCTCCACATAATACAGACCTCAAGCTCCCAGAACATACTACCCTAGATTGTAGATCTGCACAAGCAGGGGACAATAATGTGTTGATACTAGTGGAGAGGGAATACAGGTTGCTAATCATAGAGGGGTAGGCACTGTTGACAAACACCCAGGCCAGAGTCTATCTGTACTCAGAAGAGCTTCCTCTGAAACAGACTGGCACCCCAAGAGCTCTGAACAATTAATTTATAAAGGTAGTGATTGTAAAAGCTTTCTGCCTTTGCAGGATGGCATGGCTGTCCCAGGCAGGTGACCCAGCAACAATCAGCTTTTGCATCCCTATTTTTTCCCCTTGCTCCTTTGATGGCATGGGTTATTAGAGTGGGATATGCTTTATGGGGGTAAGAAAGCCAAATCCCAAAGTGAAAATGCTTTCAGATGATCTGAAGACAGCAATATGAAGGTTAGAGTTTATATGACTGTTTACAAGAATGTTGTTATTACCGTGCTATAAAACAGAAAGGAATGTGACCAGACTAGTACAGAACATCAAAAGAATTGTAGAGTCATTTTAATGAATTACTAGAAACTAAGTCAGGTTCTGCTGTTTCGAGGCTGTATGGTTCTACTCTGTGCAATGGATTTAAGTCACTTAGCAACCTTTGTACAAGCTGTAGCATGTTAGGGCATGTTCCCAGCTGGTGTTTAACACTATCAGCATCCCCAGGTGGACAGCCTGTACTTTCCATATTTTAAAATGTAAGAAAAGACAAGTAGAGATCCACTTTTCTGCTGCCTCTGACCTTGTGTGGACAGTGACATCTGAGTAAGAAAAGTGAAAAGTGGGGTTTATGGGTGCCTGTTCAGAACAACAGATTTTCAAACTCTACATGGGAAAATAGAGGAACAATCAAGATGGGAAAATAAAGCCTATGGGGATTTGGTACAGATCACACAGCTACAAGGAACAGGAGGCTTAAGTAGCATATTGGAAAGCTACCAAAATTTTATTGTCACCATATATATCACAGTATATAATATTTAGCAAGAAAACTAAAGACATTTTCAAAGTTAATAGAAGTTCATCTAACAGTTATTGTTGTCTTAGAAAAATCTCTGCCATGTTTGTAACGTGTCATTTGCCAATATTTTTGGGTTCCTTTTGTTTCCTAGGAATAATTCTTTTTTTATGATACCAAAATGTTGCCTACTTATCAGGCAGACAATGCACCTCAGAAGCCCCACAGATCTTTTTATTTAATCTAAAATATCCATGATGGTATTTCAATCAAAATGCACCATTCAGTACTACCCTGGGTTCTTAAGCTGATCCTATAACCAGTTTTCAGAGCAGTCTTGGACCAGGCCCTGAGAGAGGTTGTAGAATCCGTTTAAGTACAAATCCTCATGTAAATATATTAATGAACTAAAGGATACTGAAATGCAACATCAGTGAGATAATGGCATTTGACACAATGTAGAATATTTTGTTTCACTGAAGATAACACTCTATTACATCAACGAGTTTGTATGAGTCTAAGATGGCACAATGACCCTTTGGAAATTTAGGACTAGTCTATTATTTAATAGTTATTTTGTAGGTTTTAAACTTCAAGTAGCATCCAGATTTGTGTCAAACATGTGCTGTTAAATTTTCAAGAGAGGTTTTAGTACACCCGTGGATGTTGTAGTTGGTGGGCTTCAGAAGGAGATTACCATGCTCCCTAGGATACAGAACTTCACCAGTGAGGGATCTTCTGGAAGCTGAAGAGGGGTATTCATGTAGTTTGTCCAGTATTGCATGAGCTATCATGAACTCACTCACTGGGTCTTCTATATGTGGCATGGAAATGTCTTACTTCAAAGGAACCTGAGAGCTTACAAAAACAAGCCACCAACTCCTACCACTAGTCTGTCATGCTCTGAAGAAAAATGTGTGGCAATTCAACTTCTCTATGTCACTGCACTGTAAATAAAAAAGCATTCAAGAATGAAACTACTAGGGAAA
>NW_009970726.1:11930763-11935764 GCF_000747805.2 Chaetura pelagica | reverse complement strand
GAAAGAGGAGGTGGTTGCATTACCCATGCTGGCTTTTGCCACCTACTTCTATCAACATTTTAATTTGCCAGTAAAATACCAGGACTCACATTCCCCATTTTGTCCTTTTTAAAGGGAAACAATGAGTGTGAATCATAAAAATACACCATATTTG
This sequence comes from Chaetura pelagica, assembly GCF_000747805.2. Lineage (NCBI taxonomy): Eukaryota > Metazoa > Chordata > Aves > Apodiformes > Apodidae > Chaetura > Chaetura pelagica. Next base: position 11,935,610 of record NW_009970726.1, on the reverse strand, counting down.
TGAATGTGCTTTTACTCCACCCCTTACTTCTTGCTGAGATAGGCACTTACCCACCCTTCCCTTTGAAGGCAGCTGGCTGTGTTATTGCTCAGATAAGCACACATCTGCACTCCTGAGGTTCCCTGACAGGTCAGAAGAGAAAATATCAGTTAAGGTGTCTCTAAAATAAAATATGGGGGGAAAAAGCCATCCCTGGGGCTACCTTAAGCCTTCTATTCTCTATCATGTCACCAGCTACGACCTAGTTGCTAATGTTGCTGATCACTGTTGGGTGGGATGGGCTATGATGGGAAGCAGGGGTACCCAGATGACAGGAGTAGAGACTTGCTGGTACTGAAACATTTTGCTATGGCTCTCATTTATAACTCTCTTGGGTCTCTTGAGATTTCAAGTTATCACCAGGGAGATGAGATGATAGTTGTTTTTTTCATTTAAAAGCATCCAAAACAATTCAGTAGTCTCCAGTGAAGTGTCTGGAATAGACTGTCCATGAAGATCTCAAAGATACATTAAAATATAACTCATGCACTGTTTAAGCAATTTATCAAATGGAGACAAGCTAATGTGTGGTGCTCCTTGGAATATATCTGCCATTGTATTATATAGCTGGGTTATATGGTTTATAGCAAATTAAATTTGACATTGTCATAGCCAAATATTTATGTTATTAATAGTTGTATTTAGGACCATGGCATTATCACAAACGCCCCACAGGCATTTCAAATATCCAGTCTCCTACTTTTAAATAAGTATGTATTTGATCAGTGCCTGCTCTGAGTGGTCTTTTTATTCACACACCAGTGTGTGAAGGGAAAAATTTCTTTTCTGTCCCTTGCTTATGTGCCTCTCTTTGACCCAAAAATCACCTCAAACAGACACCTAGGTTTCTTTCATTATGTTCTTCCAACAGTACACAAGAAATAAAAGCTTCTAACTGTGAAAATCTGTCCTGAGAAGCTGCTAGAAATGCAATTCTCCCTGACATTTGCAGCTGTCTCCACTGAGAAAAGTTTCTACAGTGGTTTTGACCTTCTGAAGTCCAGAAGCAAAAATCTCACCACTCTGTCAACTTGATGTTGTATCATCCGAGTGCAATAGCCCTGTTTTCTGCTGAAAAGCCCTGCCCCTGCCTTGCTGCATGAGAAGTATCAGCTGCCTGGTTTAAAAAGTTCATCATTTAAATAAATAAATTCTGTACATATGAAGTGTATAATTGAAAAAACACATTAAGGTTCATATTTACATCCATAAAAGCAAGGATTTAAGTAGTTTTAGCTAAATATTACGTCTTAGTGCACACATGAGCCTATACAGGACAGTCTTGATGCGAATTGTCACCTTATTCCAGATCCAAGAACCAATATCAAGATATGTGCTCTTAGACCTGCCATAGCTCAGGCACTGAGTATCCAGCTCACAAGGGGGGCTTCTGCCTTGTTCTCCACCACAGCTAGGCCTAGGTTTCCTACTGCCCTATGTTCTAGACTTGCTTTTTACTCTTTGACATTGCATGCCAGATGTCCTGGTTTGTGGCCCAGTACAAAAAGGCACTGGCAAGAGAGCAAAGGGGGGGTGATGTTCTGCCCCCACAGAGAGCAGGGCAGAAGTGTCTGGAGGACCCCTATCCCATCATACAACCTGATACAAAGCTTAATATTTGAAGAAAACCTCCTAGTCCCACCAAGGTGTGGGGCTTGCACATTGGGACAGAAGAATTGTTGCCAGATCTACCCACTGTATGTAATGCCAGTGGACACAGGTGGCGTAGGAAGATGCTGTGCAATTACAGGAAGTAATCAGCTACCCCTGCCCCAAGCAGGATTTTCAGATTTTCATTGCACTGCCTTCTCTTCACTACTTTTGGCCAAGGAAGACAGACTAGCTGTACATGGGCCTCTGGCTCAAGGCAGAGATCCACAATAGGCCCACAAAAGACGTGTATCTTTGGTTTCAGATGTCCAGAAATCAGCCTTTCTGTAATGTGTAGAGATAGCAGAGCAGCAGGTATTCTGGATGGGATGTGGGGTGTCATGGCAGTCTCAGAATGGGTTAGCATAAACCTTCAGAAACAACTGTAAATCCATAAAGGGCAAATTTCAAAACTTAGAAACTCTTTCGCATGAACGTCCAAGTGCCTGAGTCATGGAGCTTATCATTAACAACTGGATAAAATCTTAACTGAGAAATTTGCTGCAGTAAATTTGACTTAAATTCTTAGTGTCCTCAGGTGGCAACACCAAATCCTAAACATTATCTAATTTGAATGTATTATACCTAGTCTATTCCCCAGCTAGCTGTGAGCAATACCCAACAGAGTATCTAGGTAGACTTTCTTTTTCAGAGCTGACAAATGTCCAGGATCCACCTCTGTGTCCAGAAGAAGGGCTCAGCTTGCTTCCTATGCAATGAGCCACACACCAGACTCCTCTGGAGAGTATACCAGGTCATGTAGACTTAAGATGCTTCTTGCATTTGAACACAAGTCCCAGAAAGCTAGTCTTGGCCTGTTCCATGCATGAGTCTTGGGAGAGGTGTGAGAAAATGATGCCTGGAGCCCAAAAGGAGGGAGAAGGAGTGGGACCCTTGGGCAATGCAGGAGGCAGCTGGAATTCCAGGATGTGCTGGCCTGCACTGCACAGTGAAAACCCAAACCAGCTTCAGGTCACTGGAAGCTACAGAGATTGGCAAAGGGCCTTTCCGCCCCTGAAACTAGCTCCTCTGCTGGGTCCCTAGGGTCTGCAGCAGAGGTTCCAGGTGTATAAAGAAATCTCCGGGAAAGAGGCTTCCCCGGCTTTTTTTTTTTATTTACTGCAGACATTTTGCAAAGCTCTGCATGAAAACACCTGCCCCACACAACCACAAATATTGGAGCAGTAGAGCAATTTTTCTGCCACCCACATAAGATAAGGAATCAGGAGACACAAAGCCTCATTATACCCAAACAAAAAACTTACAAGCCAAAACAGAAGTGTTAAGAGTAAAACAGTGAAAAAGTAGCTGAAGAAATTACTTATTGTGCAATCAAATTAAAATTTAATTCCAGGGTGTATTTTGCTATTTAACGTATCTGCCAAGTGAAATTCATGCTCAAGTCACATTTTGAAACTCGTAAAATCACCATCACCATCATAACCATCATCTCAACTAAATCCCACCGTGACTACATTAAAACAGCTTCCCAGCCTTCGATGTATTAGCCTGAGTTTACATTCAGCATAAAGAGAGCAGAATTGGCCTTTCTTTTAACTTCCTGCATACCAGAGGATGTGAAGGGAGTCTGCAGCTGAGCTAGACCCAACCAAGCATATACCTCATCTCAAGAGCAAGTCTGAAGACAAGTCAGCTCCACAACAGCATCAACTCTCTCCCTTCCTCCTGGTCCTGAGAGGACTGAGAGGTGTGAAATGAGAGGTAGTGGTGAGAGTTCACATGGCTTTACCCATTTTTCAAGTACATATTAGTTTTGTCTTTGTTCACACAGTTCTTTGCCTTGAAAGCAAATTCCCAGGGACGGACATCCCAGTAAGAAGGTGGAGACAGCAGAGATTTTCACAACCTGCAGGGCCATGCTTCTTTCTTGGAGGTGTGTTATTCTTAGAGTAGACAATAGGTTAAGTACTGCACTAACAAGGGGACAGCATCCAGTGCTCCTACCTTGGTTGACAACTAATACCTTCAGACTGGCATCTGTATTGAGGTCAGATGCTATGGGACCACTTACCCACAGCCCAGGGAAGCAGGTTTCTGGGAAAAGAGGGCTTGACACTAGGGAAGGGTTGAGTGTGGCAGCCTTTTGACAGTTTCCACTTCTCCTGTAATTGTCCTGTAACTATCAAAACCTCTGAGAAAGCTCTGAAATACTTTTTAAATTGGGCTAGTCAGAAGGTCAGGCAACTACCTTCCTAGTTGCAGAACTTTTCCAAAATATCCCAGTGCCCAGAGCCTCCTTTTTGTAGAGAACAAACACGTACCTGGATGCCTATTCACTTTTTAGGCTCCAGAGTCATAGCTCAAGTATGTTGACAATCAAGTCTCCTGCTCATCAAAGATGAAATTTGATCCATCCTTCAAATCCATCCCTTTTTTTTCCTCAAATCAATAAACACACTTCTCTTTTTCATTTACTTTTATGCAGAATCATAGAAAACAAGCCTAACCATGATTTTTAAAACCATCTAATGCACATACCTCACCTGCTTTCCCAGGCAAACCTGGAATCAAATATATCTAGCTTGTTCCTGACAGCAGCAGCAGCCAGAAAAGCCAGCAGTGTGCTCTGAAAAGAACGCCGCGGAGAAAAACGGATTCTTGCTCTTGCCCTTTTTTAATTTGTAGTTCACTCCCCTGTTGCTGTAAATGATGACCTGAAAGGGCTGAATCATTCAAAACATCCTCTTAAGGCACCATTGATTTTGAGCACGATCTCCAGAACAGTTTGCTAAGGAAGCACCACAGTATCATTCCCAGGATTAATAATGTGCGATGCTGAAGTACAGGGGCCATCAAAGAGGGACTTCAGCTTGGCAGCTCTGCCTCTAAATAATCCTCTCCAGGGACTCCTGAAAGTCAACAGAGAGCTCTGCATTACACCATGGGCTTGGGACCATGATGAAAGGTGCTCTAAAAGAGTCAACTGCAAGGTCAATGTGTTTTACACCCACATGTCGAAAAATAAGTAAGCATCAGTGTCCAATTTAGTTGTCATCGCAGAGTGGGACTCCAAGGCAAAGGAATGCTATAAGCTTGTAAGGACCACTCTTCTCTCCTTCCCTTTGATGTGAGCCAAGGTAATGGAGATTCTGCCAAGGTGTGACTAATTCCTTGTTACAATGTTGCATAATTTTCAT
>NW_009970726.1:11925210-11930720 GCF_000747805.2 Chaetura pelagica | reverse complement strand
CCCCTGACATTTTCCACAGAACACAACGAGCAGTACAAAGCAGGTTTTATTAACAGACGGTGAAAGCTCAATTTAAAAAGTACTGTGGGCATTAAAGGAGATTGTTTTATGTCTTTGACATGAATACTCAAGCTAGATGAACTATCAGGAGTTTGGTTTAAGTGAGATTAATGCTTAGTACTTGGAATCCATCCAAACTGATTAAATCTGATTGAGTAAGAGAGCACAACTTTCTATATCAATTTCAAAGTGATATGATTAGGCTGTATATGTACTATCTGAAAACGTAAATATAAACAGAAGGGAAGTGAAAAATACCCTTCCCAAGATTCAAATGAGAAAAAAAAATAAAACCAAAACAAAATTTAAAAAATGTATAAAACACTTAAAATTTAGTTGACTTGAAATAATTGAATAAGAAATGTATTAATGGCATATTGAATGTGTTACAGGAAAAACAAGCCTGTATTCTGCCCTGCTGAGAGACCCATTTATTTCCTTTGAAGTCAGTTGAAGGGTATAAGTTCAGGTGAAGAGAACTTGACTCCAGATCATTTCATCAAGGAAGGTCAGGAAAATATGGAACTTTTCAGGTTGTTTGCAGGCACAGCACAGATCTGCAGCGAGAAGTCTCAACTAGGAACCATTTGTAATTACTTAAAAGCACACTTTCTATGTCATAAAGAATTGACTTATTTTATATCTATTTTCATGTATATTCAACCGTTTTGCCAAGCATCCCTTTACATACCACCCAGAGAGAAACTGGGCTCCAAATTCAGGTACCTGTATGTTGGTGCCTACCTGTAAACTTTATGTCTTTTGTGTCTCAGCTTAGACAATGGAGATATGATCAATGCAGGCAATGAAGCCCACAGACCCCCCCATCACCTTTGCACTTCTAGGTGCTAGTTGGTTGGTCAAATCCATATGTTAACACCTCCACCTCATTGCCTATATGTATACAAAGGATAAAAGACTATCTCCTAGAAAAATAACTGAAAAAAAATAAAAATTAGAAAGATCTTCCCTTTTCATGCTGTAGGAAAGGGAGCTTGGAAACATTACAGAAAAATATGTCTTTGAACATGGCATTGAGGAAGATCACTGCTGAAATGCTAGATCCACTTCTACAGTCTGCACTGAGACAACTGGAGAAGGTTCAGAGCAGGACCATAAAAATAATTAAAGGGATCAGAAATCTGACTAACACAAAAGGACTTAGGAAGCCCAAAGGGTTTCACTTGGCAAAGTAGAAGTTAAGAGATGAATCAGGGTCTATAAACCTATAGCTTTTAGAAGGAGAAGACTTTCAGAAGACAATAGCATAATATGAATACCTGCCAATGTCTAATATAAAAAACAAAGTAATTCCAAGTCTGGCCTTACTATCTGGGTCTTAAGATTATATAATTGGTAAGAAGCAGTTCTGAAGTTAGCACAGAGAGCAGCTCTACTCTTATGACCTGAGTGACTGAGTAGCAGCCTGGTGGCCAGAACCTCTGGGGCTGCTTAGAGAAGAGGGACTTCTGCCTTCCCCCTGAGATGTTGCATCTGTTCCCAGACATGCTGCCTCTAGGACACAAGGGGCAAAGCAGACAATGCCTCTAGAATCATCACCAGCAGAGCTAACATATTGTTCTTCCTGCACTTAGATCTTCACTGGTTTCCATTGTATTCCCTGTTGAAAATAACGTTCTCCCTTTTAAGTGCATGTGTGGATGCCACTTACAGGCTTGCCCTAACTGCTGCAATGGACAGAAAGTTGCAATTGGGTTACTGAAGTTTTACAAGCTACCCTCAATCAGCTGAGACATGATAACTGTATAAGTTACACACCTATATATACATACATATTTATGTGTGTGTGTGTCTTTATCCATAAAAATGTTGTATTAGAAGTACTAAATAACACGTGTTCATTTAAACTAGCACCATGAAACCAAACACACATGGTGTTTTCTCCTAGTTTACTTCACATTTGCTGTGCATGGAGAGGGGAACATATCAAGCTCCAGTCCCTTGCCTGTCCAACCATGTTTCACAAAAAGCTTTCCTGGGCCTTGATGTGAAGGAATTGCACATGAAGATATGGGAGAAAGTTTGGGATGGGCATGTCATTCATGTTATACTATGCAAGGCATCCAAAACCTTTGGGAATTGCCAGAGGAAACTATCTCAAACCTCATCTACAAAAGTAAGTAAATTCCCACACACAACCTATACAAATGGATGGTGAAGAAAAAAAAAAAACAAAAGTGAGAAAACACCATTTTACCCAGCTTTTAATCTGTTATGACTTTGCAAATTGTGCTGAAATAATTTCCACTACCTCCACTGCTTGTCTCCTCTCCCAGAGGAAAGCAAATCTCCTTCATAGGGCCAGTCCTGCCAGCAGGACTTGCCAGGGTGGGGAAAACTGTTTCAAAGCAGATGCAGCCAAGGGGTTGGGATCTCAGCCAGAAACCTGGGCATGGCCTCTTTTTAGAAGCAACAGCTTTCATTTTAGCACTGATGGGCAGCACTCCTTCAAGCTGTTCACTGATAGCCAAGGTCAGGGCATTGCTCGCCATTGGGCCTTTGCTCAGTTTATTCCCTGCTTTAAAAAAAGATGGGGAGAAAGACAAAAAAAGAGCTGTTTGCCAGCTGTTTGGATTTTGATGTGAATTCTTCATGGAACAGCTCAGAATACTTAAATGCTGGTAACCATAACTGAGGAGACAGAGTAGGAGCCAAAGTGTAGGCTCAGTGGTCAGAAGCTGATGCATCTCCCAGCTCTACAGTTTATCAAATATTTATTATCCAGTAGGTACAGCATGAATTAAACAGGTAGAGAAACAGATACCCTGATCTGGTACGGAGGCACACCTGGACATCTCCGCGAAGTTAGATAGATGGGGAGGGTTAAAGGCAATATAATGAGTCAGAAGTTTTATGCAAGCAGAAGAGGTTTCTGTTTGACGGTGTTGTTTAATAGGCAAGAGGCAGTTGAGGAATGCAGTATAGTGCCATGGTTTCTTAACAAAAAAAAAAAAAAAAAAAAAAGAATAACAAATGCTGAAAAACTCTGCCAAACAACAAAGCTTACATTTTATACACGCTCATCAATTTAACCCTAAAACCTTAAAAGCCTCAGGGTGATCCCAACGCCTTTAATACCAAAGGCCCTAACTATGCCACAGATCAAGCACCAAGCCCAAGCCTGCTTTGTCTAGAAAGATGAAAGCACACTCAAACAGGTGAAGGCTTCTTTGGAATCATCACCTGCAATTAAGCAAAGGAAAACTAAGAGGAGAAGAGGTAAGCTGAACTTGCTTTAAAAAGACACCACGGGAGCAGGTGGATGCTTGCTAAGGATAGCTGTGGTGTCTGCTGTCATTCTTTCACCAAATGATGTGCATTCACTGGGATTTCCTGCATGTTAACAACAGATCACTTGGTGGGAAAGTTGGGTGGGTGCTGCGAGAGCAAAGAGCAACCTTTTTGTTGTTGTTGTTGTTGCATATCATTTTGGGAAGACTGTTTTTGCCAAACTGCTATGGTCAGAAATACTTGGGTTCTGTCTGAATAAAGCAGTGCCACAGGAAATTTAATTTTGGTATATTAATAATAATTTATCATTCTTCATTGCCTTAAAGCCAATTATTTTCAAACAAATAAACAGTTTAAAGAGAAGTCTGTAAAAAATTGATATTTTCCTTCAAAACCCAGCTCCTACAGTCACACTATTTAAATTATTATTTTTGGAAGAGAGGACAGGTTTAGCCATTGCTGCCCAGAAGAAAATCTGGCAAATGTAAGTAAAGGAATAAACACTAGAATGCAAATTTCAACAGGATTGTAGGGGTTTTTACTACTGTTGTATAAATATTGCAAGTTGCAATAAAACAAAAATTGCATGTAAGAAGGGAGAAAGGAAAGAGAGTGAGTGACTTACACTCTCATGTTCAGATCTTTGTGGCTGTAACCACCTTTGTGTTCTGCATATGAAAAGCACTTTACACAGTCCCTGGGGACAGATACTGGGTAAGCTGATAATACTATTAACAATAATAACAATTAAGTTAATAACGGTCATAGTAAAATCCATGATAGCATTTTTGGTGTTGTTAATAATTTTAAAGCTTTGTGGAACGACACTATCCATGTGACTTAACTAATTCCATACAGACATTTAGAATCTACCTAAAATTCAAGGAATCACTGGCTCCTCTACCATTCCCATCAACATCTTCCTCCTGTCACACACCTACCACAAAATCTATAAAATGAACATGTAAGACTGAAGGGTGAGAAAATTCTTCTCTTCCAACTCAGCATTTGCAAAAACTTTGTTATTGACCACCAATAAAACCCTCCCTCTTAACCCACTTTGCCTTCTAATCAATACCCAAGGGGAGCTCTGGGAAAGAGCAAATCTGAGCAGCAACCCATGAAGTTCACCATCTCCTCCATTTCTGACCAGGAAAAAGGCCAACTGCAGCTAACATCACCCCTGCGGAACACCAGGCAACCCACCTGGGGTAAGTAACTGGGTTCCTATGATTATTCAGGCAACCCAGGACCTCTGCTCCCAGGCAGGTGCTGGTAGAGCAGCATGAGCAGAAATAAATGACATACACAGGGTTCAGCCTGAAGAGAAAATGCTACAGAAAAATATGATCAGCAGAAAGGAGCAAGTCATGGTACCAAGTGGCCTAAAACATGCCCATGTGGGTTTGAGGCAGGTGGAACAGGAGAGGAGGAAGAGATGTGTTTAAATTATAGGCCTTAAGGAATGAGTCTGATCTGTACAGGGACAGCACAATACAGACAATCTGAATAAAACTTTCAGATGGGGATTATACAAAGGGAAAATCAATACAGTCAAAATACATAAGTAGAGAATTAATGGAGAAGGCTTTTGTGGAGCGCTCAGCTGCAAACCCACAGAACTGGGAAAAATATGAGGACATTATATTCTCCTTTTTTCCTTTGTATTTTTCAGGTCACCCTGGCTTACAAAAATCAAGTTGTATTTCTTCTGCTTTGCTTCCTGTAAAATCAATAACAACAATCAATTAAAACTTGTTTTGTGCCAGCAGGGTATTGTTTGTGATAATAATGCATGGAGCTGAAAGAAGATTGCTTTATTTCCTCAACCTCTTTAGCACCCAGATAAATACTGTGTCTGTTCTACCTACAACTTGAAACCACAGCCCTGTGCCTGTGTTGGTTTTTAAATTATATGAAAGAAGATTAGACACTCTCCCACACTACAAAGTTTGAAGTATCTGCTTTCAGTGTCACCATAACTGGCTGGGAGATAACATCTAATTTATGCTAAATTCAGCAAAAATTCCCAGTATCAGGCTTAGCCCAGTGTCCTGGTTTGAGCCAGGATGAAGCCAATTTTTCTTTTTACTGATTTTTTTTTTTTCCTTCAGTAAGCTCTCTTGTAACTAGCAACAGTGTGTTCTGCTAGGCTGATAAGACAGTGGAATGTTTTTCTAACTACTGAGGCTTCAAGG
>NW_009970726.1:11897435-11925050 GCF_000747805.2 Chaetura pelagica | reverse complement strand
CGGGATTCCTCGGGACTCTTCCCAGTTCAGGGAAGTGCTGTGGGAGTTGCTGGGGGGGGGGGAGGCGAGAGGCTTTTGCCCATACCTGAATCTATCTGTATATAATTGTATATATTTTCTTGTATGATTCATTAGTGTTTTAATTAAAGCTGTGTAGTTTAGTTTTCAATCCAGCCAAGTCTCTCTCTTTTTCTCTCTCTCCTTCCCTACGTGGGTTGGGGGGAGAGGGGATCGAGAGCATTGTTGTCGGACCTGAGTCAAACTGTGACACCCAGGATTTATTTTTATTTGAATCCTCTGTGATCCCACTGACTTCGGTCAGTTTTCATGAGAGGAAGATGTGAAGAGTCAAGAAAAAGACCTGTCAATGAGACAGCTTTCACAATTCCTATCAACAGCAAGCTGTGTTCATCTCACAGCATCCAGGATCTCTGCTTTCCAGTCCTGGTACCATATACTGGCTATTCAGACAAATACAAACACAAACACACCTATATAGACATCCACAGATATTGATGCATATGTATACAGAAGTATGGAGAGAGACAACGAGACAGAGGCAAAGAGAGATCCAGCAGTAAAATGCTCTTATATCTCAAGTCAGTACAAACCTTAATCCTGAATTTTTTCATTCATTTGTTTTACCAAAAGCCCTGAACCTCACCCTGGCCACCCAAAGTGTCAAGCACTGTACAAATGCTGGAACAGCCCTTTCTTCAGCAGCTGGTATTTTAAATGTATACTGAAAGCAGGCAAAGAACTGCAGGAAGGACAGAGAAAAGAGGATGAGGTTAAGAGCAAGATCGACTACAGGCCGACTGCGCACACAGCGTGTCCGGGGGTGGGGTTGCGTTAGATCTGAAAACAAAGCTAGAAGGGTTTGTCAACTGGAGATGGGCAAGTTATGCAACTATTTGAACATGAGCATGCCTGCCTGCTCAGAAAGGAGATTAGGGGCTTGAATACACTTCTATACCTGCTAAATAATTAGTATCAAATAACCAAGACCACTCCGTGCTTTTCCTCTAAACAGCAAAATGTGGATGAATTGATTATTAATTTAGATGTGAGGGCTGGGATTTTTAAAGGGCCCTGAGAGTGTCAGGCATGGAGCACCCAGCAACCTCCGCTGAGATTTGGCTACATGTTACCAATGGGAATCCTCAGACTTATGCTATTTTTACCCATTTGTGAAAGAGGTGTTACACCCATTCTACCCAGGGGAACTCTTCTCCCCACTCTCCTATGGTCCTTGCAATCTGGTGAAAAGCATATGGCCCAGCCCTTGCCAGCCCCACAGTGCTGGGGGGCATGGTGGACCCTGAGTGCAGTCCAGCCACTGTAAAGACATTCCTTGTACTACACCTTGCTTTTTTTACCCTTCTCTTTTTTTTTTTTTTCTTCCAAATTAATTCACATAATTTTGTATCTGATTATATTAATGTAAAGAACATTGCCTGTGTTCTACCAAGGTCTGATTTTCAAAGGGTTAAACCTAGGACTGGAAAATCAGAAGCAGAACTAAGAAGACACACAGCATCAAAATGCTTTGTCCATATCTTTTTTACACTTTTAGATCAAATAACAGCTATTAATTCCAGTTTCAGTGGCACTGCATCCCTAAGCTATTTAGTACCAAGGGCAGATCCTAGTCCTTATCACCTTGTGCAGCCACAGCCTTGATCCAAAATGATCTCATTACCCTTTACCTCCATCATTCCATTCCTCCTCACACCACTTACACCAGATAACAATTCAACTTAAGTGAACTTCCAGGCACAAGTCTCCACCTCTCATTTTGCTTATAAATTTATTAGCAATTGTTGCTTTGTTTTTGATGTCATGAGCTCAGTAAAACTCTCCTGATTACAGACTCACTCTCATTGCTTTCCTACTTCAGGCTGCCTGTAGTGGGAGGGTACCTGAAGCTTATGCAAGGAGAAAAATGGTCCTTTCTGACACATGACTGTGATTCTCTGCTTGTTGATTACACATTGCATGATGCCTTTAGTTTAATAAATTATGTGAGTGTCCCAAGGAAAAAAAATAATAATAAATAATAATAACCAACATCTCCATAACACCACTGCATTCATCTGGCCTCCAGCAGTGGACAGGAACTCACCACGATCCATGGATGTAACGAACCACAGAGCAGAGAATGGACTGTTTATCACCATTTCCAGACACACTCTTAAACAGCCTGATTTTATTATACTTCCAGTGTTCATATGGTGAATCAAAGTGCTTTCAAAGAAACAAGAGTTACCCAATTAACCAGAATGAGACAGCAGAAAAAAACATAGTAGATAGGAAAACAGCCTTGCTCCCCACTCCAGATCTATTTAAAAAGTCTGGGTCAACACTTGTATTTTGTCCTGCTGCTTTTAACCTCCAAACTGAGGAAACTGGGGCTGGTATATATACTTGGAGCCAAAACCATGTTTCTCTGATAGTTCTTTTACTCTGTATTCAAGCATCACCCCTGCCTCCCCTGGTGGCTATTTTATATAGTTGCTAGAACTTCCAGGGTCTCCTTGGCTGAGCCTCCCATGAGCACGGCTGAGGCAGGGATAAGCTCAAAGTAAAGCTTATGAAGCCTGGAAGTGGAAAACATCAGCAGAAGGTGGTTGGCAACACCTTGAGTGGCTGGATGGTGTTCCCTAGAGCTGCAATTGACCAAGCTAAGATGAGCAGTAGACAGGCCGAGGTGAATTTCACCTTTAAGGAGTGCTTGCTACAAAGACCAAAAAAATATGCTCTTTTCCCAGTCTATTCAGGTCTCACAGCCCTTGAAAAACTGGAAACAGATGCTGCACTTAACATAATAATGCTTAAAATCCTCTTGAGTTCATCTACACTTTCTATCTCTCTAATATCTCCTTTTCTTTCAATTTTGCTTTCATTTTGTGAAGTTCTGATGGAAATACTTTCTGCATGGATGAATAGCAAATATCCTCATCCCCACTTCACTCATATGTTCACCTGGCAGAAATCCCAGGCCTAGGAATATTAAGCCATCAAGCAGGTAACAGGACTTGGCTAAGGACTCCAGGTCCTTGCAAGAACTTGCACTAGTTGCATTTGAAACATTAACAGAAAAATCAGTGGGATAAAACTTCCTGTAACTGAAACCCCTTATTGCTCTCAAGAATCCAACCGAGTCAGGGACAAGTCAATGAGATTTGATCATGAGGGATTTTTTTTTTTTTCCACTGTTTCTCCTTTCTTCCTTTCTGTGTCTTTTACTGGAATATGCTTGCACCTTGCTGAATCTTTCTTTGCTCACATTTTCTAATCTGTTAAATAGCCTGGCACCTTTTAGGCTTTAGTTGTGTGTTAGGTTGTTATGTTCATTGTACAATTCTGTTTCCCTGAACTTTATTAAGGATAATCACATTTCTAAATCCCCCCATTACATTTTTATGAGGAAAGCTTTTCTGCTCAGATCTCGCCTTTATTTGTACTGTTTCTCTTACCTGCTTTTCAGTGTATTTAAATTATGTTATAAATAGTTTGAAATGGACTTTCACTTGCTACAATCAAATTTCTGAGAACTTGAGTGTGTTCCATTTTATTCCATAAAAGCTTGCAAGTAGATTTCTTGGAGTAAAATCCACAGACCTACTGTGTCTCATAGCTGTTGCAATCACAGCTCACCAGCTTCTTTCCATCTGATCACCAAATAGGCGTGGGCTCTTCTCAATATAACAGTGTGTTTGATACATCACTTTTTTACCATGAAAAGTATTAGGGATACTGCCCAGCAAGGCATACTAAAATAGTGCATGATTTTGGGTGCCTTTCATTTGGGTGCACAAGCTCAGACTAAAACAATGTGGTGTGCAGGCTTCAACATGAATACCACTCACCTGTCGTTTAAGGCACCCGTTTATATTCTTTCTCAGCCCTTTTGCAGATATGTTTGTTTCCATTAAGGAATTTCAAGTTCTAAGCCCAACATATGAAGTATCTTTCTATTTTCTGCCATTTTTGAAAGCTTTCTCTCACCTTCTTAGATGCATAAAAATTGTTGCTGTGGTTTGTGTTTTTCTTCCTCATTTCCTGTACTTCACTGTGTTCAGGAAACAATGTTTATCCAGTTCCTCGTGATCAGTAAAGCTGCTGGAAAAGGTTAATTTTATCTCAAAGAGAAGCAGAGCTTCCAAAATGCAGAGTTTATAGAGGCCTTCATGAAACTGGGCAATCACCCCAAGGAAAGGTACTTGAATGAATCTTCTGCTCCCACTGTAAAAAAAGGCTACAGCACAATTCTATTAGTGGAGAAGCCACAAGAAGGGTGATATTTCAAATGCCCCAGTAAAGAAAAAGCTCCAGTCCTGCCTGTATGATCGGAGAGACTGAAATGTTCTTTGTACAAGATGCAAAACTAAAACAAGTTAGACCTTAGAAATTCTGCTGTTGATAGAACTATTTTCTCATCACTGGCTCCTCTGTAACCCAATTATATATAAGTGGAACAGCCTTTTCTGGAATGTTGTCCACTTGTCTTCCCCAAACATACCCAGACAATGAGAACAGAGAAGTCCTGGTTCACTCCAGAGGTTCTACATGCCTTGTTGCTGTAAGCAGGATTTACCTGAGAAGCAGTATTTTCAACAAGTCAACATAATAGGCTCGATGCACTTATCATTTATAAGAGCTCAAAATCAAATTTATTTTTTTTCCTCCTATCTTAAGTCAATAAGATTTTGAAGGAAAGAAACATCAAATATTATGAGTCTTGGAGAAAAACTGGTTCATACCATATGCAAAACCAAACTGGTTCATACCATATGCACAAACCCACAATTTTTTCTGTCAGTCTTGAAGACATACCCAGTCCATACACACTCACAGCCTGACAGTGACATTCAACCCAGTCAGTTACACTTAACTCTTAAACTCAGAGTTTAAGTTAAAACTTTTTAAAATCTTGACATTCCCACTATGAGTTCCCCTTTAACAAAGAGCTCATTTGTTATTTACTCATGTTACAGGCTGTTCCGAAACATAGATATACAAAAGGCTGCTTTAACTCCAGCTTTCTCCATGGATTCAGTATATGTGCTCGTATTTGGTGTGTTTGCCTATGCATTACACATACAGTAAATAAGTGACACATTTCAGTAGTGCCGAGGAGCTCTGGACATTTTTCCTGGCTCAGAATTACCAACCTTCTGCTGTAGGAATAGGATTAGTACTTCTAAACCAAAAGCATTAAAGGAAGGCCCACAGAGATCATAGGCACCAGTAGTTGAGCTCTGCTTTCTGCCTCAGGACTTAGGACACAGGCATGGTGTCCCAAAAAGTCCCATGTTTAGTTCTTGTGAGAGTAAATGGAATCACACCTCTAAGTTTAATCTTTCTTCTTTGTATGTATTTTCTTCCAATAATTATTAATACTTATATCTGTGGTCATTGTTTTGGGGTTTTTTTCCTTAACTTCGATCATTTCAACTTATTACCTTTGGAATTTGCTGTATTTGTTACCTTGTTAAACCTTGTTTCATCTTTTCTTTCTCACCGTTTTCCTCCTTGGATAAGGTTTGTAATTTACACACACACAAGCACACAGGCACGTTTAGTGCAGTGCAAAGCAGTGGCAGACTTTGCCTTGATTGCTTGACCAAATGGTGTCAGAAAGAAAAAACAGATGTCGGAGGCACAGCTCTTAAAGGCCAAACAGGCCAAATTAAAGGAAAATGAAAAGATGTTGAGGCAAATTCACTCATTCTTCAAACAAACTCATATTCCCTATCTAGGTTTTAAAAAAAAAATTGCCATTCCTCCGACAGAAATATTCAGGAGTGTTTATGGTCTGCCAGATGATTGGAGTGTAATAAATGTAATTTTGCAAGCTTGTAAAATATCTTGACATTGCCTTAAAGAAACCACAATAAACTATCTGGTTGGACTGCTTTATTTCCATTTCTATGCCTTATTAAACCAGTATGCAGAAGATGTAGCAGCAAAACAAGGGAAGTTTACTGATTGCAACACTAGAAATAACTGAAAATAGCTTAAAAATAAATTCTGTTGTAGGCTACAGTCCATTAAACCCCAGCATATACCTCCTTAAGCTTTGCTACAAGCCAGATCCCTATCTCAGATGCAGAGTTACTTCAATAGGAGCCGCACATGCATATTCTGAAGCAGAATTTGGTCTGGTGTGTTCATTAAGGGCTTCTAAACTTAAGATGTTACTTTGACGTTCCAGAAAAGACCTGTAGTACAGATAAGCTTCTGTTGATTCTTGGTGAAGCTACCTCTACTGCTGTTTCGGGGCAAGTCCCAACACTGAGCCTGCTAGTGTTCCCCTCAAGCATGACATGCACCTACAGAATAATGAAGACATTGAACTTTTTGATTGACAGAGCCTTATAGAAATGATACACAGAAAAGAACAATTATTGCAACATCGTGGCAAACCCCATCTTGGATTGAAATTCCCTTTTCATCCACAGGCTGAGCAGCATGCCAGGATTATAAATGATTTATAAATGGCTATTGCAGGTACACAAACACACACAATGTTCTAGGAAGTTAAGTGCTACAACTTCAGACTCAAGAGCCCCAGCAGCATGTGCTCCTGGCAGCTCCCCAGATGTTTGGAGTCAGTGGCAACAGCTGCCTGTGCTCCTTGCCCACCTTCACTCACCTAAGGATAGGCTCTGTCATTGGGCAGACCACAGATCTGACTGCCATGTCCTGTCCAGCTTTGGGCAAACCCACAGATTTGTTGTGGCTCCCAGAAGAATTTGGCCTCAGGAAGCCCAGCAGTCACCTCTCCTGTTCTCCTCCCAAGCCCACCTTGGATGACCCTCCTGTGCTGAGAAGGGTTTCATCCCTAAGAGAGCATTTCCATAGAAACTGAAATAATGTCAACGTTCAGGAACAAATAAAAGAAGTGAGTAATTTTCCATGTTTGTCAACTTTGGCACAATTTGCACATTCTGATCAGTGCTGCTCTTGTTCTCTAAAAAGAAGTGGATTTTTTTTTTTTTTCCAAACAGGGCCTCAGGAAGCCCAGCAGTCACCTCTCCTGTTCTCCTCCCAAGCCCACCTTGGATGACCCTCCTGTGCTGAGAAGGGTTTCATCCCTAAGAGAGCATTTCCATAGAAACTGAAATAATGTCAACGTTCAGGAACAAATAAAAGAAGTGAGTAATTTTCCATGTTTGTCAACTTTGGCACAATTTGCACATTCTGATCAGTGCTGCTCTTGTTCTCTAAAAAGAAGTGGATTTTTTTTTTTTTTTCCTAAGCAGAGGTACTAAATTTGTTCTCGTGCCCCAATTTATAGAGGTTTTGCAGTACCTGTCTCCAGGCTTTATCTGGGTTATCACACTACCTCTCTCTTTCTCCCCTCACCCTGTTACCCTGGATGAGGGAGATTTTCTTATATATATACTTGGGATTACTGCATGGATTATGAACCTCAGACACTGAGACACTATCAGCACAATATGAGATGCCCACAGGGCTCCTCTGCCATCAGCCGACTGAAGTGGCTCTAGATAAGTGAGTGTTTATACCCTGGCACATCACCTTCAGCTGAAATCCCTGATGCACAACATCTGACCCATAGAAGCAGCTGCTGAGAAGCTGGTACATGGGCATCGTTCCCAACCATTATCCAAGGAGGGTGACTACCACAAGAGGAAAAAGATGGGCAGCAGAAACTGGTGACTTTCTAGTTTTGGAGCACTCCTAGGAGCTTTTTGATGTAAGTCACATGTCTTTAGTGGGGAGAGCTGAAGTCCTGGGTCTCTCCTCCTGCCCCCTCTATTAGTCCCCTCAGGGAGGAGAAGAGGCAGCAGAAGGAGGGGGCTACTTGCCCTTGCAGTCCAGGCCAGCAGAGAGTCAGTGCTCCCACCTGTGGGGTTTCTAACACATTGTCTCCACCCACACCAGATCAGAAACCCTACATTCGAAAGGCAAAGCATACACAATAGTCTTAGTACTCAGAAGCAGACTGAGCAGATCACATCTCCTTCTCCATCCTCCTCTGCTCACTGTCTTTGAAAATACTGCAATGCAAATGACCTTGCTCATACAGCACGAGCCCACTCCAGTCCTCAGTTGCATGGGTGAACCAGCACAGCTCTGCAGGTTGAAACAACAAACACGCATTCTAGCTACACCGAGCCCTATCTGGGTGCAATTATGCATCTATCTAGGAATTTGTTTCATCCCTGTGCCAGATTCAATCTCTGCAGAGAGCCAAACTGCAGCAGCAGGATTTTTCCAATCCTAGGTGCTAAATGACACAATAAAATAAAAATTATCTCTTCCATTTCCCATAGCACCTTCTCTTGGAGGGCCTGACACAAAACGAGTATGTTTTATTATACCTCTGTGGTTTGTAATCCCAGAGATTACACACCTGGGAAAAGGAGCTATACAGAACTCCAAAGATTTCATGAAGACTAAACAAAAAGTTTACAACAGAGGCAGGACGGATCCATGGAGCTGCAGACTCCTCTACTTTTAGTCCCAATATTGCTTTTTCTGTACAGTCCTGCTGTACATGGACCCTGCAGCTCCTTAGCTGGAGAATGGAAATAGCTATTTACAGTTTTACACCATATCCCAGATAGCGGCAACAAAGCCAGACATCAGACAAATGTTTTAGATGCAGTTCAACAATGGATTAACTAAAAAATTTAAAAAAAAAAAAAAAACAAAAAAAAACCCCACAGGCCTGAAGATTTGGTTTATAAACAAAGCATTTAAGAAAACCAAAATTTGCAACCTATTAAAACTATTTTGGGAGCCAGGCCCTCAGCAGTATCTCAGAAGGTCACCTCAGAAGGGCACACCAGCTGCTATCAGTCCAGCCCGTGGCTCCTCGGCCCTGGTCAGTGTCAAACCCTTCTCCCAGCGCACACACCCCAAAGAAGCCCTTGAGTCAATCCATGTATTTCCAGCTCCCAATTAATTAATTCGGCAGCTGGCTGACACCACACCCTCCTTCCCTGGCCACACTCATTATGCCGGGCCCGGGGGGAGAGCGGGGGTGCAGATGCTGTTGCACTCTCTTATTTCTGGCACACGCCCCGAGTGCTGCGCCAGATGACTGGTGCGGGGGATGCTCCCACCCCGGGGCCCAGGCTATTTCAGCCAGGCCTGGGAAAGGTCAGGAGAAGCCCTGACACATGCAGACCTGGCAACCATCTCTTCCCAGACTCCAAAGCCAAAGCACAGGGGAACTGACCAATTTTCCACAGTCCTGTTGCCTCTCTGTACCTCCCTCTAGGGTTTTCTGGACTGCCCCGGTTCCCCGCGCGCCTGTCGGAGCAGGGTGGGAGAAAAGCCTGGCATGAGACTCAGATAAGCTGTGTTCACCCAGGTGCACCCAACCTGGAGGGCTCTCGGCAGGCTGTGATAGTGATCACAGCCAGGCCTGGGCTTTTGCACCAAAATGTTTTTAACTGTTTAAAACTAGGACTTGAAATAGTGATGCCTGGACTCAGGCTCTGACCAGTCCTTACCCATCACTTGCATTTTTAAGAAGTGCCAGCTTTGTATGTTTGTTATTGTACAGGTTGTTCTTTCAGCATCCAACAATAATGCAACTAACTGTATTACTCCTCTTATTTTTTCACTCTTTTTTTTTTTTTCCCCTCTGCAATCTTTTTGTCAAAATCTCAATTCTCTGTAAGAGTTTTGGATACTCTGGCAGAGCTCCAGTCATTGCTTGAAGTATGCAGCTACTTAGAAAGCTCTGCTATATAAGCCTAAGTGCATATAATAGACTAAAAACCCTAAGTTGTTGTATTATTTGTCCTGTCTCTATAATCTATGAAGGGTCCTCTTGAAAATTTTAACACGCCAGTGACTTTTATTTCAATGGACTTTTCAAAGAACATCAGTAATACTCTGAGGCTGGAAATAATGCTCAAATGGCAGAGTGTTCCTTCCACAGAGGACAGGCAAGTAAGTCAGCTCATAAAAAATTGTGTAGTGTGATACTTAGCTAATAGGGATACTACAGTACATGCTTTCATTTTAAGAAGTTTTTAATTTCATAGATATGTAATGTCCCAAAGTTCCATATGTTTTAATCACAACACAGAGCAGTCTATTTTCCTTAATTATTCATGTTGAGGTTTTCAAGGTTCTTTGTCTTTATATTCCCATCCTATGAATTCATCAAGCATCAAAGTTCGGAGGGTTTTTTTTTAGCTTGTGCTCTGCATATATTACAGTTGGCATCACCCTGTAAAACACTTTGGCAGCCAAACAGATATATTTACATGAAACCCAACATCATCGTGGGTTATTGAAATATGCTTCCTGTACATGCCTGGAATTCCCCTCATTAGCAGAGTATTTTCTAATCTGTCCAAAATGCATCATTGCCAAAACCATAATGCATTTTCCCTCTTGTCCACCCAGGGTGATCAACCATTTTGTTCCATTAGTTTTGGAGAGCCACCTGTAACATGAAGGGAAAGGAATCACTCAGAATCTCTGAATGCATAATTTTTTGTCTCATTGACTTCACAGAGAGATTACTTGGCCAAAAGCCTTTCACAGTAACCCAAAAAGCAATTACACTTGATAAATGACTGTATAAGCACCCTTGGGTTTTGCTTTGCCAGCCAACACTACAACTCCCAGAATGCCACTGGGCAGTAGAAGTTTTCTTTTGAGTTTGCTTTTGGTTTTGGTGGGGTTTTTTAGATGAATTGTATTTTGGGAAATGTAGTTCTCACTGGCTACAGATTTCCCATGTACTTCAAGAGAAAAAATTGGTGTGAAACAAGTTAAACCCTAATGTGGGAGAACTTACCAATGCTCAGGCAAATGTATGAGAAACTCCTTTGTGAAAACAATTTTTTAAAAAATACTCTTTTCCTTTGCAGGTATCTCTGAAAGTGTCTGTTCCAGACACATCTCCTTTATTGATGCTGGAGAATATTTGAAATATGTAATGATTATTCTGTATTTTGTTAACCACTGTGGATCTAAGTTCCCAGGCAGAAGTAGCTACACCTTAAAAGCTTTCTGTTTTCAGCAAAGAAACAGAAAAAAAACCAAAAAACACTGTATGCCATTGGTGACCAATCATGCAAAACGAACAGCAGATACTGATACACTCTGATTTCAAGGTAAGCACAGCCCATAGGCTGGAATGTATTCAAATAAATCTTGCCATATAATGAACAAATGGTGAAGGCCAAAACCCATATGCAGATAACTCACAAACAGCAGAAGAGACCAGACTGTACGATAAGGTGTTCATTATCAAAAAAATCTTTAAAAAAAAAATTCTTTAAAAAAAAATCCTTTATAGATTAGATTAAAATCTTCTCATTAAACACTTCATAAGAAGAGGAAAAAACCTCTTCTTCTGTCACAGTGAACACTACCAAAGTTTGAGACTAATACATTATGCAAAACCACCTTCCTACACTAATTTCCAGATTTTGAAATTGTGGACTAGTTTTTTAACATCCTGACCTAGAGTATTAGCTTAGATTATGCATAATCCAGTTGATTTTAGCACTGATTTATTGCCTCAATTATGCAATTCTACACCAATCTAGAAATTAGTATTTCAGTCTAAACACCCTTGCACATTCTCCACAATATAACTTGTCACCGTTAATCTCCAGCCTTGATGTTAAATATCTCCTTGCCACCAAACTGTAAGTACAACATGTACTATATTTTCTGGGCTGCTGGAAAGTATGATTGAAGACTAAATTGATTGAAAATCTTGATTTATCTTGTCTACAATTTTCAGTAGTGTGCAGTGATTTATATACCAGAGAAGGTCCTTTGATTAGCTTGCCACAGTCCAGAAAGGAGAAACATTAAGGGCATTAAAATTTCAACACAAATGTTATCTCTGCAGTAAGCACAATAGTGACATCTTGTGCCTATCAATACGTGTATTAACTGAAGTTCTGACACTTCTCAGCAGAGATTTACCTCCAGAGCTTTGAGGTTTGAGTAATCAATATATAACCCACTTTGATGCAATCCACACACCAAACTACATTAAAATAACATTAGGGCTTGCTTTAAGCTGACAACAGCCAGAAAATGCAGAGTTAAAGGATTAAACTCTACCTTTAACCCATCCTTACGTAATTTCAGATTCTGTAAGGAATGTGTGCTTTTGTGCCACTGTAACCAGTTAAAGCATGACTCCAGTGCCCCCATTTTCTAGACTTCAGCTGTATTACATACCCAGTCCAATTGTTTTAAACCAACTTTAACAGACTCTTTTATAATGCATAAAGAGATCCATAATGTCCTCTTGAACAACAGACACCCACCACAGGAAGGACTCCAGCTCTGTCTTTGCCCCCTGCCATGACACAAGGCTCTGCAGAGCAGCTGCTGGGATCCCTCACCTTCCTCCTTCTGTGGGTTCCTGCATGGCCCAGCACAGGAAGGCCTCTGGATACTTTTCCTTACAGCCACCAAAGAAGGACTGATATTCAGTCATTTAAGTATCCTAACAGACACAATTGTACCTGGTGAAATGATCACAGTGCATTAAAATCTTGGTCTTAAAGAACATCCAAGGAACATTTCAGTTTTAGTAAGTTTATGCTAACTCCATTTATTTAAAGTCTGAAGTGGTTTTCTTTGTACAAAACTTTACTAGCATAAGTTTCATCGATTCCACAGAATTGGGGGAAAATTTGAATTTTCCCTGAAGTGCCAGACAGTTACCTGTGTAGGCTATTCATACACACTGCATCCATCCCACCCAGAGATCACTCAGAGCTTTGCCATTTAACTCCTCCACATCAGGTGAACTACGTTTTTCCCCACAAAGAGCTTCTACTGACATGACTTTAGAATTCTTCATAACATTCTACTTTCAGATATACAATCTGCTTAAACATGAATGGCAAAATACTGTGAGGTAAGAAACACAACTAAGAACATTATGGACAGAGGTAGCAGATTCTCTCTGGAGCATGAGGATACTTTCCAACCAGGACAGTCTGCTCAGCCTAAAAGGATATTTTGGGCAAAGCTGAGAAGCTGTTGAGCAAATAGTGATATGTATTGGACTCTAGTGCAGGAAAAGGAAGACAAATGTAGAAAAAAGACCACAGTTGTTTGTAAGGTCTGACACAGTAGGACTCAATGATCTGAAAGGTCTTTTCCAACCTAAATGATTCTATGGTTCTAATCAACAAAGCTGAATTCAGCCAGAAGAGCTGGGTTTATCTGTTGTGAAAATGTCTGTTTTGTCACTTGTGTTTTCAACAGGTTTCCACTGCCAGCTGGGATCTGGTACCAGCCACCCGGTGCCACCTTGAGAGTACTTAAAAGCACTGGGTAGAAGTCAGATTAACTCAGAAGAAACAACAGGGCCTCTCAGAAACAGCAGGGAAACAGTACTGTTCCTGTCAAGAAAGAAGAAAGCAAATTTGCAAGGCCAGCAGATTCCATAAATGGTCCCTACCTGCCCCCCCACCCACCTCACCCAAAAAAAAAGCAAACAAACAAACAAACCAACAACAACAACTCACTATTAGATAAGTAGTGTTACTTGCTGAAACCTCATCTTTTACACTTCTTCAACTTAGATAATGAGGAAACCAAATGAGTTTTATGTTATTTGATGAGACTGCAACTCATACTCTTAAAGCTGCAAAATAGTCAGTACAGTGCCCAAAATTTTCACTACTGCCTGCAGTATTTGCATGCTCACCTAATAAAACCTCATTTTTTAAAACTTTCAGTCCCAAATTTCTGCAACAGACAAGGATAACTTAGGTCATGTATAAGATTGGTATATGACATTTATCCAAAGTGAAAAAAAAAAAAAAATATTAAGAACATTTTTGAAGGCTACAATTTCAGTTTTATTTTCTTCTTATGTTAATGTGTACTTTCTGGTTTCATACTTGGTCTGCACTACCATTTGAGGAAGATAAGAGAGATGAGGGTAGCTTTTGGCCCAGGATTCATTGTCTTGTGCAACTCAGACCTAATTGCAAGTCTGCACTGCAGTCCTCAAACTCTTTTGTACAGAGCCTGCATAATCAGCAGACTTGGATGATTCTGCTAATACCACAGTTAAATGCCTTGAGCAAACACACTATTATAATTTTGCACCAACTTGAAAATATCCATTTAAATGTTAAATGAAGAGGAACTAATCAATAAAAACATGCACAGATTCTCTGGGGAAGAACACTGGAAAAGACAACAATAATCTGTCATTAACATGCAAATAAAGACACAGCAGGAAACAATAAGAGTATTGACTTCACTGCCATACTTTAGGAAGAATGTTTTACTAAAATTTAGGCCAAATTCAACTTTGATTTAAATAATTGTAAACACAGGCCATCTCTGTGGGGAAAGAAATGGAACCTTGGAATCCTGGAAGCATGCAGACTGATACTGCTGATCAGCAAGGCCATGCACTGGATTTTGTATAGGGTGCTGTATAAATATTAACAATTAGATTGCTTAAAGAGCTTAGTATCTGAGACCACATGTATGGAGTGAAAGGAAGAAGTAACATGATGCACAATCAAAGGCTTGAACTGGCCAAAATATTGTAATTTTTTCCCCATTCTAATTATTTTTTATATTAACAGAAACACTCTTATGCATCTATAGCCTTCTACTTACCCACTGTGCCACAGGGTAATACTTGGGTTCCCTCTTACACAACTCAGCTGCAAATAAACTGGTGCCATGCTAATGCCATCAAAGTGAAAACAAAAAGTTGGTGCAGGAATCAGAAACAACCCCTACAAACTCACTCTTGATAAACACTGCTTTGGTCTGTGAATATACGGACTCTGTAGCCTGGATCAGTCAAATATTCCTGGAAAGCAAAGATCTTTTTCATTCACTAAAATGGAAATGTGTTTTTTAATTCAAAATGATGAGTATTTTTTCTGTAATTTGTAGGGCTTCATCATAGTTCTTGCTGGCAATGGTACAACCTCCCAGCCTACATCATGCTGGCACTGGGAAAGTGAAAAATCTCCACTGTACTTCCCTCTGTTATCCCAGGTATTGTCATCTGTAAGAGCCTTTGCTCTGCAAAGGAGGCAGCTACAGCTCAGTCCTTAACAACTGACTGTCCTCTCCGGCCGTTCTTCAGAACTGGCAGAGAGAAAGGCAGAATTCAAGTGAATGTCTGAAAAAGAAGTAATGCCCTAACACTGTGGCCATGTTGGAACAGACCAGTCACCCTTGGAAGAGGCTGAATGTTCATTCAGCCAAGATGCTCCACCTGGACAAAACAAAAAAAAAAAAAATTATTTCAATGTGGTGAACAACTTTTTTGCAAAAGGGGTGTGAATTCAATCACCTCCCTGGCTTCTTTTCATAGAATCATAGAATCATAGAATCTTAGGGGCTGGAAGGGACCTCGAGAGATCATCTAGTCCAACCCCCCTGCCAGAGCAGGGTCACCTAGAGTACATCACACAGGAACTCATCCAGGTGGGTTTTGAATGTCTCCAGTGAGGGAGACTCCACAACCTCCCTGGGCAGTCTGTTCCAGTGCTCTGTCACTCTCACAGTAAAAAAATTTTTTCGGATATTCACCTTGAACTTCCTATGCTCCAATTTACACCCATTACCCCTTGTCCTATCACTGGTCATCACCGAGAAAAGCCTAACTCCGTCCCCCTGACACTCACCCCTTACATATTTGTAAACATTGATGAGGTCACCCCTCAGTCTCCTTTTCTCCAAGCTAAAGAGACCCAGCTCCCTCAGCCTTTCCTCATAAGGGAGATGTTCCATTCCCTTAATCATCTTCGTAGCTCTGCGCTGGACTCTCTCGAGCAGTTCCCTGTCCTTTTTGAACTGAGGGGCCCAGAACTGGACACAATACTCCAGATGTGGCCTCACCAATGCAGAATAGAGGGGGAGGAGAACCTCTCTTGACCTACTAATCACACCCTTTCTAATGCACCCCAGGATGCCATTGGCCTTCTTGGCCACAAGGGCACATTGCTGGCTCATGGTCATCCTCCTGTCTACCAGGACCCCCAGGTCTCTTTCACCTACACTACTCTCCAGCAGTTCAGCCCCCAATCTGTACTGGGACATGGTGTTGTTCTTCCCCAAATGTAAAACTCTGCACTTCCCCTTGTTGAATTTCATCATGTTTCTCCCCGCCCAATTCTCCAACCTATCTAAGTCTCTCTGAATGGCAGCACAGCCTTCTGGTGTGTCAGCCACTCCTCCCAGCTTAGTGTCATCAGCAAACTTGCTGAGGGTACATTCTATACCCTCATCCAGGTCGTTGATGAAGATGTTGAACAACACCGGTCCCAGTACCGACCCCTGTGGGACTCCACTAGTCACTCCCCAGTTTCAAGGAGACATAAATGTGCAAGTTAAACCACCAGCAGTCCTTTGTCAAAACCTCTTTTCCTTCCTTTAAGGACAACTTATTTTCTTCAAGTGCCAACAGTTGTCCTTGGGATTATGCCCCTCAGTACTTTGGAAATAGTTATGTGATTAGTGTCAGCAACAAAACCCAGAGCATCCTAATTAATGCATTCAGGGTAATAAACTTGCCTGACTTTAGAACTATTTGGGTTCTGTTTCTGCAGCAGGTAATTCTGCTAGCAGGTCTGGACACTGGTTAGAGATCTGCCTTCTATGGTTCACTAAAAAGAATAAAACAGAGCAAATATGTCAGCCTGCGTATGAGAATGTAAAGCAAGTGAAGACTCCTTATTTCTTTTCACATTTCCTCAGAAAATCTGCCACAGACTCACTTATCATGCCCTTAAACAAAACCTCTCTTTACAAAGTATTTTAGTAAGTGCCACCTAATTTGTCTGCTTGACAAATCTTATTTTAGATGCTCAGATCATCTTATACACCTGGTCTCAGTACAACCTTTAAATTTAGCCTGAGGATAAAATATTGAATACTGTTCCTATTTATACACTTCTGTGACCACACTAAGGGATAAAAAAAAAAAATCACCTGATGAATCAGAGGAAAGGAGCACTGGCATTGGCCCACGCTCTGATCTCACTCGAGCCAGCCTGCTGCCTGATTAATGAGTTGTGATATCATAGTCTGTGAGGAGGCATACATAAGTGGCAGGGAGAAGAACAGCACCAGACACTGTCAGGCTGTCTCTGTCAAAGCCTGTGGAATTAAAAAAAATAATAATTTTAAAAAGGGTTATGGTACAGGTTAGTATAAAAGAAGGAGGCTGCTTGATTTTTGGAGATTTGATGGAGGTTTTTTTCCCAATAAGGATGTATAAAACTAGTCCTTTCCCCAAAGTGCAGAAGATTTTTATAAAGGTGATTTAAACAATTCGTAGTTACTGGGGGGGGGGGAAAGAAAGGGATTTTTTTTAACCTGAAGAAGTCATTGTAGCTGACAGCTTTTAAAATTGCTTTGTGTTTTGCTTACAAACTGGCAAAAGGAGTATCTGTGGTTTCTCAGAGGAAGATGCTCCTCACAGTTATTGAAAACAAAAACTGATGTGTCAGGGGAGAAGGATATATCAAGGTCAGAGCTGGTCAGAGGAGACTCATTTCTGTCTTTTATGATGAATTTCTTAATAATTTTCAATTATGGTACCCAGTTCATATTGTTAAAGCTTTCACCTATCACTACTGGCCCTTTCAGTTTGCAAGAGACTAGGAAGAGGAGATAAATACATTCTGGTTAAATTATTGGACTGGGATTCAGGACTCCTCCTATCCCTGAGTCTTCCACAGGTTTCCTAAATCACTTCAGAGACATTTTATCCACCATCTCAAAGTTCCAGCTGCAAAACACAGAAAATGAAATAGAAGTGTTTTGTGTTACATTCATTAAAACCTACATAAGGTTCACAGATATTTGATCATGTTTACATGATAGTCTCAAGGCCCTCATTGGTGCCCTTGTATTAAACTTTCTCAATAGCCATGCAGTGGTTTTGAGCTCCTGGTCAGTCCTGCTCCCTGTTTGATTCTGAGTGGCAAAGGCACATGAAAAGTATGTGGAAAACAAGTCATCAACATGCAAAGTCCTGCTCTCTCTGCTTCAGATACTTGGGAACTGAAGCTATTGGACATCAATGAGAACTGGAAGGCCATAATTTTACTTACATATTAGAAACATTTTGGACTTAAACTCCATATGCAAATGAATATAAACACAGTAAAGCTACATTTAAGTCTAGCACATAGGTAATACCATTTCTTAAAACAAACCACCTTCCAGGGATTGATTTTTACCATCGAGATTCCAGTTTATAACACCATTTTTCTAAGTGATTCTTTGCACTAGTGTATAATTTAGATGATGGATCCCTCTCAATTACTGTCCATTAGAAGACAGGAAAACATTAAGTTCAAGTGAGTATTATGAGAATTATGGGTTACCTTTTAAGTGAAGAGATTGTAAGTGAAAATTAATTTTTAACATGTTCATTTCTGATGTTGTGCAGCATGATTTGGAGCAAAATACCTTTGCTACAAAGATTATTTTTTCAAGTAAAAGCATCTTTTATTAAAGAGTAAAAGCAGAGTGCAGCAGAGTAAAACCATCTAACTACAAATGGCCTTCAAACAGCAAAACTGGCAAATTCATGTGACTTCTCTAACTTACTTTAAAGGGGCCCAGCACCATAACATAGAAGATGGCTGGTACATGATGCAGATGTTCTGAGCATGCAGATGTTAAAGGACTGTGAAGAACACGTGTTGTCCAGCAGAGAGGTAACACCTTCAAGAAATACACTGGTGCTTTTTGTATAAGTCAAAATAGAAGCTGAAGGCTCTTACTTGCAAACACTGTAGAGATAAAGAGGTAAATTTTCAACTGTCCAGTGTTTAAACTTTTGCCTGAGCAAGTTCCACACCTGCTCACATTTGCACATGCCTAGTATTTGCAGGTCTTCATTGTAATTGCCTGTTTATCAAATTTGCTCAGGAAGTTCAGAAAGTCAACTTGAAAAATGCAACCCCTCGCATGTAATCTTGATACTGAGACTAATTTAGAGACATAACATGGCCATCTTGCATTTGAAAGACATTTCTCTGATGTACTTTTTCAAAATAAAGTTACACAAACTTGAACTGATGTTGTTCTTTTTAACTGACAATATAGCTTAATAAGAAAAATCACGTGCTTACTGCTTGAAAATGACTGGCACAACTTCCCTAATACTATTAGAGAATAAAATCTTCCTCCCTCTGTAGAGACCCATGTGGAAAAAAGAGAAGATGATCATTTTGCATGACACAAAGAACAATTGCTCTGCAGCTGCTGCCATGACCCTCAGGCTACACCAGAGTCATGGCCCACTTCTTTTCCCCTATAGGGATCTTTTGGTTAATGTATTCATTTAGTTTACAGCCCAAGTATAAATCCTATTTTATGCCAAATTACTGAGGTTCTCTTAGCAGGTTGCTAATCTAGCTGTGCAAGCTGCTCATTCCCATACAATACAATATCTGCATTTAAGTCCTTTCTGACACTACATGAAACCTGAAGAATCTGTATCATGAAAACTTTGTCCCTGTCATATGATTGATAAAACCCCCTGGGCCTGGAAGTCACCATAGGTCCATTTCTTTGTTCAGTGCACCTGGAAGGAGTGGTCTCCCTATGTAATAACTTAACATTCTATAGAGAGTGTTCAAAAGCTCTCAGAACTAATATGTGATACCAAATATTCCTAGGAATGAAATGCAGACCTGAGAGATTCCTTTACGGATGACTGTGGATACTCAGTCAGTCACCAATATTGTCCATGATTTGCATTCTCATGGCATCTTCCATGTGAAGCCCTTTACTAACTTAGCTGAGCTTCTCATCTCAAGATGGCAGAGCTCTCAGTGGCTAGCATGGGATTAAAAGGCATGTTACAGAAAAGGGAAAAGTCCTGATGCAGGATGAAATAGTGGCCAGTTCAAGGTCAAAAAGTGTTTTAGTTTTGGCTTATATAGTAAGAGGAATTTAGCTCATCTGCTTTCTGTCTTTTTTTTCTTTTAACCTATAAAACCAAGGGTCCTTTCTACTCCTCCTCTCCTTTTGGCTGTACTCCAGCTCCTACACACGCAACAGGGATTGATGACAATAAAATATGCTGGTACTGAAAATCTGTCCATTATTAATAAGTTAGATGACTCATTACTCCTTCAATATGATGTTAACATCAGAATAAAGGTAGTTTTTATTGCTATGGGGGTTTGTTTGTTTACTTCAGAGTCCTGTTGCTCTTGCCAATGGTTTATATCTGTAAGAAAGTGAGATCATCACAAGTCCTGCTGCAGTGACACCAGCTTGACCCCTGCCTATTCCAGACAGTGACAGTTTTTCCATTCTTCTGAATTAGAACAGGATCGACCCCACTGTAAATCACTGGAAACTTCCACATCCTCCTGTTGTTAACAGCATTGGATTAGGACTCCTCCATAACTGTACAATCCACTAAGGGTTCAATACACACATATGCTAGACGTAGATTTCTTTAACGTCCCTCCACAAAAGGCAGCAAATGCAAAGTCCATCATCTTGCCACACAACAGTTCAAGCTGGACACTGAGTTTCTACAAAGCCTGCTCTTCACTCCTCCCTGAATCCCAGTGCTCATTAAATGCATATTTAGAGCAACTGAGAAACAAAAGTAGAGGGAGAACAGAGACTGGACCAAGAATGCACTGGGATAGTGATGGCAAACTGCACAGCACCCAAGTAGTTGACCATGAATCAATGTCATTCTACCAAATTAAAACTGGAGTAATAAGTTTTCAGATCCTCTGTCTTGAAGAAGTTTCTCAAATCTGTGGTCAGTATATTGTTGTTAGTGACCTGGGTTTATCAAGTCCTTATGCCTATGAGTGAAATGTGTGTCCAAAATTGTCCAAAACCAAAGACATTATGAAATTTTGAGTCACTGAATTTATTTTCCCCCTTTACCAGAAAGAAGATGCAAACATACCAAGATTTCCAATTTAAAAAAAGAGAGGCAAGAAATTTTAAAATAGCCAGTAGCTGGGTAGAGCAGCTAATTCTCTGGGACATAGGAAACCTGTTCTCAAGGACACACTCAGCATTTATCCAGCAGATCTTCTGTCTTTGCTACCTTCCCAACCTGGTGAGCAAGCTGCAGTCTTCCTGTTTTTTATGATAAAGTTGATACTGATTTCTACAGAAAAGCTTTGTCATTAAGCTGAAACATTAAAGGAAACTTCCCAGGCTGTATCTGAAATGAAGCAGCTGAATATCTGGCAAAATCCATACATCATAAACTGTCTCTCTAAAGTAGATACTCACTTGTCCTTATGCCAGAAACCTAAGAATTCCTTCCTTCTACCAAATTGCAGGAAACATCTCTTCTCATTAATGCCACTCATTCTATGAATGTTTTAAATATGTATCTTTCATTAAAATTCTAATTCTTGATAAACTGAAAGCAAGATCTGATGACAAAGAGGTTATAATTAATCTAGCAACAGCAGTCAGAGAAATCCATGTAATTGAAGGTGAATGTATGAATGAGGAGACTAATGCTACAGAACTTCCAAAGTCTTTTCTGTGAAATTAATACTACAGAGACCCATAAAAGATTAATCAAGATAAGCAATCAATAACTTCTCAAGTGCTAATAAGCACTGCCATGTTCCATGATATGTTGAGCAGTTTATCATGTTTAACCATATGAAGATTTATAGAAAATCCATTGTTAAAACCAAAGGATGAGGTAATGCACCACTTAGTAAATGAAGTGCAATTAAAATTTATGCTCGATATTAGGCATTCAAAAGATCTGTAAAAATCTTTTTTGATTTCCTCTTTTTAAGGAAAAGAAATTAAGGTACTAGTTGCACTGTTCAGTCTGTAGTCCTGAGACAACAGTGAAGACAGCAATGGTATTCTTCAAGTTAATATCTGCTTTCAAGTGAAAGGTGATGAAAGAGCCTTAAAAAAATTCTTAAACTCTCTTCTCCCTTCATTTTCCTCAGTGATCAAACTTTACTTGAAAATCTTGAAAGTTAAATAGAATACCTATTAGGAACATAAAGGTCTCTGCTATCCATCAATCTGATAGATTTGCAGGTCGGATGAGCAAATGACTTAATGGCTAATTAATAGTCCATAAACTACAGGTCTTGACCTTAGGGTCAATGTGACAGAACTCCACACTACAACATATTATTAATTAAAACCATCAAATTATGCATTTAGTAAATCAACTCTTCAACAATATTAAGATCTCTCAAATGTATTGGTATGATTTGTTATTTATTTATATATCACTGAGCAGCAAATATATTCTGACAATAAGCACCCTTAGTAAACCTAACAAAGTTACAGTAACAGGATGATACCAATACTTTTCCTTTATATGTAGCCATTGTTTGTCTGGATTTAGTTTTATTTTGGGAGAATCCTTCATGAGATTCCCCTCCAAAGCTCAGCAAAAATATTTATTTAACAATCTTTATGATCATAGGCATTTCATACAAAGAAGGTTAAGATCCTGTCTGCTTTCTTGATAAATTGCTGACTCTTAAAAGGCTTGTATTAAAACCAGTAAGACTATGTACATCACCAATGTTCTGTACCATACTTTTAAGCTTATTCCTAGCTGCACACACACACACAAACACACACACACGTATATATACATACCAAATTATTTCTTATTTCTAAGCTTCAGTTATGGCCATTCCTAAAGCACAGGTGATTAATATTTTTCAATGGCATGCAGATAATGATACAGGAGAGAAATAAGCAACTATATATTGTCCCAAAATGACAATCAAATTTCAGCAAGTCGGAATGATGTTTTGAAGATACATATGACTGTCACCTTCTAGGACTGAGGACAGTCACATTGCTAATAGGAGCTGGACACAGAAGGAGAGAAAGGACAAGTTTATGTGGCTCCATAGACACATAAAAAGACTCGGGTGAGGAAGACTTGAATCTAAGGCTCTGGCAACTCATGAGAATGGCTAGTGATTAGTACTCATCCTGTTTCATAAGACAAACTCTAATTTCATCACTACTGCTCACAAGGAGTATATTTATGTGTCCAGACAGACCTGTTTTGACTTGCCCTCTGGAGGCACCTGCTACTCTCCCCTACAAGGGAAACTGAAGTTCCTAACTTCTGGTGTCCTAAATCACACCTAAATTAGATGCCTTAAGTAAACACCATGATTTACCTCCCTCCATGGACAATAAATTACCCAGGCAAATCTATCACTATAAATTACATCAGTATGATAGATACACACAATTGAGGGTGTGTATCACCTAATTAATTAAGTGGCATATTCATCTGCAATTAGCAAATAAGCTCTCCAATCTTGGCATGGGTACTGTAAAGTGTATAAGGTATGACTGTGTAATTATAATGAAGCACAATTCTTTTTCATGACAGTTTCTTCAGGAAAATATATTCACTCTAACTCAAATTCACAAATTGCTCTGACTCACCCAAAATAACACTTTTCAAAACAAATAAAACTGTTCAGAAGGCAATGGAAGGATTATTAAGGTTATATTAGAGACATACTAGAGAAATCACTTTTATTACTAACATTACCTGGTTGTTTTTAACCAGCTTTGCTTCAGAGTGGTACAAGTCATCATCTACCACCTATAATTGAATAAACAATACTCACTTCAGGAAGGAAGTGTTCCGTAAACATTCACAGCCAAGGCAAGTGTATTTGCAAAGTAGGACCACCTCCTTCCCTGATATGAGTAATATGAGTGAAATATTCTATAATGCAAAACTATGCCTGACACAGAAGTCCATGTTCAGCTGTGATAAGCAGACACTAACAGAGTTGGTCTAGGGTCTCCTAACAGCTATGATCACACTGATTAGGAGAGAAAATTAAATAATAATTTAAAATCCTGCTAAATAATGTACAGCTCTTCCATTGCTGACACGGAGTTGGTTAAGGTGCCTCGGAAACAGTCTGCATAAGTCAAACATTTTTTGCAATATCAGCTTCACAGCAGAACCCTCCCACCCAGCCACCACATCCTAAGCAAGGAACCACCTAAAGCTATAGTGCCAGAACATGATGCCAAGATTTTCACTCAGAGTTTCAACTATTATTCAGTTCTTAATCTGCAAGTCACACAAGTATGACAGCCCATGACAAGCCACATGGCTGAACCAAAGCAAATATCACGCTTGAATACCATGCAATCAGTGATACCAACAAGAAACCCAGTGACATTAGTATGTCATGCTGGATGTACAACCAGCAAAAGAAACACTGCAGGCAGAGCAACAAACGTTACCTACAAAAACCACATTTCTTCCTGGCATCTCTAAGGCATAGTGTTCACTGTGTTTATAGTGATCATCTTAATGTATTATTATATTAAATGTTTCAAGCACTTTCACTTACCTTTCAGAACTAAAGATTAATCAGTTCCAGGGCTGTGGACATCTAAACAAAATGTATTGATCCCATTCATTTTTAAAAGCAAGACACTAAGTTGTATTTCAATATGTCATATTTTAGGGCTAGCTTATTGATCACATTCTGAGAACTCTTGATATTCCAATGCATATTAAAAGATAGAAAGCAAGTGTAAGATTTTCATTATGATGACGTGTCCCCATAAGCCACAGTCTTGTGTATGGACAAGATTTTGTTTAAACTGAGATCCACCCACTACTCTTATTATAAGCAGAGGCTCATCCTGAGAACCATTACCCATTTTGATGGTTCTGCTGGTTTCACTGGCACTGCACATACACATTAGAAGTACTCTTATATGCAAGGAACAGGTTCTAATAACAGGGAGCAGACTTACACAAAGTTCACATTATACATAGTCTTGTAGGACAAGTTTCTGGGAGCAATTTTATTAAATTCAATTACTGACATTCAGATTTATAGCACTTAACTCCTTCAAACCAAGAACAGCACCTTTGCTGAACTTCTTTAGTATTTAATGTTGTCCTGTTTGGCTAAAAGAAGACAAATTTCATGGAGTACCAACAGTCTACAGAATCTAGACACTACACTGAGGGACTCATAACTCAAAACACCTCAGCAAGAAGGTGCAGTCTTCCTCACAAATAGTCAATCCAATCAGGAATCTGGAGGCATTAAGCAACAAGTTCACAATCATTGGTACTATTTTCAGGATTTACAGCTTTTACAAAGTGAGTCTGCTCACCAATACCAAACCTATATTCCTACGTGGCCTCATTTTCTTGGATATGTATTTCTGAACGGATGGACAGATATTTAGCAATATAGTCCTACT
This sequence comes from Chaetura pelagica, assembly GCF_000747805.2. Classification (NCBI taxonomy): domain Eukaryota; kingdom Metazoa; phylum Chordata; class Aves; order Apodiformes; family Apodidae; genus Chaetura; species Chaetura pelagica. Next base: position 11,899,817 of record NW_009970726.1, on the reverse strand, counting down.
GGCATCAATGGAAGTCCAAACACTAAATAAAGGCACAGAGAGAATGCTGAAAACATGCCATTTATCTAGTAGTTTGCTGAAATGGGAATTGACTGAGTTATAATACAGGAATGCATAATTTCTGGGTGCTGCTTGGAACTACCAGCTTCACAAGATGATCTCAAAGAAGACAGCACATACCTTAAAACCCCATTTCTGTGCATGCATCCCATGTTGCTGCTCTTCAGCATTGCCACTGATGTGTCTTTTATTAGTAGTAAATGTGTTATGTAAATAAAAACACATAAATAAATTATAGAGCTTCAGGGGAAAAAAAAAAAGAGTTTATATTATAATCTCATAAATTATGAAGACTGTAATTGCTACAGCCAATAACGTTTTAAAACAGGACTGTGCTGATAAATATGTGTGATAAGGCTGAGTAAGGCTTACTTAGTTTCAGAGTGGAGAAATCAGTTGATTTAATTCAATGCAATTATAGAAGCAAGGTAATATGATGAAGTCCTCAAAAGTCACCAGCTTTCACCCAGTCCTTTTTTTAATGCCAAGAAAGAGCAATATAAATGAAACCTGTGCAAGAGGCTAAAAAAATTTATTGAGAACCCAAAAGACACTGAACACCCACACTTCTTTTAAGTACCTTTACACTCTAGCTACTTTTAAGAAATCAATACATGCTTTTCACAAGAAATCACAGTCGGTGGTTTCCTATTTATAAAATGCAGAAGAGAATAGAAACTATGAACTTTACTCTAGATCATTTCCTGAAATGTGGTGGTTTAGATTAAAAATAAAATCTACTTGAATATACCTACCACAAACAAACATGCTTTGTAAAACAAAACAAAACAAAAATGCAGCCCTGTCTGTTAAGTTATGAGGTTTCTCAAAATGCATGCTGATTCACTAAAATAGAATTGAGGCAAAGTCAAATTTTTTGTCTAAAATCCTAGAGCATGAAAAAAAATGCATTTTGAAGTTCTTCATTTGACTTTCTCTCAGTTTTCTCTAGGCTAATTACCTGTCTCAGTCTCTTAGGTCATCTCCTATGCCATACCCTAAAGTTTTGTCTCTCAAACTTCTACAGATACTGTTATACCTAAGATATCTATATTTTTACTACATCATTAATCCTCAAGATTACTTAGTAGTGTACCTCAGCTGGAAAAGACCATTTAACTCAAAGAGAATATGACCAATATGAATAATGTTGCATTTCTTTTCCTTATTACTTTCTTGATGACACCTGCCTTTTTCTTGCTGAAATGCCCATTGTTCTGTCTTGAGAAGCCCTTCTATTCAGGCTCTGAAGCTTCTCCTCTTTCTACATCTCCAGTTGTGTCCTGTATGGTCATGCTAAGACTCAACCTAATTTCCCATTTTCCACAAGACATCCTCACTCTCAGCCTTTCAGGATCAGCTGCTCCCTACAGCTCCTCTCTTTCAGTGTGTCTGCTCAAATCTCCCATATCCATGTTGCTTCTTTCTTTCAAAGCTTTCCTTCAAAGCCACATCTCTGCTTTCATCTCCTCCTACACTCCTTAGCTCTGGCAAATCCACCATCTTTCATGCATATTCCTTACTTTGTGCCACCCAATTTGTTTGGAACAAACTCAATTATTTATCAATTTTTTTCCTTCTTCAACTATGGAATAAAAACTGCACCAATTACTAGAAATACAAGCTATTAATGTTAGCATGGAAACATGGGTATCTCTCATCTTACCCATAAGATGCTGCTGATGTTTGGGGAAGTATCAGTGGTTTAAACAGGGTAAATCTCAAAGTCCTGTTTCAAGAAATCTTGATCTTTGGAAATAAAACATACCTAAGAAATAATCAGTCCTCTAAGCACATACATGGATTCCTTCATATTCCCTGCAACATTTACAGACAGATACTTTGAAAATTTACTTTCACATATAAATCTTTATCGGAACTAAGGATTTTTATCCACTCATGTTTATGAAAACTAATGTCTAATTCTCCCCTGCAATTTGGACTCAGGGAACCAAAATAATGTTTTCTGTATGCCAAACACATGGAACATATGAGACTTGCTAGATTTCTTTAGTTTTCTGCAAGCATCATGCTATGTGGTAATACCAAGAAGTTGTCCTAAGGGTTTGACATTTGTTCAAATCTCAGAACTTTGATTGCCATCCAGACTAAAAGCAGTTTGTAAATATGCCAAATTAATAAAAATCACTCCTTGAAACAATTCACCCGGCCTTGTATTACCTGTCTATACCCATTTACACCAGAAGAACAATGTAATTTTGATTTTGAGATTCCAGAAAGAGTTCAAAAAAACATTTCACTCCACTTGGAAATAGTCATTTATCGCTACTACACAAAAAAAAAAAAAAAAAAAAAAAAAAA